>NC_087440.1:32094741-32403352 GCF_036321535.1 Camelus dromedarius
ATTATTTTATTCAGCTGGCAAAAATTATAAAGCTGAGTAATACCAAGTGTTGGCAGGGACTTCAGAAAGAGAGAGACCTCTTATGCTGTTGGTGGGAGCGCAGTCTGGAGAGTAATCGGGCAGTTCTTGGTTGTAGACCATTGTATTTCATGACCGGCAAGCCCCACTTCTGTATATATTTCTCAAAAAAAAATTCCCTCTCAAATTCAGATGAAGACATCTATAAAGATGTTCATTCCACTGTTTGTGGTGGTGAGGAGCTGGAGGTGACCCTGATGTCTATCCAAGAAGTAGACTGGAAGATGAGGAGTACCGTGCAGCAGTCAGAAGCAACAATTACACGTACCAGAGCGACAGGCATCATGCCGAGGGAAAGCAGGAAGAAAAGAATGAGATCTCTAGCATACACCACTTACATAAATTAATACATCACACCCAACAGACAATACACACCTTACAAGAACACATACAACTCAAAACACATTCACTGAACAGGATGGTTATCTATAAGGTGGAAAGAGGCAAATGAAAGTGGAGAATGGGTCCTACCCAAACCTATGAGTGCCATGAACCAAAGACTATAATGAACGCAATCCTCTATGTCCAGAATTCCCTCAAAAAAAAAAAAAAAAAAAGAAAACCTCAAAAAAAAAAAAAAGGAAAAGAATAGGAAGGTTTGAAAGGAAAAATATAATCTTTCTTCCTCCATGGCTTTTCTCTCCACACATCTGCTTTTAATCTGTGCGTCTGTGTGTCTGTGTGTCTGTGTGTGTAGCACATTTTCTAGGAAAATGCTGAATGCATTTACTAACATACGTTCGTAGGGACATGTAATTTTATTTATATCACATTGTTCTCTATTTTGTTCTCTTTGCTTCAGAATATACTTTGGACACCTTTCCCTTTGAGCACTTACAAATGGATCTCCTTTATGAACAGCTGTATTACGTTGATATACTCCAATTTAATTTTCCTACAAATAGATATTTAAGATTACTTTTTAAGTTGTTCACTATTAAACAAGTTAGCTTTTCAAATTGTTATTAAACAATGTCTTGCAAACATTCTTGCACATAGATTTATGGGAAATTTTAGCAAGCATATTCACAGTGTAAACCCCTAGTGGTGACTTCTCAATCGAAGCAGTCAAAATATACGTACACTTAAATGTTTGATAGATGTTGTCAAATTGCTTTCCCAAAGGTTGCAACAAAATAAAATCCCATCAAAAATATCTAAAAGTACCTATTTCCGCAGACTTTTGCCAGCTCTGCATATTATGAAGCTTTTTATTTTTTACCGATCTAAAATTTGAAAGATTGTATCCTTGTTGATGTTCTGATCTTCGTGTTTTTAAACATAAGTGAGATGAGTATGTATCCATAATTTTATAGACCATTTATATTTTTCCTGTGAACTGTCTGTTCTCACAACTTGCCTATTTTCTTTTGAGTTGTTTTACTTTCTTTCATTCATTTGCATGAGGGTTATTTTGCAAATTACGGCAATTAGCCATTTTATCATATGCTCTGCAACTACATTTTCACAGTCTGTCTTGTCTTTTGCCAAACAGAAGTTTTAAATTTTTTACACAAATTTATCAATCTGTTCCTTTATGGCTTCTGGGGAACAGATATTTTAAATTGTATTTTGTCACTTGGAAGTTTAAGTGCTTTTCTGAGAGGATTGATTAAAGTGTCTGAGGTGAAGAGGGAGGAGGGGAGTAGTTGAGACAGTCACAACTTATAGGCAGAACAAAGAATTTAAACCAAGAGGCAAGGGGGCGCTGGTGTCAGCAGGAATCGCAGCCCCACTGGGGCCAGTTCCCGACAGCAGCATCCCAGCAGAGCCTGCTAGGTCCAGTCACTTAACGGGAACTCTTAGCTCCCCCGGTGAGCAGCCCAAGCTGGTCCTGAGACTTGAGAAAACACACCTCGTGCTTCCTGGACACATCAGGGAAGGGACCTTCCCAAGTAACTGAGACATTTCAAAATAGGGTGTCATTAATTTCTCCAAAGAAGACATCCCGATGGCCAACGAGCATATGAAAAGATGCTCAATATCACTAATTATTAGAGATATGCAAATCAAAACTACAGTGAGGTATCACCTCACAGCAGTCAGAATAGCCATCATTAAAAAGTCTACAAATACTCAATGCTGGAGAGGATGTGGAGAAAAAGGAACCTTCCTACACTGTTGGTGGGAATGTAAATTGGTGCAGCCGCTATGGAGGACAGTATAGAGGTTCCTTAAAAAACTAAAAATACAGTGCATGATTGGCATACAAGAGGTCCTGAGTTCAATCCCCCAGTACCTCCATTTAAAAATAAATATATTATTATTTTTTAAAAAACCTAATTACTTCTCCCTAAAAAACAACAAAACCAAAAGAACCATGGAAAAGAAAGCAATTATAAGAAAAATTTAAAAAAATATATATATACATGTATATACAATTTTATATGACATTCTTAGGAGTCCTCTGCCTGAAGATGGGACAAACTGTTTTTTTCCTGGGACGGGAACACTGAGTTATACCTACATGATCTAAGTCATGTTACGATTTGTTCTGAATAAAATAACCAAAAAGATGAACAAGTTCTTGCAAGACCAGGTTCTAATGCCAGTTAACCTGTCAAGGATGCGAATCACTGTTCCTCTCAAAAGCATGTGTGGACTCACAGCCAGGAAAGCCAAATTACACTAGGCATACTTTGGTAAGAAACTACCTGGTAAAGAAGAATTGGTTTTGTTTTTTTAAGACTGACTCCAAAACTGGCTATGGAAGCCTGTATCTTGCTAATAAGACTTAGACATACAATATTTGAAAAAGAACAGGTATATCCTATTCCAAGGAATTAGGAACAGACACAAGGGAGAAGGGCAGGCGAGCAAGCCTTTAGGCAGCAGCCCAGGCTGAGCTTTGAGAGGCCCACCTGAAGGCAGGAGGGGGAAGGAGGCCCCATAGTTACCCTGGTTTTCACCTTCAGCCCACATTTATACACCCTCCTATGTTGTAGATGTGTTGGGTCGGGATGCAAAATTATTTGAGTTTAAATTCACAATGTTTAATCATCACTGAATCCATAAAACATGTCCATATATAAGATATGCATCTAAGATATATATATATAGATAGATATTAAGAGTCGGGGACTTGGAGACAGACCCCAGTGCTGATGAACAGTGATTATCTGTGGTTGGACAGGTTATTTAACTACTCTATGACCTGGTTTCCTTCTGTGTAAATGAGGACAGAATCACTTACTTCAATGGGTTTTTATAAAGATGAAAACACCTAATGAATCTGAGTTTGATACACAGCAAACACTCAAAAAAAAAAAAAAAAAGGAAAGAAAGAAAGTCTGTTGGACACCCCTCCACACACACACCGCCTTAGGAAGAAAGAGGCTGATGTAACAGAGAGCATCAGCTAGACCACACACCCAGTTTCTCCAGCCAAATCTCAGGCTCTGACTCTTCGGGTCGTGACATGCATCCTCACAGTGCCGTAAGAAGCTCGAGGCATCTGCAGAGAAGAGACATGTAATTTTTTTAAAGAAAATTCTGAACAATAAATGCAAATCTAACTCTGGAGAAGTATAAAATATCAATTCTGACCTTAAGGTACTATCAGCCTGATTGGGTGTGGGAGGAGGCATAGGGCTAAAACATAGAGTTTGGTTGGAAAGACCAAATAGGTGAATCAAATAAGGCTTCCCTGCAGACATGATTATCTCCAGAGGAGATGATGCCTGTGCTGAGTCCTGAGGAAAAGTAGGAACAATCCAGAAAATGAGGAGATACAAGCATAGAAATACAAGAAAGTTGTTATGTTTCTAGTAAAAGGAGCGTGTGAAGGCTAAGGGAAATGAAGCTAGGGAGATAGGTCAGGGACAAATCAACAAAATCCCAGTACGAGAAGCCAAGAATTTAAACTTTATCATAAAAGTCAATGGAGAGCTGTTGAATTTTAGCAATGAGATGGACTTGATCAGATCTTCACCTTGGAAAGATCACTCCAGCCTGGGGCTGGGGGTAAGAGTAGGGATTAACTGTGAAGGACATGAGGGATCTTACTGGAGAGATTAAAATGTTCTAAGACTGTCTCAGTGAGATTGTTTCACTCCTGGGCAACGTTACCGGAGATCATTCAATTGTATACTTAATTTTTACATGTAAGATATACTTCAATAAATTTTTTTTTGAAAAGAAATCAAGATCTTTCCAGATCTTCAACTTCCATATATGGTCTTTTCTAAAAAAATTATTTGCCTGAGAAAGTACTTGTGTTCAAGGTTATGTAAAATCGCCTTTCCTATCTCCCCTTACCAAGCTCAAAAAAGGGGAGAAAGTCATATTATTCCACTATGGTGTATTGGCGCAGAGTGAGAATACCTCCCAGTTGTCAACAAAGACTATTCTAGACATTGGTTTCTGGGATGCCCCATTTAATATTTAAATACCTTAGGGCTTCTAATCTTTCTCTAGCTTATTCTTAATTTTGTGAAGAATGTAGCCTGGTATTCAAAATTAAGTGTTTCAGCCTGTGTTGTGTTGTTCTGAATTCAGATATATTGTGGAATGAGGCAGTGGATGTGTGAACAATTTTTATTTAAGGACCTCGCCTTTGCACACACCTCAAGTCTCATCAAGGAACACATATGGGGAAGAGTTCTACAGGGGCAAAGCGAAGATAGCGTTGATACAAAACAGTCAATGCTGAAACTGGCATTTCCAAATATTTAAACATAAGCATTCTTTTCAGCTCTTCTCAACTCTCAATCCATAGGTTGTGCCATTAGCTAGGAAAAAACATTACCTTTGAACAGACGAAGCTGAACTGTTTAGAATGGTTTCTAATACTACCGAAATTTCAAGATATACTGATTAAAGTCATGAATAAAAATTTCACATGACTTCTTGCATTTTTAAAAAATTTGAGGGGGAGGTGTAATTGGGTTTTATTTATATATTTATTTATGTAAATGGAGGTACTGGGGATTGAACCCAGGACCTCGTGCATGATAAGCATACACTCTACCACTGAGCTATACCCTCCCCACTTTTTAAAAATATTTTTTGTGGGTTTTTTTGGGGGGGAGGGTAATTAGGCTTATTTATTTATTTATTTTATTTAATGGAGGTACTGAGGATCTAACCCATGACCTCATGCATGCTAAGCATGTGCTCTACCACTGAGCTATATCCTCCCCCTAAAATTTCACGACTTCTTCAGAGTCAATCTGAGTTTATCGGAAAGGTAGTTAAAGCTTATTTTATAGATTTGCATCATAAAATGCAAAGTCCAGTGCTATGATCGCTAACCAGTCTTGTGAGCCTTGATGCTGTCCCGCATCATACTCTAGCTCCATTTATTCTCCCCCTCTCTTGACAGCTGCTTCATGATTTCTCTTCTCAAAGCTCCAGCACTTCACTCTTAGCTGGTGACCTCACTTCCTTTTTCTCTGAGCAAATGAGGCAACAGAAGAGAACGTCTACAAGCTCTCACCACATTTCTGCATGTTTACTCTTATCTCTTCTCCTCTTCCTCTGGATGAATGATAGGTGCTCCGAGCTAAAAATCAACCTTCTCTTTCAGGGCCCCCCTGGAGTGGGCAGTAACACAACAGTGGCCATCTTGTGCTCACACCAACATATCATTTACTCATTGACCAGGACCAAGTTACTTCCTTATGTGCCATCTGGTCATAGGGGACACTGCCCTGAGGCCCCAGCATAAACTGAGAGGGAGGCATCCACACAATAGGGGTAGGTGACCTGGGAGCCTGGTGTGTAACCTGTAATACATGGACCTGCTTCAGCCTGGTCCCTGTTGTGCCGCTGCCTTTGACCTCCGTGTGAGGCTCCCGTAAATACTTGTTTTCCTCCTGTTCATCTGTCTTCCGTCCATGACTAGACCAGCCAAAGGAGCCTACAAGGGTGAGGGAAACTCTTTTCCTTGCCAGCACTGTCTTGTACTTGCCCCTCCAGACTCACGCCCTCCAGGTCTTCACTCTGTTCCAGGCTCTTGGAGGCTGTCTGTACTTGACTCTGCAATCAATTCATCTTAGAAATTTTGTTGAACATCTTCTAGAAATGACTACAGTAAAACTTTAGGTTAGTAGTGGGCAGGAGAAAAAAAAAATGCCTCTTCCAGAATGCTGTCTTAATATGGCCTATTTCAGTCCAGAGCGATCACAGGGTACACATTCAATATGCCGGAGCAGGGCACAGGAATCAGAAAGTTACCAGTATTTATGATTAATACATCATGTAACAAATCCTGCCAGTAAAGCTTTTTGGCCTTTTTCGTCATTTGTATTATAAATTTGGTTATCAAATTTTTCATTAGTAGAAGTAAAATCTCATTATAAATGATTCTAGAGAATAGCTCTCTTCCAAGTCATCCACAGGGCAATGCTTCTGATTCCAGTAGTAGTTAATTGTCCAGGAGGAAAACCCCCAGTTGTCCCCTGTCTTTAGCACAGAAAGAGCTGGAAGAACTCCACCAGCCACGTAGCAATTCCGTTTTTCCCTGTGTCCCTTTCTAGTAAATGTCTCTTTACCACCCTGGACATTCTAATCATTCCTCCCCCTCAAAAAAAAAAAAAAATCATAAAAAATAAAATGTTTTTAATGTTTAGAAGTTGTAAAAAGAAAAAGAAAGCGTTGGCTAGCATTTTCTTCTTTGTTCTACTGGATGTAGAGTTCTTGATAATTCAGTCTCTAGGCTTCGTTCTGATTCACTTGCAGGTTTTACACCCCTCATCACTGCTGTCATCAGCCTTAGGCTGGCTTTGCGAGAACCACAGGGTAGACACAGAGCTAGTGGATCCTGCCCTCAGCTTCCTGTGCCACCTTCTTTATTTTGTGTCACCAAGACAAAGCTTAACTACAGGTTCCTACCCTCAGTCAACTTATCAAGATTTCTAGGGGATCACTAGGAATATGTCACTATTAGTTGTGTTCCTGAGTATACAAGACAAGAATAATATTCTCCATTGCAGAGTAAAAGGAAAAAAGTATATGGCACATAACACATATATGTGGTTACGTATGTGTGTGAATATCTGCATGTAGATTCTCATATGTACACACGTATTCTGTTCATATATTTTGGTGCTTTTTTGTTTCTATATGATTTCTATACCTTCTCACATAACTTTTCACTTTTTTCCAAAATATTTCTCCTTCCATACAATATTCAGAGGTATTTTCAGGTAGCGGTTACCAGAAAAAAAAAAAATGTCAAAGTGCTTTAATAAGTATTTCTAGCTTTCACCAAAAACGAATGTTTTAAAAATACAACTGGTCTTTATAATTATATAAATGTGGTCATATTAAACTCAGTAATGTCATGGATGAGATTTTTTTTTGATCTCCAATAATTGGACTAACTACAAAGCCAATTAAGATTTTTAAGTGTGATTTTCATTCCCAAAGAAAAGAAACAGAAATACAAAAAAGATAAAACCTTCTTGGTCACAGCAAGAACCCGGAGAACTATCCCACCTATCTCTTGGCGTAAATTTTACCTCAAACATGCACATACAAAAATCTACTTCAAACAAACCACTGCCATTAGCTCAAGCCTGATCAATAAAGTCAGCAGAAGAGGGGTCCTCTCCATGCCATTAGAGAGAAAATATATCTCCATTATTTGAGAGACCTAGGGAGAAAGAAATCTAAAAAAAATTTCCCCTTGAAAATAGTAAGAAAATTAAATAGCCGTCTTTCAGTTTCTGCGACTGGGGTGACATGGCTGGAACTTACTACACAGGGTCTTCAGAAAATCCTTCTGCGATTTTCAACTTAACTCTAAGGCTTTGTTAAATCTGGTAGTGGGAATAATTAAAACACATACATTAGAGGGGAGAGGGTATAGGTCAGTGGTAGAGCACATTTGGCACGAGGTCCTCGGTTCAATTCCCAGTACCTCCACTAAAAAGATAAAAAAGTCAAACCTAATTATCTCCCCTGCCAAAAAAAAAAAGTGTTATGACATGAAACAGTAAACTCTCCTCTGCTAGCTGAAATGAACTTCCATACTAGGATCACCAGACAGAGTCTGTCCTCTCATTTTCCGAAATCAGTTATTTCCTCAGGACCTGAACTAAGACAGCACAGCGGTTCTGTAAAGAGCTCAGATGGACACCACCCAGTGTCCCTTGGTGCAGGTGGAACTCACAGTGGCAGGGGCGGCAGGGCCAGGTCCCTGTCTCCCAGGAGAGGTGTGCTGGGCCCAATGGAAGTCACGTGCCGCGGAGGAGACCCGCGGAGCGCTTGTCCCACCCCCGGTACTCCTCTGTTTTATGAGATGTGTATAAAAGTGGCCTCACATGGGGGATTAGACATTTTTTTAAAACACTTTTAATTGATTTATAATCACTTTACAATGTTGTGTCAAATTCCAGTGTTCAGCACAATTTTTCATTCATTCATGGACATATACACACTCATTGTCACATTTTTTTCTCTCTGAGTTATCATAACATTTTGTGTATATTTCCCTGTGCTATACAGTGTAATCTTGTTTATCTATTCTACAATTTTGAAATCCCAGTCTATCCCTTCAGGGATTAGACACTTTTGATATGCACACCAAACAGTTCTAATCTTAGGTGCCCACTGTCGAGCGGGTTGCTCTGGGATGCCTCGGTTTCCAGACTTCGGAGACTTCGAGAGGCCTCAGTCCCGTGGGGCACTGAGTCTGAGAGCTGGCGCGTTGCCAGGCAGCTTAGAGAGAAGCCCAGGCCCAGAGTCGTGCTCAGATAACCCTGGGGTCTCCACAACTCACAGCAGTGTACAGTTCACATACATACGTACACAACACGCACACGTCTACAATTGGGAGGGGGTTACTTCACAGATTTTATTTTTTTTAGGGTAGTTTTCGGTTCCAGGTGATCGCGATGTGTCAATGTAGGGTCACCAATTGCAACCATATCTATTTAGGTTTCTGTGTTTAATTCAGACTTCAGTTAGAAACAATCCTCAGAGCCAGCTGGAATAAGGTGAGTGACTGGTTGCATTTCTAAGACCTTGAAGAGTCTTTGTTGCATCCCACATGAAGGGCAGCTGGGCGAGGTCAAGAATGAACGGGCTCTCCCTTTCTCTCCCTCCTTTTCTCTCTCTCTGTCTTTCTCTTTCTTTCAGATTCTTGGTGAGAGTTCCATATCCACCAAGCTCTTTTTATGTTACTAGAGAAGGCAACAGTCTTTCTAATTTACATTCTTTTAAAAGTGCTCTTTTCTTTTTGCTTATTATTGCAAATGCATTTTCCTTATTGTTTAAAATGTGTCTAAGATGCTCCCACTTGGAGAGCAAGACCCAGACTTGAACTTGGGCTCTTCACTTACTAGTTACACCCCTTGGGCAAATCACTGAGACTCTTGGAGGTTATTTTCTATCAGCAAACTGAGAGAATAATAGTATCTGTCCATCTCATACGTTGTCGTGAATATCAAAAGAAAAGACAGATGAGAAACAGACTCACAGACTTACTGTTACCAGGGGGGAAGAGGGTGGAAAGAGATAACTTGGGAGTTCAAGATTTGCAGATACTAACTAATATACATAAAACAGACAAACAACAAGTTTATACTGTACAGCACAGGGAACTATATTCAATATCTTGTCATAATTTATGGTTAAAAAGAATATGAAAACGAATATATGTATGTTCATGTATGACTGAAGTATTGTGCTGTGCACCAGAAATTGACACAGCACTGTAAACTGACTATACTTCAATAAAAACCTATTTTTAAAAATACAGATGAGAGTGATTAACAAAATGAAGGGGAAAAACCATATAATCAAAAAAAAAAAAAAAAACAACCATATGATCATCGCATTAGAACTCTTTTGTAAACAGCAGGTCACTCCTCAAATGTTCATACATGTTCTATTGGACCTTATGACACTCCTCCATCTCAAATCTGATCTCTTCTTGGCTCTGGGAAAATGTATTATTGCATCTTTAATTATTGATTTAGTGCCTTTTATTTGGGTTGCTTATTCGGGAAGCCTAGCTATTCAGAAATTGCAATGCTGAACTCTATTCCCCAGATCTGCCCCGTGAAATGTTTCATTTCTTATTTCAGTTTCTTAAAATTCTGGATATATTGCTGAAGTTTTCCTGTTGCTTATTTAAGTGCCATTTCTGCTTTGTGCAGCTGACACATTTTCAGTCTATCTTTTGCCATGATCGTTACCTTCATTCTTTTCAATTCTGACCTTCACTCACTTGAGAGGATGTGGAGTCCATTTTATTTCTTTGAAAAGAGGCTCCAGCCATTTTCTGAATTCTGTGTATGGTCCTCTATTGTTGCTCTTTTTCAAGATTAATTAAAATAATTTTCTGTGTACTCTTTGGTCTTGCTTCGAGTGGTGAAACTTTTTCAGAGAGCCCACATAAATTTTTCCAGTTTAATGCATCCTCCCTTAAGTTACCTTAGTGACTGATCTCTGCTCTACTGCTGAAAATTCTTTAGTAAAATTTCTGATTGATTTTGATAGAATTTGTGATTAGGAATTTGATTGGGTTTCTAGTCACTCCACCATCTTCCTGGATAATTTTCCTACCATGTCAGATCTTTCTATCCTCTGGTTCAATAGAATCTGGAAAGATGCCAAGGACCAAAGATGGGATTAAAACCAGAGAGCAAAACATTTTTAATAGAAAACTGGAAAATGCCTCTTTTGTGCTTTGGTGCTGCTGTTAAGGCTCAGGCTGGGCCTAAGAAAAGGGGCGCAAGGATGGAATGTTGAAATGAAATCTTACTACAAACCCCTTCATGACTCTACTTATTAACCACATTCCTAAAGGTTCTGAACTCTCCAGGCATCTTGCAAGCAGCAAAGGCTGTGTTGGTTTCCTTTATAAATGAGGGGGATGCTAAATTATCTCCAAGGTCTTTTTCCAGCTCTGAATTTCTACATTAAATAATATTTTAGTTGCAGAATCAGGCATGAATTGATGTAACCAGAATTATCCCCACTTCCGGCTACCCCACCTTCAAAATGGTGCGCGCGCGCACGCACGCACACACACACACACACACACACACACACACACACACACACACACACAGGTCTACTTTGATTTGTAAATTTTCCAAATCAACTGTTACTAAACATAAAATGAACCAGTAAAAGGGAAAATAAGGGAACTGGATAGGAAATTGCCCCCCCCCAGAATCAGGACAGCCGCTGCTCCCCTAGATCTACTCCAACTCGAGGTACCCAGGAGTAGACCCCACAAGCAGCCAAGGTAGAAATGAGGCACCAAGTCTCAGCCCAGTCCGGACTCTGTGAAGGGGAGGCCCTGCAGCCCTCTGGTGGACACAAGGTGAAACTGCAGCCTTCTTTGCCTCCAAAAAGGCACCAGTGACCTGAAACCCTAACCAAGGGCCTACCTGAGGGACAGTCTAGGTCTTTGCTTCAAAAATGATGTCTTGTGTCATTTTGAGGCACACCTACCAGGAAGCTATTAGATTTGAAGCCCAAGAAAACGAGGCTGGATTTCAAACTGGGTAAGGTTAAATGGCCTACATCTTTACTAGTATTTTGGGTGCTCTCAGCAGAAGAAAAATTTTTTAATTCATGTATTTCAGAATGAAGTTAATCAGAAGGAAGCTGCTGACCCCAGGGCTCTTGACTCTCCTTTGAACTTCAATTACACTTAGTTTACATTGTCCAAACTCATGTCTCAAGCAGATATCCATGGCAATAAGTAGCAGAGAAGTGAGGCATGGAATTGTTTTGACAGGCTGTGAATGGGAGGGTTGTGAAACTTTAGATTACTGTTCAGCCAATATTTAATGCATGTCTATCTGCCTAGTCATTCACTCAAGCCACAAATATTTACTCGTTCATACCGGATCGATCATTGCCTGTTTACTCTCAAATCTCTTCCCCATCCTTCTCTTGAAAACTGTTTCCTGTTTGTCTTTGCCAACTATCTTCCAGCAAAAGCCAATGGGAAGCACTAGCAAGAGATTGGAGGCTGAGAAATAAGGAGAAGGTAGATTTTTTTTTTCTGACCCTCTCTCTCTGTTTTGTGCATAATTTTCCTACAGTGGTTCCAGCTCCTCATCAGATGAGCCCCTCCATCCAGGGTCTTTGGCAGTTCCCACCATGGGACAGCCTCAGCCTCTGACTCTGGTGACACCAACCCTCTCCTGTGTCCTTCAAGCCCCAGTAATGGTAGCGTTTAGCTTCTCACCTCTATGCATTTCTTGTGTAATCAATTCATTGTTTTAAATTCCCTCTTTGACATGCCCAGGATGATTTTGTTGAACTTGGCAACAGGGATACGGCAGTGGGCAAAGCAGGCTCAGTTACAGGTCTCAGGGAGCCCATAGTCCATCAGGGAAAATTCAGATGTTAAATATACAATCAGGAGCAGGGTAAGTATTTCAAAAGAAGAGTATATAAGAACATAGAGCAGAGACATCTAACCTAGAATAAGAATACATTTTATAGCTTTATAGGTGACACTAGAAACCCTAAGTCAATGGGTCTTAACACAAAGAGATGGCTCCATGAGCTAGGGTTACCGCAAGGCAAGTTTTAATGCTACCTCGCACCCTTCTTGGATCTGGCAGGGAAGAACGGAAGGGTCCCAAGTCAAAGAGGGAAGTTAAGGGTTTCAAGCAGGATTCAAGGCCCAGTAGTGGCAGAGAAGCAGAGATGGAGTCATTCTGGCAACCTGCAAGGGTCCAAGAAAATTAGGCTCTGCCTGATCCACACAGGGGAGAAACCAGAATCTTGGAGGACTGTGTCGTCCCCCTGGCAACCTCCAAGGCATGGGAGTCCGGCAATGTCCAGCCAAGCCTAACTCAGAGAAAACGGCTTCCCAGAGATTTAAGCTCCAACATCCTAGTATGTCCCAGGCCTGCTCCCAGCCCAGCACCGTGTGGTGGGGAGGGAGGGCAGGCAGGCCAGCCAGCTCCTGTGCCCTTTTTTCCCAGCAGGTTTCTACTCATGCCTGGTTGAGTTTGGGGCTCCCTTATCCTCTCCACCTACTCCTCTGTCCTAAAGAATTCCAGATTTACTTAACTCTTTGACTCGTCTTGCCAAATCATCAAAGCTCCAGCTTTATACATCAGATGGGGTAGGCATACCTTCTTCACTTTTGCCATTTAGGTCACAGTTTACCAGATCTGAAGTGCGTTTGTTTTTGTTGTTTTCAGAGCACATGTGAGATTTAATCATGGGGAGGGTCCAGTGGAGACATTTTTACCAGGTTGGTGTCAAAATGAAACAAGGTCCACACATCTTTATTCTTCTTCTTCTTCTTTTTTTTAATAATCTCCACTTTTTAAAAGTTTTCTTTTTCTTTCTTTAAAGCCTTCTTTTTTTTCAGGGTAAGGGAGTAATTAGGCTTCTTTATTAATTTTTTTTTAATGGAAGCACTGGGAACTGAACCCAGGACCTTGTGCGTGCTAAGCACGTGCTCTACCACTGAGCTATAGCCTCCCCCCGGGACATGGTTCTTAACACAGACTGAAGTGTGTTTTTTAAGTGGAGATGTTCCAAAATTCCATTCTGTGCATGACTCAAATACACGGCCATTCCAAGCCACCCTGGCACCCTGGCAGGAGCTCCCTGGTACGGAAGGAGACAGAGAATAAAGTTTGAGGGTCCGCCCCTCCCTCCCAGCTCACTGCCTTCTAATAGGTCAGTATTAGCACTTAGCACATCTGATAACATTATAACTCAACATCCCACCCACCACCGGGCTCTGGTCTCCCTTTCGAACTCCAATTACCCTTAGTCTATACCATCAAAATTCATGACTCAAGAAGTTATTGTGGGTCACCTGTGGCAACTGAGGCAGGCTAAGAAAAGGAGGGAGTTCAGTTGTTGCTTGAGACCCTTGGACATGGGCCAGGAAGCAGCCCTTCTCAGTCTGGGTTCCAGGACAGAGCTAAGCCCTAAGGCATCTAGTGTATGTAATGGATTAACTTGTATCTCTAATGCTTCTGGGATGGTACTTGCTATGTACCATCCTTGGAAGCATTGAGAAAGTATTCACTCTAATAATATTCCATAGACTTTAATTCTCTCTTGGAAACCCTGTTGAGAAAGACTGGCCCAATAGCAGAAGCTGGTTCTGGTAATGCTTTTGTTTCATCTATTTCAAAGGATCATACACGAATGATTCGACACATAAGCATTACCAAAAGTGGGGGGTGTTTATTTTAACAATATGGGTATAAATGCATAGTGAGAGAACACAGCAAAACAACCAGGGGAGCCACCAAGAAGTCCACACCTGTGTCTCCTGATGGCCTTTTGTATTCCCTCTGACCCATTCAACTAACGAAATTCAGTTTTTTTACTTTATTTTTTCTTGAAGTGTAGTTGATTTACAATGTTAGTTTCAGCGGTATAGCAAAGTGATTCAGTTATACACATACATACTCTATACACACACACACACACACACACATTATTTTCAGATTCTTTTCCATAATAACTTATTACAAGAAATTGAATATAGTTTCCTGTGCTATACAGTAGGTCCTTGTTGGTTATCTATTTTATATATAGTAGTGTGTATCTGTTAATCCCAAACTCCTAATTTATCCTTCCCCACCTCTTTTCCCCTTTGATAACCATAGTTTGTTTTCTATGTCCATGACAAACCCATTCAATCTTAACAGATGATCAAAGAATTAAACTTATTTTCACCTGCAGGATCCTCTTATCAGGGTCCATTTTCTGGAATTATCTCCACATGAACCTTTACTCGCAGCCACCAGCACTGAGCCCAGTGGGAAGGCAGGGGACTAAATCCCACAGCATGAGGAGGTGGGGGGGGACGGAGCCGAGATGCGCATTACCTGCCTGGCGCCTCCAGAGTTCTGCCACCTGGGGTCGGGAGAGCCTCGCTGCAGGGGAAGGGAAGGAGGTGTGAAGAAATAACACTTAGCGGAGCACTTTTTTAAGCAGTTGTTTTCTAGGTGTTTCACTGACATGTCGGATCTCTCTGCAGCTAGATTGTAAATTGCTTGAACGCAAGGACTCGGTTTCTGCTGTAAACCTTTAATCTCCTGCAGTGTGGAGCCCAGTGCTTCTCCTGCAGATGCTTAATCAGCACGCTGTTGGTTAATTAGACTCTGCTTTGGAGAAGAAAAAAAATAGTGTATCTTTGCAACAGTTGCAGTGTAAGGTTTATGGGAAAGTACTGTATGAATATAATAAGGTTCAAAATATCGAATACTTGTGCACTATAAACCAAGAATCTCCCCACATCCCACCCCACCAAGTCTCATAGGAGCCACCCCACCCCACCCTGGACATTAGACAGAGAAGCCTGAATGAGGAACAAGCTCGTCACCACTGAAATTGAGCAGAACGTCCCCTGGAGACACAGCCCAAACATTCCCTATATTTCTAGGAACAGCAGGCCAGACAGAAACGGAAGACAAACTTGATCCTCCCCCAACCCCATCTGCTTTCCACCCAGCTCTGCTTCTGAGGGTCAAAGTTCTCTCTCATCCACCCCCATGTGAACACCCCTTTATTGCTGGACTCCAGAGTCTCCCCAGCAGTCCGAGCTGGGTACTCCCTGTTAGGCACTGGCAGGTACTGCCTGTCCCCAAGGTCTTCAGCTCAGCCTCAGGATGAGGCAGGGGCCTGGCACTCCTCTGTGGTCTTGGGGTCTGTGAGATTGGACTGCCTGTTTCTGGCAGGGTCCCCCAGCGTCCTGATTCCTGAGTGGCTCTCGGACTGGTCAGCCAGGAGCTTGGATAGTCTGGATAGTCAACACCTTGAGGGGAATACAGCAATGACTCTCACACCCCCAACTACACGAAATTGATTTAGTCTCAAAAGCCAGTGGACTCAGTTTTGGTGGGGAACAGGTCCTTCCAGTAATAAGAAAGGTGTTGTCCGTGATCTGTACCTTCTACCTGCACTAACAATCAGAAAGCCACAGAGCAAACATGGAATCAGGAGAGAGGGAGGTGGCTGGTGCTGAGGACCCTTCAACTAGAACTTGACCGAGCTGATGAGTGCCCACTCCCACACTGTGGCACATCTTTGGGGTGACCAGAATGTCATGTCTACCAGAAAGCATGTCTCTTCCCCAGGACAGTACTAGAGACCCCATGAATTCTTAACTCACAGCCGTCTTCATCCTAAACTTGTTGAGCTTAATCATTCCATTGGATTTTCAATGTATTAGTTTGTTTATTGAAATACAGCCAGTTTATAACGTTGTGTCAATTTCTGGTGTACAGCATAATGTTTCAGTCATACATGTACATACATATACTCATTTTCATACTCTTTTTCACCATAGACTACTACAAGATATTGAATATAGTTCCCTGTGCTATATAGTAGGATCTTGTTGTTTATCTATTTCATACATAGTAGTTTGTATCTGTAAATCTTGGATTCCCAATTTATCCCTTCCCACCTCCTTCCCCCTCTGGTGCCATAAGTTTGTTTTCTACGTCTGTGAGTCTGTTTCTGTTTTATAAATAAGTTCATTTGTCTTTTTTTTTTTTTTTTTAGATTCCACATATAAGTAATAGCATATGGTGTTTTTCTTTCTCTTTTCTGGATTACTTCACTTAGAATGCCACTCTCCAGGTCCATCTATGTTGCTGCAAGAGGCATTATTTTATTTTTATGGCTGAGTAGTATTCCATTGTATAAATATACCACATCTTCTTTATCCAGTCCTCTGCCAATGTACATTTAGGTTGCTTCCATGTCTTGGCTATTGTAAACAGTGCTGCTGTGAACATTGGGGTGCATGTATCTTTTCAAATTAAAGTTCTCTCTGGATATCTACCAAGGAGTGGGATTGCTGGATCATAAGGTAAGTCTGTTTTTATTCTCTTGAGGAATCTACATACTTCAATGTATTTATGTTATTTTTTTAACTATAGAACCAATCTTATATCAAGTACTGACAGTAAGGATCTTCGAAGGACACCATGATGGAAGGGATCCCTAGGCTTCCCCTGGAAGATGAGTATCTTGCCCTTTCCTTTGCACTGCCTTCCAGATCCTGTCTCTGCTGTCCTTTGGGAATTGGTGCTCTCTGCCTTACACTCATTGCCTCTGATGGATTCCTGCTCCAGGATTTCTGCAGATCTGACTGACAGAGACTTGTCTGATCTCTTAGCTAGGTCTCATCGGTTGTTAGGGAGACTGTGATGTGTTACCTTCCCTTCCTTTAGCTGCACTGTCTTTGGGTGTAAATGCAGAGCAATTCTGAACCCCCCTACCCTCCCCATCCAAGCCAAGCCTAGGGCCAGAGCTCTGAGATGTCTACCCGGCCATGTGGTCAGGCACACCATCTGGCTCTGCTTCAAGGCAAACTTGATCTTCGTGTTCCTGCTAGTTTGCAAAAATTTCATAAACAACCATCATGAACTTTATACCACATTTGCCAACCTTCACAAAGGGAAATCTGGACTTTGGAAGCTGTTTGGCAGGCTTGACTGCCCAGGGTTCAAAGAACAGCCTAATCAATTGTATCAAAGTTGATGGCATTCTCTAGACCCATGACTAATACAGTCTTATTCAGTATATTTTAAGTCGCTGTACTCAAACAGGCAATGAAACCCAGAATCTGATCTGCGGTTCTGATTCTGGGGCGTCCAGGAAACTTTCCAGCTCAGTGAACCATACACAAATAGAGAGACGGTTTAATGTGGTATAGGACAGTGGCTTTCAAACTTCTTAGCTCCAGACTAAGAAATACATGTTAAATGGCAACCCAATCCCCAGACACACAGAGACATACACACTCCTCCACATAACTGAAACAGAAGTTTCTTGAAACAATACTGCCTTAGGGGAAGACATATGTGAAAGTAATTTATTAGGAAATATTTCCAGGGAAAAGAGAGGAATGAGAAAGTTGGACCAGGAAGGGTGTATTATCAAGCCATCACATAGAGGGTAATTTTGATTCATTCTCAAAGAGGGCTTGGGAGGCACTACAGGTCATACCTCAAAGTCATCCCAATGAGAGGACGCTAGAGCTGGAGTTTGTATATTTCATCCCCATCAGTCATCAGCCAAGGGCTGTGGAGGGAAGGAAGGGACACACATTCCAAGGCCCCTCTGGTTCTCCTACACATGCTGGCTAGGGGGAAAGAACTTGCACTGGAATTCAGCTGGTGTGCACAGAGAAGGGGACAGGATCCCAGGTGACACAAGCAGAAAATAGGGCAGCACCTGCTACAAACACTCTAACCACGAGTGATCAACTGTGTATATTCTATTTTGGTTTGTTTGCATGTTTTTTAACTGTTGGCCGTAGACTTGAATCTCAATGCAGCCACTTAAGAGCTGTCATTCAACCTGCTTGAGGTATGTCCTCATTCCTAAAATAGGAATAATAGTATCAACTTTGCTCATCATGATGAAAATCAGAATTGACATAGATGTCCCTAGCAAAGAGAAGATGCTCAGCTTGTAGCTATTATGATTAATAAGTATATCCGCAAAATGCCTCAAAAAAGTAATACAAAAATTTCTGTGTGCTCTTGACTGTACTCAAGACATGCGCACATGAAAACACAAGTAGTGGAATGTGGGCTCCTTTTCGCAGGTACGAGGGGCATCGACGCAAACTTTCACCGTCTCCTGCCTCCACGCCTTTGCTCTTTATTCCCTTTGACTAATGTTGCTCATCCTTCAAGCTTCGTCTTAAGTGTCCCTCTTTCATGAAGCTTTTCCAGACTACCCCAACTAAAACTACTCTCTCCCGCCTCTAAATCACCATGCTGTTCTGTTTGAAATTATTTTATGGAACTTATTCCACTTTCCTTTTTCCTTTTTGCAATGTTTATTAAAATCCTGACTTGGGAACAGATAGACGAATCAATAGAATGAAATAGAATCCAGAAATAGGCCCAAATACCATATGGGAGCAATAAAAATAATCAAGGCATTGGGGGGGATAACACAGATAGTGCGGAGATAACTGATTAATCATTTGGGAAAAACACTAACCTGGATCTCTATCTCACTTCCCATAAAGGGCAAATATTAGATGGCCCAAAGATTTTCACATACACACACACACACATACACAAACCTACATTGAATAACTACACAAAAACATGAGTGAATTATTTATATTCTTGGAGTAAGAAAGGCCTTTCTCAGCATGACATGTAACTCAGATGCCATAAGAGAAAAGATAAATAAATTTGATTCTGTAAAAATTTAAAACATCTATGTGGCATTAAAAAGATATAAACTCAAAAGTCGAACTGGGAAAAACACTTGCCACACGTGACAGTCAAATGGTTAACTTCCTTTCATAAAGAGTTTAGAAGAATAAATCCTAACATAAATAATCAACCCAATAAAAGTGAGACAGGAGGGAAGGGGGCAGAGCACAACCATTCAAAGAATGACACAGCAATTAGCACCAAGAAGGCAGAAAATTCAACTCCCAGTAGACTTTGAGCTTAATATACGCTCATTGAAATGCAATAGCTGCTAAGTGGCACTCTCACAGGTGCTGAGACAGTTTCAAGGTTGACCATAAGAGGTCAAAAAGTGGGTGATGGCTGGTTCCTGGGAATCCCAGCCCCTCCCCAAAATTAATTGGAACAATCCTCCCACTTGTTAGCATATGAAGTTACCGAGCCCATAAAAACTAACAGCGCTGCATGGCCGATCTCACTTTCCTAAATGACCCCATGCTCTGGGGCCACCTCTCACCTCTCGAGATGGCCTGAATTCTGCCTGTGGAATGTGTGTCTCCTAGGCCTCTGTCGCTCTCTCCCACCTGCTGAGACAGCCCGCACTCTGTCTATGGAGTGTGCCTCTCTCTGAATAAATGTACCTCCACTCTCCTGTGGCTCACTCTTGAATTCCTTCCTGCACCAAACCAAGGACACTCACTTTGCCGGGCACATCCCAGAGGCTCAGCCGAGACCTGAGACATGACCACCCTCTCGTGCCCCGTTTTCCTGCAGCAGAAGTGAAGAGAAGACATAAACAAGCAGTTTATGAAACAAACACAGATACCTGCGAACATATGAAAAACTAATCATCTTAATAGAGAAATATAAATCAAAAATACGTCTTTTACACAGATTGGCAAAAATTAAAATGTTTGGTGAAACTGAGTGCTATGAGGGGGTGATGAAATGGACACCATCACACAGAACTGCCTTTTCAGGAAGAGTCCCTAAGATGGGAAAAGGGCACAGCTTTTCTGGAGGGCAGCTGGCAATTTCTCTCAAAATGTCAAAGGCACATACCCTTTGCCCTGTGGCTTCCAGTATTTACCTTGGTCCGCTACAAACAAGTTCTCCTAAATGTACAAATATGCTATTGAAACATCCTAAATGTCAGAGAAAAAATAAACAACTGAAGTAGACTTTAGTGGGTGGTCGATGAATGATCGTCCATCCAGATAATGAAAGAAGGAATAAGGATGAAGCAGATCTGTCCGGCCCACTCACAAAACATATAGCAACAAGCTAGAGAGTGTGTGTACACTGACACACACAAATGTGTCAAACATAAAAATGATGAACGCTGAGTAAAGTCTTTAGTCTGGTTAACAGTGTTGCACCCCTGCCAGCGTCCTGGTCTTGACATGGTACTACAGATATCGCCACTGTGAGACGCCACCATGGGGGAAGTGGGGGGAAAGAAGGGTACATGGGGACTCTGTGTACTACTTTTGAGTTCATAATTACTGTGAGGCTATAATACTTTGAAATAAAAAGTTTAAAAAGAAAAAAAACAACAAGATGCAGAAGGTGTGTATTGTATGATCTCCTGGTTTTTCACAAGCATCAAAGGGTAAGAACAATCCCTATGTCATTAAATTTAATCTGAGTGAAAAAAGCTTATGTTACCGGAAAGACAAACCCACCCACCCCCTTCGCTCCTGAGGGGTTGCTTGAGGCAGGAGGATAATAAGTTCTTAAACTAGCCCCACTCCCTTTGCAGAGATTAGAAAAGAGTGAGTTTCTGCTCAAGAACTGGATCTGGCCCAACAAAGAGAGAGCCCTCGGAAGCAGACCACTCTGTCGTTTTGGCAAGGCTCATGACAGTCCTCACTCATTTCATACCGAAGGCCTCTGATGCTGTTCTGAAACCAGGACAGGGCGCCTGAACCTGCTCTGCATAATAATGGTAAATATTATCTCCACCCTGGGGCGGGCTGGCACCTCCAGGGAAATGGTTTGCTTTCTTTTGTGGCTTTAGGTCGCATTGTCTCTCAGAATTGCTGTTGGTTCTTGGAAGGAGTGTGGGTGAGTGGGGTGTATGTGTGTGCGCGGGCTCGTGCGCGCGCGCTCCCTGGATCCAAAAATTCACAGAAAAATAAAATACTTTTGGAGGGGCGAGGGAACATTTCATCTCATACCAGCAGAGAAGTCTCAAGGAAAACACACAGAGCTCCAGCGCTGGCCTCGCATGCTTGTACTAGCCTGAGACTGTCAAAGCCCACTCTGCAATTTTCTGCTCAAGCCCCCATCATAAAACGCTAACTGGCAGGAATTGCAGCTACAGAGTGCCCTTGACATTGTACAGCGTCCTGATGCTCTGATTCGGGGGGAAAGGACAGATCCTCAGGGAGAACACCCGCTGTGTGTTGGGAGGGGGTTCTTGTGTTTAAAAGATTCTGAAGAAAAGAGACTGTCAGTGAGTCCCCAGCAAAGCAGATGCCTGGTTGAAGTTAGGAGCCCAAAGGGTTTAGTTACAGTAACACTGTAAAAGAAAAAGGGAGGAAGCAGGGTTAAGAAGGGGGAGTAATAAAAAATTCAAAGACCTTAATTTGAAACTAGTAATTTTTCTGATTTAAGCATTTGGGGCATCATACTGATTTCTCGCCATTTTCTTAAGTTTGTTTTTGTTTTTTAAACAGATTTTCCCTATTCTAGATCTAATTTTGGGGGGATATAAGGTAATTTTGCACCATCAACTCTAATTATTATAATTAAATAAAGGCAGTTAATGTGCACCAGGAAAAAAAAAGGAGGAGCTGTTGGACCCCAAGATGCAGATCTGACCAACGCCAGCCCTACAGGAAGCCCCAGAGCAAAGATGCCCCTGAGAGGAGCCCCATGTTAGGCAGAAATGGTGAGGTCCCTGTACTATGTCCTGCTCAGTCACTAGCTTGGCCACCCTCAGAAGGCGTTAACTGTCAGCTGGAGGTGACAGCTAATCAGACTCCCAGCAGCCAAAGTGGGTCCTTTCTAGAAGGTGGATCTGAGCTGTTATCTGCATCTCCATGTCTGCCACAGGGACTGTCTCTGAGGGAGGCGGTGGAGGAAACCACGATTTTGAGAACAGGGCTAGGAATTTGGTTGTGCCCATAAAAGATCCAGTGTGAAGTCATATTAGGCATCCTGTCTGGGGAATTTGTCCTCCTAAAAAGATGCACAACGTGAGAGCTGTGAGTTCAGTTTTATTTGGAGTTTACTGAACACTATAGCCCGGGAGACAGCCTCTCAGGCAGCTCTGAGGAACTGCTCTGAAAAGATGAGGGGGAGGTCAGTATATACGTGATTTTGGTGAAGGGAGTACGTGCAACCAAGTACACGTCTCGGTAGAAGGTTGCTGCTAGTCATGAGGAGACGGAAATATGTCTCCATTCATGACTTTGGTATTTTTCTTTTTTTTTCTTTTTCAGATTTATTAGGTAAAATTATTACAGTTTGAATGCACATACACATTATGTTGCATGTAAATACATATATACAGTATACTGCACTTTTTTTTAGTTTACATATATGTACTGATCATTGTTTCTAAGAACAGATTAGAGCTTTAGCTTTTAAAACTTACATAGATATCAAAGGAATAAAGCCAACTACAAAATAAGAATCAGCAGAATGTGTTTCTCCAACCATAATGGACAGTCAAATTTGTTTACATGTATTCAAGAAATCAATCGTCTAAATTATAAATAAATGGTAGTTCATTTTTGTCCTTATTATTTTTAGATTCCTTATATAAGTGATGTCATATGGCATTTTTCTTTCTCTTTTTGGCCCACTTCACTTAGAATAATGATCTTCAGGTCCATCCTCATTGCTGCAAATGGCATTATTTTATTCTTTTTTATGGCTGAGCAGTGTTCCATTGCATATATGTACACTTTCTTTATCAAGTCATCTGTTGATGGACATTTGGGTTGTTTCCATGTCTTGTTGACTTCAGTGTTTTTCTAGGTATGAGAAGATGCAAGAAATTGCATTCCTAAAATTTTCTCTTGAAAATATTTAACTATCTGAAGGGCTATTCTTCCATATTTTCCCAGAGCACAGAGTGCCTCATTCCTGATCCCCACCCTGAACTCCTTAAGGGTCAGGAACTTCAGTGGCTAATGACTCAATCCTTGTAGAGCTGAATGGTGAGTGACATTCTTTAGTTTGCAATTGTAACTCACTCTACCCCCAACTCTTCATTAATTTTTTGGTGCAATGGCACTGTGAGGGAAAGAGGGTAAGGCAGCTGTGGAAATGTGGCCTTCCTCATCTGCCCTTGCCCTAAGCCTGTGTCCCAGCAGCCATTTGAAACCACGCAAGGGCTAGAATCCTGGAGTTCCCAGGAGGGACGAGAGCAGAGAGCACGGAGGCCCAAGATGAAACCAACTGCTCCTTGAAAATAAACACCCTTCACCATTAGCACCCCTTTTCAAGTACAGCAGAAGAAAGCAGTCCTGGGCAGGAGGAACAAGAGAAACTGATGCCTGTCTTGTAAGAATCTTTGCCTGCTAGTGGGAGGGGATAGCTCAGCGGTAGAGTGCATGCTTAAAATGCAGGAGGTCCTGGGTTCAATCCCCAGTACCTCCATCAAAAGTAAATAAATAAACCTAACTATCTACCCCCGACGGAAAAAAAAAAAAAAAGAGAGAGAACCTTTGCCTGCTGCTGTATAGCATTTCTGAAAAGAACCTGTACACACACTGAGTGGATGATTTCTGAATAGAGTTTGTGAACAACTGCCTAAATACAGGGAAATCAGTTAAAAACTGAAAAACCAGAAACTGAATAAGCTCTATGACAGAGTTATGAGATTCTAGATAGAGCAGTATCTCACAAAATTAATACACCATCACATGGAAATAGGCAAAGACCAGGTCAGTCCCTGGCACCTACAGACACAGTCACTGCTTTCATTTTATCTTGTTGTTTTGGTTGTTTTGTGGGGTTTTTTTTTTAGTAAATTTGTTGCCAACATTTAAGAATCAAATATTTCATAGTAAAATCCAGATTTCTACCTTCTGTTTAAAATTCCTAAGATTTGGCAACGGCCTTGTCAATGCCAAATATGATAAAACTGAATGAGCCTTAGGTCTGCAAGCTGCAGGTCAAAGGAATCCACCAGTCCCCATTGGCTCCCAGCCACTGAGGCTAAGGCATGCTGCCTCTTGTCACACTTACACCACCCACCAAAAGTTTAAACCATTCTACATACGATGTAGAAGAGGGTAGGGCAGCAGGTAAATTCACTTTAGAAAAACAAATCCATCAAAACTCGTTATATCTTTCTTAAGGTCATTTGACCATAGCCATCAATTTAAAACATTTGACCCAGGATACAAATGTACTTGCACCAATACAAAATATACATACATCCAAGGTTGTTCATTGTAGCGTTGTTTGAAACAGCAAAACACTGGAAGCTACTTAAACGTTCATCAGTAGGAGACTAACTAAAGTTATGGAATATCTACATAATAGAATACTGTACAGCTATTTTTAAAAGGGAGACAGAGAATAAAGTAGATCTATTGTGTACCACTCAGAACAGTCTCCAAGAAAGTATTTTAAGAAACAAAAGAAAACACGGGGAGGGGATAGCTCACGTGGTAGAGTGCATGCTTCCCATGCACAAGGTCCTGGGTTCAATCCCCAGTACCTCCTCTAAATATAAAATAAATAAAACTAATTACCTCCCTCCCCCAAAAAAACACCAAAAATAAAAGAAAGAAAACAACAAGGTCCTAATGTATAGCACAGGAAACTACATTCAATATCTTGCAATAACCTATAATGAAAAAGAATATGAAAAGAATATACATATATATATATATATAGAACTGAATCACTATGCTGTACAGCAGAAACTAACACAACATTGTAAATCAACTACTAAAGAAAAAATGAAAGAGAGAAATGGGGAAAAGGAAGAAAGAAAAGAATCAAGCAATTTATAGGACAGTATGTGTAGTGTCATTCCATTCATGGGAAACATTTTTAAGGGAAAAATGCATATAAATGCATAGGAAGCTTCTGGAAGGATATATAAGACCAAGAGCTATATGGGGAGCAAGTAGAAGAAGCATAGGGTCGAGTGACTTTTTTACTTTTCACTTTGTAACCCTCTGTCTCTTTTAAAAATCATAAAAATGTATTTTCTGTAATTTAAAGGATACTTTAATGATTACACAAAAATGCACTGATGCTGAAAGTAAAATTCCACTTCAGAGAAAATTAATTTCCCAGAAAACTGTCATTCTCCAACAATGTCAGAAAAATTAAGTGTAGCTATTCAACATTGACAATAGGTCAGGTTGTCATGACTCACTCTGATTTCACATATGGAAATAAAACTGCCTACCTCACTGGCTTAGACGTCTTCAATAAAATTTATAAAAAGCAGCCAAGAGTCCCTGGTGCTTAGTAAGTGTTCAGTAAAATTCACTATTATCACACAGCCCTCCCACACCAACCAATCCTGACTTGTGTCAGTGATGCATGAGTCAATGACCAATGCGGAATGGCCACTGCAAAATGCAAGACCTAAATTCCATCCCAGGTGACTTTCCCTCCACACTGCACTCAGCCCTTGAAGAAGATGGAAGTCTAGTCCTCAGTCATGGAGGCCTTTCCACAAACACCGCAGATGGTGCCACCTCCACACAAGAACAATCCCATTACCTATTAAAGTTCCCATTTCGAAAAGACTCCTACACGCATATGTATTTCCCCCGAAGATTTCCTACCCCCGTCTCCAATAAGCCAGCCTGGGGTGGGAACTAGAGATTCCCACACTTCTTGCCTTCCTTCTAGCCTTTTCCATTCACAGATGCCTTCCCTAATGCCCCCTGTGCTCTCCCAAAAGAAATGGTGCTGGAGACCAAATATTGACGCTGCCCAGACAAGGAGGGGTCATGAGATGTTCACGAGCTCTCAGGCCAGAATTCTCTTTTCCCAAAACCCTTTGCTCTTGTGGGTGTGGTCTCCCTCAGCCTTCCTACCCCAAAACTCAGCCCCTGGATCCTGCTGCCCACCTCTGGGCAGGAGGTGAAGAGAGATCAGATAGGCCCTGCAGGCCTGTCCCTTTGAACCAAAAGCCAGAGAGGCTCTGCTTGGGTCCTTCTACATCCCCTCCCCCAGCCCCGCACACAGGTGGGGAACGCTGGGAAGGGTTCCCACAGTGCATTAGCTTTGAGCCGGTCAGGAGGAAGAGTGTCATGCTATCCAGCCTCTGTTGTCAATAATTCATGAGGTTCAGACTGAGGGGCACCAGTCAGAGAGTCAGTTTTCCCCAGACATAGGGAAATTTAGACTCAAGCTTTCTTATCTCATCGGGATGTGCTGAGTCCTGCAGCTGTAACATCTCATTTGAGAAATAAACTATAAATCCAGTGCATGCTTGTTCTATCACTCACTACTCATACACCCCCTTCTGAATGCTGAAATCCTTTTTAGCTGCTCAGCTGTCCTACACATACACTAAATGAATCTTTAGCAAGTCTGAATTTTATTAAACAGCGATTCCCAGAACTGAATTTCACAGACCAGGATTCTCTCTCCTAATTGTAGGGACTGACATCGAGTTGCCAGACGGGTGATTTCACGAACTAACAACACTTTTCTCAACCTACCCGTCTGCTTCCATCATCTTCTCTTAACAAAAAGACTAGCACCAAAAAAAAAAAAAAAAAAAAGGAGCAATAGCATGTCCCAGAATAAAGGACTATCTGTTAAGTTAAATATGCTCAGCTTTATGAAACTGACTATGTTGTCTTTATTTTTCTCTTTTTGCCTTGAACTAGTGAAAACTTTGCCAGAGATCAGCACAACTTCTCAGTCCAGCATTTGGAGACCACTGGGTTAAACCAGTTCAGGCTGGCACTGGGTCTGGTGGGGCCTTTCTACAGTATATCATAAGCCATCTAGATTTATTAATTCTCCCAGAAACCCAGGAGGGAGATCATTTCAGTCCACTTGGCAGAAGTAGAGGCTGAAGTCTTGGATGCAGAATTTATAGCTGGAGAGGACCTTATCCATCATCTACTCCAGCATCCTCAGTTTGGAGACGAAGAGCCTGGCCTATGGCGGCAATAATAATTACTCTAAGGTGGCAATAATTACTAAGTGTTTAGTAGTTTACAGCTTATAAAGTGCTTTTATATCCAACCAATATTTTTGAACTAGGATGGAGGCTAAGACCTGGGGACATAGTGATTACGGAGAACTTGAGTGCTCCTGAGTTCTCCATATTTCTACCACTGACTGGGGGACACTCTAGCCTCCCTGCCACCACTCAGGCCTGAAAAAGGAGATGTCCTCTTGGGATGGAGGGTATAAGAGATCCTGTCCAGTCAGGATCTTTATCTCCACACACTGGTTCCCACTGGTGGTGGGAGTCTGCCCTCCAGGCCTGTGGGAATGGAGGAGATCTTGAGCCAGAGTGAAGGGCAGTGCCGGCCTAGCCCAGCTGCTCCCCAAAACATCTCTTAGGCTCCTCCACCCTCACCTGAGACCCTCATGTGGTGGATTCCGTGGGGACCACGGGCCGCACGCCCAAGGGCAATCTCAAAATATTCACCCTTCTGTGGCTTGTTTCATAGGTAGATCTGAACTTTCATGGAAAACGAAGTCCATCTTGACGTTCTGGAAAGTAAAAGCAACCCACTCAAAGTCTTCTCTCCCCCAAGAAAAGAAGTGGGCAAGCAGATGTAGAAGGAGGGGTGGGGGGACAGGGGATTCTGCGGGTTCCCGAAGATGGGGGCAGCCCTACTGGAAACCTGAACCTACAGCACTGTCCCACACAGGCTGGGGAGGCCGGGGCGCCGCGGTCACAGCCGGCAGGGGGCGCCCGCGGCCACAACTGGCCCCCGGCGCAACGGGCCGGTGCCGAGGGGGACGAGCCGTCCAGACCTCCGGCTGGTGGGGGGTGGGGGGGGGGTGGGGCGGGCAGGGAGCCGGAAGGGAGAGGAGGGGGGAACAGGGAGCCGAGCAACGAGCCGAGCCGGGAGGGGAGCGGGCAGCTGCGAGGGGACCGCGCAGCGGGGCGGGGTGGCGGCACGCCCCTCGCCCTGCCCCTTGCCCTACTCTGCTGACGCCACCCCTGCGCGCTGGAGAACCCTGAACCCGGCCGGCGCCATGCAGAAGACGGGGCTGGTGCTGAGTGCTTGTGCCCGGACGTGGAAATCGGTGCAGATGGCCAGCTCCGGGGTGGCGCGCCGGAACCCGCTTGAGAATAAGGTGGCCCTAGTCACGGCCTCCACTGATGGGTGAGTGCCCAGGCCGGTGTCTCTGAGGCCCCCGCTGTCTGCAAACAATTACTAACCCCTTGTCCTTGGTCTCCTCTGCCCCGTCCTCAGGCCTCACACGTGGCCAGAATCCTGCCCAAAAAGAAAGGAACCACGTGGTCGGCCTGCAGCCCCTCAGAATCCCCTGAGCCTGGCTCCTCCATTGCCAGCGCTTTTGTCCCTGCTGCCTCTGGCTCAACCGCGCCACTTGGGTGTTGCCCCCGCCCATCCAATCTCCCAGGGTTCTGGGCTGCCCCAATCAGCCGGCCCTATCTAGGGTCTGGGTAAACCAGACCAGAAATCCAAGACAGTCAGATTTTAAAAATCCCATCCACTGCCTCCTCTGACTGTGGAAATATTCCAGACACCCCATTTTAGCACCCGCCCCCACAAGTCTTGCAGAACTGCACCCCTTACCTAGAGGGGACACAAGACCCATGTGTCCAGGTTTTGGGTTAATTTAGTACCTTTTAGCCTCCCTTACCCAGCCTGTTTCTCGCTGTCTCTGGGGTCTACCCTGTGTCTCATTCCCACAGAACTTTGCTAGGTGCCAGCTCTTCACAAATCTAAAATATAAATGGAAGGGCAATGCTAATGGCTAACAAGTGCAAAATGTGTAAGTCTTTCTCCCAGGGGATTATGTAAAAAATCTACATTTGTAACTGGAGACCCACAGTTTCACATGTACCCCCAAAATGTAACTAACAATAGAATACTGAAATGATGTAGACTAGTAAGGAAGCTATTTGGGGGTATGAGCTTTTCCAAGTGAGACCCTCGAATCATGGAAGTAGCCTCTGCTACACCCCTATTTCATCTCTCTCCTCTTGGTCCCCACAGTGTATGGGGCCTGTGACCCATGGTGACACCTGTGGAAGGTGATGTCACTGCCTGGGAATTTACCCTGAGGACCAAAACCATAAGAAAAATAAGTAAACAAGTACCAAAAATGTGCTAACCACGTCTGTCTGTGTGGTAATGGCTGTGCCATCAATCCTGTCTAACACATGGAGGTCCTGTTGCTGAAAGATTGGCCCCCACCCCTGACAAGCCGAAATGAAACTCAGAGACAGGGTCTTAGGGCATAGAAGAAAGGAGATAGCTTTATTACTTTGCCGGGCAAAAGGGGACTCACAGCAGGCTAGTGCCTTCAAAACTGTGAACCCATCTTGGGGATGGGGCGGGGTGATTATATAGCCATAGCTCAAACAATAAATCATCTATAACAATCAACAGAATCATTTTCTTCTCGAGTGGTGTCATGGTGTCTCCAGGTGACCAATTCTGTAGATGCTAGTGGTTGTCGCTCTTTTGATCTCTTTATCTTATAAGCACCCAATGCATGGTCTTCTTGGTAATTCAGGCTATTTTGTGAGGTTACAGTCCCGTGAATTTCTCCCTGGAGAATGACTCAGAGACCAAGCATGATTACTACTTTCGATTACTGGCATAAAGCAGAAACAGTAAAATTAATAACTTTATTTTAACAATGGGCCTGGAGCTGTGAGTAGCAACCGGTCAGTCAGGTTAGTTGACCGTTTTAAGGACAAGCATAAGAATAAGCAATCTGTTAGCCTAAGTATGGCCATCTTATTAATTCTCTTTCAGTCCTACAGAAAGAGAGAGAGCTGAAATTCAAAGCCCGGGCAGTCTGACTCAGGAGCTCATGCTCACCCTCTCTTCCTATTCTGGACTTGACATTCCTCTCTCTCTCTGCCCACAGGATCGGCTTGGCCATCGCCCAGCGTCTGGCCCAGGACGGGGCCCGCGTGGTGCTCAGCAGCCGGAAGCAGGAGAACGTGGACCGGGCGGTGGCAGCACTGCAGGGGGAGGGGCTGAGCGTGACGGGCACCGTGTGCCACGTGGGGAAGGCTGAGGACCGAGAGCGGCTGGTGGCCACGGTGAGCAGCAAGGATATGGGCGCAGAGCCAGGAGGTGGCAGAAGGAAGCCAGCCTGAGCTGGCTTTCCTGGACAACAGGAGTGTAAGCCAAGCCAGCACTGTTAACTAAAACATAACAGTGCATTCTGCATACCCACACCAGTCCACTAGCATATTCTTATTGTGTGTCTTTGTGTTCTGCTTTCAAGAATCATCCCATATCAGTCAGAGAATCAAAAACCACTATAATACTTCAACCCTGCATCATCCTTTGGAGCACCACACCCCAAAGAAAAAAAACTGGTCCTAGTTCTCCAGTAATTTCCAATCTAAATACAGTCGCAAAATAGGTATTCCCACTTGTGAGCTAATAAACCATCAATCCCTTATTCTTCAGTTTATAAAGTCAAGTCCCTGGGAACAGACACGAGGTAGTCCACCATGATTCAACCACCTGCTGTGTGCCATTAACTTTGTTCCAAGCCTTACTCGGGTTATCTCTAAACCTGACAACAGCCCAAGCAAGGCAAGGACTATTCTCCCTGAATAGAGAGACTGGTTCAGAAAGCTGGTGCAACCGCCCACTGTCCCACAGCTAGTAAGAGAAGAGCTGTGAGCCAACCCAGACTTGCCAAGCTGCCTACAGACTACCGGCCATTTCCCCGTTAGCATTTCCCCATCAGGTCAGGCCTTGGGTGCCCACGAGGACTTTAGTCTCAAAGAAAGTGTCTAAGCCAGTGTCAGAGTTGGTACTTGGCACCAGCCTTCCAGCTGCACAAGAAAATATGAACATCTGGCAAAGGAGGCTGCTCTCCCTAGGCTCAGGGCACACACTTTATGTCTTGGAGTGGGAGGGAGAAGCTAGCCAAGAATGAGAAGTAAAAGATTGTGCTAACAGAATGGAAAGTGGCGGAAATAATTGGAGTAATCGTCTTAGACAAGGAGGATGTGAAATGATGGTAGACAGTGGTATAGACGACAGCATAAGGTTATTCCATTTGTAGGGAACCATTTGGCAGAGGCTCAAATGTGCACTGGCTCCAAGAAAGTCACCTTGCCTGGCACAGGCTGCTGCACAGTGCCTGAGACTGAGACCTTGATCCTCAGAATGAAGAGAGCCATCTGGGATCCTGGGCCGACTAATAAGCTACATGGAAATGTGTGTAGCTACTTAATGTCAAAATCCTGCCAGAAAAATGACCTCTGGTCCCTCACCAGTTCCACTTCACCCATCCTGCAGCCGTGGCCCAGAAGTGGGGTCTGAGCTAGACCTTGAGGAGTAGGTGGGACTGGGCAGATGGCATAGGGCCGGGATTCCGGATGACCCTGCAAAATGAGCAGACAGCCAAGGAGGGACAGAAGGGGAGAGGAGAGCGCTGTGAAGCCACAGCAGAGAGTGCAGGTGCCGGAGCGCTGGTGGGAAATGTGCCAGGTAGGACGGATGGGGGACAGGGGCCTCCGTGGCCTCCCAAAGGAGTTTAGACACGTTCTTGGAGGAAATAAGGAACCATGTGAGGTTTTGAGCGAGATGAAAATGGTTATTAGAGAAAGATAATCTAGCACTGGTAGGAAGGTTGTATTGGACTAAAGATTCCAAGCCAAAGACATCAGCGAGGAAGCTGATGCTGTCACTTAGGTCTAGAGCAGTGGTTGTAGGACCAGAACAGATAGGCCCAAGAGACATTTAGTGGGAACCAACCAAGATTTTTTTTTCCCTAACCTGATGTCAGGAAATGGGAAGTATAGCAATGAATCAAAAATGACCCTCAGGTAGTTTGAATGACCAGTGTCAGTGGTGAATGATAGGATACTTGTTAGCAGTTTGAGATGTGTTCTGCCTCTTGCCAGCTGTTACCCTGTGATGAGGAAAGCTGCTGCCCTGAGGATGGTTACTCCCCAGTGGCCTCCTAATCTGCACTTCGAAGCTTGTCAAAGGCATCGTGAGCTGAAACCAGATTAGCCGCTGCTCTACTGGATTCTTCTTTTTCTTAAAAATAGACCTGTCAGAACACAGAGCAAGCAACTCTTAACTATTTTAGGGTAGCAATCACGCAATCTAGAGCAAGACTTAGAAGACACCTGGATGGTCAGAGTACCCTTGCCATTAATCTTCCATGGTTCTCTGTCTGTTCAGTCCAAAGCCAGTCTTCTCTCCTCTCCACGCTCTTAGGCCTAGAAAGAGAAGGGAACGGCAGCAGTGGAAAAGGGCTCCAGGTGGTTTGGCTGCGGTCCACCATCTTCCCACCCCCCAAAGACACGCACGAGCCCAGCACACTTCGCTTTCTAATGCATTCTGCACTTTCCGCATCAGAATTCCATGAGACTTAGAGCCAAGGCAGGTGTCGGGGGCTTTGTGCTGGGACACTAAAATTTAGAGAGTGCAAGACAGTATTGATACAGGTTTTAAGAGATTATGTGATTTTAAATTTTCTTAAATTTACATGTTGATAGCCCAGGCATTCCCTCAGTAGTGTGGAAGCAACTGAGCTTAGCACCTAGTTAGCAAGAATAATTAGTTAAAAAACGGGAGCTAGCAGATGGTACACATTGTTAATAACACCCCTCCGTGTGCCAAATCGCGAAGCACAAAGTTGATGGAGGGCCCATTTACTGTTGCTTGCCCAAGGCATCAAAATTGCCAGTTCTGGGCAAATGTGAAGTCTGGTTTCAGGGTGGAGTGTATTGTTGGCAGGTTCTGTTTGGCTACTCATTACTCCAGCACATGCCTTCACCACCTACTTACAATGTATTAAGGAGGTGAGATGTTGCCTTTCTTAGTTTTCCCAGCTTAATCTCAGTTTCTGCCTTGAATCTTCCATACCTCCAGCCCCCCCCCCCCCAAGAAAAGCAAGTGGAGGAGGGGAGAAAATGACATCCTCAATGAGTGTGGAGCTGCTTTAAGTCTCCTCCATCATGGCTCTCCTGGGTAGTCAGTTTCATAGTGTTGCAGGAAAATGGGACACAAGAGGATGGCAAGTCCCTGGGACACTCCCCATCAAGTGAGCATCCTTGGCTTTGCACATTAAAGAATCTAAAAGCAAGCCAGAGTGAAGTGAAAGCAAGTGTATTTAGAGAGATATTCCATAGACAGAACATGGTCTGTCTCACTCATAAGGGAGAGTGGCCACAAGGTATGCGGGTGATTAGCTTTTATGGTCTGGGTGATTTCATATGCTAATGAAGGAAAGGATTATTCCAGCTATGTTGGGGAAAGGGAGAGGATTTCCAGGAACTGGGCCCCGCCTACTTTTTGGCCTTTTTCCGTCAGCCTGGGTGCTGTCATGGCACCTGTAGGTGTGCCATGAGCCTCAAGGTCTACTGGAAGTGGAATCTTCCACCATCTTGGTTCTTAACAGTTAACCTATCCTCAGTTGCTGCGTCATTCTTTTAATGGTTGTGTCCTGCCCCATCCCTCCTGTCTCAATAGTTGCCCTGACTCTCTCTTGAGGACTCTTATATTAGCTCTGGGTTGGAAAGTAAGTTCTGCCACCACTAACTAGCCTTGTGCCCTGGGCAAATCACTTCACTTCTCCCGAATACTGAATGACCAGGCCTCCTGTTCTTAGTCGGCGCTAATGGATCATTACTGGGCCATATGACCTTGAGAAATTAACTTCCCTGGACCTCAGTTTTGTCACCTTCATAATGACTTTGGGGTAGATGATCTCAAAGGCCCCTCCCAGTAGCAATTTCCTATGGGTCTATTTAAACTCATTTCTCCATTCAGGTACATGTGGACAGGCTGAGTTTGAGATAATGGTAACTCATTCAAGGAGAACTTGACAGTAAGCATTTGGAGAAATGGGGCCGGGACTCAGTGTGAAAATAGGAAGGGTCTAGAAATGGATTTTGAGGTGAGACCTGAAGCCATGAGAATAAAGGTACTCCCAAAAGGGAAAGTCTAAAAAGTCAAGGGTCAGCGACAGCCTTAGAAAAAGCAGGGGCAGAAAGAAAAGACTGCAAAAGAAATTAGATGACTTTAAATGTTTTAGCAGCAGAACTTCGGGTACCTTTGGAGAAAAAATGTTTTAAGGAAAAGAGGTCATTTTGACAACTGTTCCTAAGAAGGAGTTCGTTATCGACATTGATAAATGCACACCCCCTCTTTCTGGCCATGCAGCCCTAATTCAGACCTTACTCCTCTCTAGGCTGTGAAACTTCATGGGGGCGTGGACATCCTTATCTCCAATGCAGCCGTCAACCCTGTCTTTGGAAACATAATGGATGTCACCGAGGAGGTGTGGGACAAGGTGAGAGGGGATGGAAGTATCAGGGGGCAGGCCTCAGAAGACAGCACACACCCAGTCTGCTTTTAGAATGCATTTGTCAAGTACAGTGTAAATGTGAGGAATCTTTGCAATTTGCCACACACCTGGAGTGCACCTGGTAAAGGGGGAATCAGGGGAGGGCTGGCTTCCTCTGTCCCTGCCCTTCTCTTTCATTTCTGCTTCTCCTCAGTTCTGTCTTCTTCATTTTCTCCTTGTTTCTTTGCCTCCCTCCCCCAGCTCTCTTCCTGCAGCGGGCTTATCCAGGCTCTTCCTGATTTATTTCCAGCAGACATGGCAGCTAATATGCCCATACCTAAGACACTCAGACTTATACACCATCCCTCCTCTTTTCAGCTGCCAAAAAAGAATGATCTTTCATTAGTTGGAAAACTTTAATAACTGCTAGTTAAGTGAAATATCAGTTCTGGTGAAATGTGCTAAGTTGCCACTTTATAATATACAGCCTTTGAAAAAGACCTGCTCTCTTTTCTTTGTAACTCTTATGTCAAGAAAATCTGACATCCAGGTGTTCAGGGGCCAGAATACTGGTTTTTGTGTGAGCGTGTATAATTACTTTATATTTATAATATATTTCACACACCTACATTCTTTAATTATAAGGTCTTAATTAAAATATTTGTCTTTTTTACTAAGGTTAATATTCCTACATGATTTGGAAATGCTTAATTTTTTATGATCTCCCATAGTTTTGCTTTTTTACCCTGATGTCATCAATAATTTCTCGACGCTAAAGTTTAAAGATACTAAAATATTCTAGTTCGTTTATCAGTGTTTCACAGACAGAGAGACCAAAGTGCCAAAATGCTCTTCAATGAGTCAGTTCCTGATTGATATTCTTTAAAGCAGAGAAACATCTTTCATGAGGAGGTTGAATAGAGACCACGTGAAAATCAGTTATAAACCAAGTCATTTTTCTTTTTACTTGGCTTTTTTTAAAAATATCACAGTCTATCAAATCTAAAGGCAATGGTTGATCCTTGATTGAACCTGGGACTTTTAAAATAAGGACACTTGGGGGACAATTGGGGAAATTATATTATGGACAGTAAAATCTTTATCAATGGTAGGTTCCTTGGGTGTAATGATAGACGGTGGTGTGTAAGAATGTCCTTATTCTTTGGAAATAATGCTAAAATATTTAGGGCTAAAGCATTAGAATGTCTGCAACTCACCTTCAAAGGGGAAGGAAAATCTGCATAGATACATAGGGCAAATGCAACAAAATGTGAACAACTGGTGAATGCAGGTAAAGGCTATCTAGATATTCATTGTCATTCTATTTCCACTTTTCTGTACGAGTGAAATTTTCCAAAATAAGAAGTTGCATGGGAAGTGTAGGAGGGGACTCTCCCAGCAGTACCTAGAGCAATGTAATCAAGGGTCATGCATTTGTTTTAAATTATGGATGTGGGGTTTTGATTGTAGCCTATATCCCAGCTCTCCCAAAAATACTTCCTCTCAATTCCACTTGTCAATAAATGTCCAGCCAGATAGTCCATCCCGGAGGGCCGAGAGCATCTTGCTCCCTGAACTCAAAAGCCAGAAAAGTGCTGGAACAACCCCAAGGGCCTGAGGTCAGGCCATGTTTTTTCTGAGAAACACAGCCCGCTCTGGGGCAGATCCAGGCAGCCAGCCCAGTTCCAGGGTCTCCCTAGTTGGAAGACATGCAGAAAATCCAGCTCAAAATCAAGGCAGCCCTGAGCATTCAGGTCCATTCTGGGCCAAATCATACTTAGCTGGTTAGGAAACAAAAGGAACCAGGCTCCGTTCTCTCTCCCTTGAAACCTAATGTGTCATCTTCTAGCCGAATAAGCTGGGGAAAGCCACCTCTCCCCGGGCCTTGGTTTCTTCACTCGTAAGGTCGGGTAAACCATCTCTAAGACCTCCACTGGCCCTATGAAGAGAAGCCTATGACCCCCACTGCACCTCCCCATCGCCCTGCCTTCTCCAGCTCCCTCCCCTCATGCTGTTCCTGCTCTTCCCTCCATTTCAGGTTCTGGACATTAACGTGAAGGCCACGGCCCTGCTGACAAAGGCAGTGGTGCCAGAGATGGAGAAACGAGGGTACAGAGTGAGAGGGAGCTTGGGTGTAAGGGGCCCCTGTGGGCTGAGGGGAGGGGTCTCCACTGGGAAGAACGTCATTCTGTTCTTTTTCCAGAGGTGGCTCAGTGGTGATCGTGGCCTCCATAGGCGCCTACAGCCCATTTCCTGTAAGAACCTCCTCTGCTACCTTCATCCCTTCCTCTATCTTGTACCTCCCGCCCTTCTGGTCACCCTAAGAAGTTTGTGTCCCCTTTGGGAAATCACACCACCAAGTACCTTCCCCCAAAATAGAGGCCTTGCCTCCACAAACCCTAACCAAGGGAGGTTTCATCACAAGACAGTTTTCTCACTGGGACCCTCCCTTCCAAGAGATACTCTATTATCTGTTGCCCTTTATATCTTGTTAAGAACCAAGAATGAACTGGAGTTGAAAAGACTAACCCATTCTCTCCTTTCCCCAGGGCCTGGGCCCTTACAATGTTAGTAAAACAGCCCTGCTGGGCCTCACCAAGAACCTGGCCAGAGAGCTGGCCCAAAGGAACATTAGGGTGAACTGCCTGGCACCTGGACTCATCAAGACTAGCTTCAGCCAGTTGGTGAGAGAGGGGAGGCCTGCTTCCCGCTGGGACCCTAAGGGGTACCTTCTCAGATGGGGAAGCCCAGCACCTGGGTCCTGAGCTCCCAACCACTTCCGCCCCCCTCCCCAGGCTTTTCCACATCCATGCTGCATACGTGTCCAGACTAGACCCCTACATGACCCTTTCTTGAGGTGCACAGTGAAACTGGGGAATTCAGACTTGACTCAGGCCATTTCATATCTCCTTAAGTGGATGAGACCTGGGGTCACCCAGCAAAATGCATCCTTAGAACCTGAAGAGAATGAAGCAAAAGAGGGCGGTGGACAGAGGCTGGGAGCTGGGAAGGACCAGGGAGTGAAGTGGGCAGCTCTCCATCCTTCCTCCCCATAGAGGGCTGGCAGTTTCCCCCCACACTGTCCCTCACAGGAAGAGATTTCTCTTTTTCCTGCAGTTGTGGATGGGCAAGGAAAGAGAGGAGAGCATAAAAGAAACCATGCAGATCAGAAGGTAAGGCTTCACAGGGGAGGGCTGGGAGGGATAAAGAAAGGGCTGGTCCCTCACAGCTCACAGCTCACCGTCTCTCGGGCCCGCAGACAACACAGGCATGCTTTCCTCTACTTCAAACACACAGACCTCACAAGTTCGCAAACACTGCAGCACTACAGTGAGGGAGCAGGGAGTCTGCTTCCATTGCCAAAACTAAACACAGAGGCATCCAGGGTTAGCAGAGCAGAGCCCTGGGGGAGACCCTGACTCTTCTCTCCACCTGGGTGTCTGCCTCCACCTCTGGGCATCCCAGCCATAAGGGACAAAAACCAAAACCAAAACATGCTTTTTTAGTCCCCTTGAATAAAGAGTCATGTTTCCAACACTCAGGCTAATGATCCTACAATCCAAAGAAATGGAATGAAGAGCTTTACTAAGTCCCCAAACCCCCCTTGCCTAAGAAAACTAGCTTCTTCTCCAAAGGGTGGGCTGAACTGTTCAGGCACCTTTGTCTGGCTCCCTTTCCTCCTCTAAGTTCCCTGCCTTCCTCCAGCTTCTGGCTACTGGGAACTCTCTTGTCTTTAGCTCCTCCACCTTGTCCCCTCAAGGACATATGTCAGCAATGCCTCCTCAGGAAGGGAGACCCCAACAAGGGCTCCCAAAGCCATTCTGATGTCAAGCATGAGCTGCAGGCCTAGTTCACAACTCATTAATAAGTTGGGGAATCCTAGACCCCCAACTAATGATCGATCTCCGTGCTTCTCAGTCTTGGATGCACATTAGAATCAGCTGGAGCGCTTATGAAACCACAGATGCTCAGGCCCCACTCGCAGAGATTCTTTTTCAATTGGTCCAGGGTAGGATCTGGACATCTTTTGGAGGGTATGGGGCAGTGCTGAGGGGAGAAGTGAAGCCTCCGGGATGACTACCGTGTGCAGTTTGGAGGGAGACCCACTAATCCTTCTAGGTTTGAGGTGCCCACTCTACCCACCTCTAAGCATTCCATGGCAGTCAGGTTAAAGTGTTCCCTAACTATGCCATCACTGGTACAAACACTGAGAATTAGCAAATCTCACAAAATGAACCTGACTTTAAGGGACAAAAATAGATTCCTGGAAAAGTTGTCTGTGAATTGAAGCTGTACAAATGGAATCATTTGAAACAAACCATTGACTGTCTCGCAGACTCCCTGACACTTGAATAGTATGCGTACATGTCAAGCAGATTCTTTGGAGAATGAAATAGCTACTCACCAGTTTATCATGTATAACTTTGGATTTTGATGTCCTGAATTCTCTAAAAAACAAAGCATTTCTATATTGTATGAATATAATATGTAGTGTTTTTTGCAAAGTATTTATGTTTATACTAGATTATAAATAACAGCTTATCCTCATGGTAACCCTATTTGATGGGCAGTAGCTTGTACACTAGTCCTGAAAAATCATCTGATACTTTCTGATTAAGCAAATTTCATTACCTGTTTGACTTTTAGTCTCTTCCTTGTTTCCCCTCCTGCCAGGTTAGGCAAGCCGGAAGACTGTGCAGGCATCGTGTCTTTCCTGTGCTCTGAAGACGCCAGCTACATCACTGGGGAGACGGTGGTGGTGGGTGGAGGGACCCCTTCCCGCCTCTGAGAACCTGGAGAGCATCCACCAGGGCAGAGATTGGGCTCCAACTCCTGGGTCCTGTTCCAGTATTCATCAACTGGCCTTTCCCACCTCTGCCTAGCATACTGCTCACCTTACACCATACTCCCCAAAGTCAATTCTGCCTTGTAAAAAGATCCAGTGTTCTCTGTGGTCAAGGTGTGGCCTTATGAGGATTCCCACTGTTGCTGTAGTCTTGGATAAAGGCTTCCCCTGAGAGCACAGGACAGGCCTGCTGTGAGGGCGGAGTCTGCCTTGTCGAAACCAACTAATTTTTTTTTTTTTCTGGGCATCAGGGAATTGAGGGCTATGAGAGAGAAGGAATCAGGAGTAGATGAAACAGGGTTGAAAATTAACAACTTGCTGCAAATGAGGTGCAAATAAAAATGCAAATGATCACATTGCTTTGAATCAGTGTGGTTTTTTTCAGTGTAGGGTGCATAGATGTGGTAGCCCAGCAGAGAGCACTGAGTGGACTGGATCCCTCTAAGATCCCCTGAGATCCTAAGTCTGGATCTTCCTGACCCTCCTCCCTGTCTCCAGGACCTAAGCGTAATGCTCAGGGGTGGAGGTGTTTGCAGAGCTGCCAGCTGGAAGGGGGTGGCAAGGGAATTCCCAGGTGCTACTCTCGGCCTCATACCCGCAGGGATGGTGCCAAGGACGCCGCAGGGATCTCCCAGGCTGGGCAAGCGGGAAAGGAAGGACGAACTCCCCCAGATTCTGCCAGGTCCTCTCCCGGCATTGCCCTTGGCCGCGAGTTCCTTCCTTCGCGGGTCAGTGAGGACAAACTGGACGGTCCCGGGCAAGCAGTGAAAAGGGAGGATCCTTGCAAGGGTGACCCGGCGAGGGGTACCCAGGCCCACAAACAAAAGAAATGGGTTCTGCTCACAGTGCCTGAGGAGTAGGTGACACGGAAAGTGGGGACGCTGCCCCCCACCCGGGAGATGGCCCAGGCTCCAGGAGACACGCACAGGGCGTCGCACGCGGGAGCCGGCGGGAGGGGTGGGCGCGAGCGCGCGCGGGGTCTCACGCGGCTGGGAGGCGCGGCGCGCATGCTCAGTCCGGCACTTCTCCGGGCGGGGCGGGAGACCCGGCGCTCAGAGGCTGGGGGGGAGGAGCGCTCGCGCAGCCGCCCCTGACTGGAGCGGGCTCCGCGGCTGCTGCAGCGCTCAGCGCCCGGGCCCTGCCGGAGCCGGGTCTAGCATGTGCCGCGGCTCCCCGGCGGCGGCGGCGGCGGCGGCTCCTCTGCAGCAACAGCGGCAGCAACGGCCGCCATGGCCAAGTCCAGCGCGGAGCTCACCCGCGAGCTGCAAGGTACGAGGCTGCGGTGGTCTCCGGGACGCCCCGTCCGGGAGCCTCCCAGACCCAGTGCGTTCCTCCGCGCGGTACACCCTAGTCCCGGTGCCTCCCGCCCCTCATGCATCCCGGTTCCAAGGCAGCCCCCTGCCCCTGCATCCCAGCTCAGGGCATCGCTGTCCCCAGAGCATCCTCCGTTGCCCCGCTAGCCTCACCCCGTCAGGATCTACCTGTCCCAGAGCCTCCTGTCCCGATCATCAGTAGCAGGTGCAGTCCCCTTATGCTCCCCGGGGCTGACTCTCAGCGATCCTGGCCCACCCATCGGCGAAGCACCCAGTGTCCCCTCCGGAGAGTCCCCGTTTCCCTGCCGGGCGGGGCCAGGCCCGCCCCGCCGGGTGATGGGAGCTGCCCCAGGTCCTGACGCCTCTGGGCTCAACACCCTCCCTCCTCCGGGCCCCGCCCCGGAACTGGCTCCGGAGTCCGGAGCCCTTCTAGCAGCCAGGCTGTGCCCAGGCCAGTGGGGCAAAGAAGGGAGTCAGGGAAGACGGCCTGGATTGGAGCTAAAAGCAAGAGCAGAGTCTCTGTAGCTTACCTAGCACAGTCCTGTCCTAGCCTGCCCTCTTCTCCCTACCCCACACCCACACCCACACCTCAAGGGCTCTCCTGTTTGCGTGGTTCTCAGACTCAGTCCAAACCAAGGCTCAACTCCCCAGTACTGCCACAACCCTGACCCCCAGAGGCGGGAGCACAGGCTAGCCCACGCAGAGACCAGGACGCTCAAGGATACTCAGAGGCATGCTGCACCGTCGCGATTTCCCACACCATACACACACACATAAGCACAATCATGAGATATGTGTACACATCTTTACAGAAATTGTGTGCACACACACAGGGATATCTGGATGGTTCTGCCAGCAGATGGGTTTGGGACTCCTTTAAACACTAACTCCTTACTACCCCCCCTACCCCCACCCACACCAGGACTGTCTGGCTCTGTGCCCCTTTCACAACTGCAGGCACAGCATACTCATTCACACTTACCCATCCCCACCAATGCCACACACGGGCTCCCTGGCATCTTCTTTCCATGCGTAGTAGAAGGCAGACACTCACACCCGGACCACATAGAACATAGTCAAAGGGACACCCCCGCACACTGACTCACTGTGTATGTGTTGATGGCTGCTGGAGTGCACAGGTTGGAGAAATCCTTCACACTCTCCCACAGTGTCACTCAGCTACTGTCCCCTGATTTAGGGACATCAGGAGCTGGAGTTTTCTCCACACCCCTCTGCTGCTCTAATAGGAAGAGACAAGTCACCCAAGAAGGAAAAGTCTCAGTCCCTGTCCTTCTGTGTCTCTCTCTGATTCTCTCTCCTCCCCTCTGACCTGCCTCTGGAGACCCTTGGGTAGGTGGGGGGTGGCCAGGGTAAGGGGAACTCTGAGCAGCCCACTGCCCACCTGCAGACAGCATCCGGAGGTGCCTGAGCCAAGGGGCAGTGCTCCAACAGCATCGCGTGAAACTGGAGACGAAGCCCAAGAAGTTCGAGGACCGAGTGCTGGTGAGGGCACTGGGCTTGGGGAAGGGAGAGAGGATCGAGGACACCTGAGCTGATGAGGGCAAGGAGCCTGGGGGGTGGGGGAGGCAGAGGTGGGGGACAGCTGAGGAAACATAGCCTGGGGGAGGGGAAGTCTGGACTGAGTGGATGATCAGGAGCCCCGGGCAGGGCATGAGAGGGGGGACTTCCACAGCAGAAGGCCAGCTGGCAGGGGGTGCTCATAGGCTGAAGGGGCTAACGGAGGGCAGGGTGATGAGGGCCCAGGAAGCTGCCATTTGCTGCTGACACTCTTCCCCTCTCTCTGAAGGCCCTGACCTCCTGGCGCCTCCACCTCTTTCCCTTGAAGGTCCCAGCCAAGGTGAGTTGGGCTGATGAGTGGGAGAGCACCTGGCATGCTCCCCCCCAGCCTGGAAGCCAGGCCCTGACCATGAGCTGGGCATCCCCATGCCCCCTCCCCCCAGGTGGAGAGCTCCTTCAATGTCCTGGAGATCCGCGCCTTCAACACACTCAGTCAGAACCAGGTGAGCACCAGGGCTTGGGCCCCACTGCTGGGCCAGCAGCAGGAGGGAGTTGGCATCTGAGGCCCTGCTGCTCCCCCACCCCCAGATCCTAGTGGAGACGGAGCGCGGCATGGTGAGCATGCGGCTGCCGTCGGCTGAGAGCGTGGACCAGGTGACACGACACGTGAGCTCTGCCCTCTCCAAGGTCTGCCCAGGCCCTGGGTGAGTGGCAAAGGAGGAGTCTCTCAAAGGGTTAGGCAACAAGGAGACCTCCCTTCCTTCCCTCTCTCCTTCCCCTGGACCTGGTCCCCCAGGACACCAAGGAGAAGAGCTCTCATGTCCCCACTCCTGCCTTTCCTGGGGATCCAGAAGCTATAACAGGGGAAGAATTGAGAGCGTCATTCCACCCCTCTTGGGATGGATTTGTTTACTTTCCAGGAGTCTAATCCGACGTGGAAATGCAGACACCCCAGAAGGGCCTCGAGACACGTCCCCAAACTCTGAGACTTCCACATCCACCACTCACAGTGTCTGCGGTGAGTAGGGGCAGACTTGAGGAACGTGGGGCCTACACCACCCTGCCCCTTGCTCAGAGTCCTCTCTGTAGGAGGCTTTGCCTGCCCTGAGACTCCACAGTTCCCACACCTCAGAGGTTCATGATGTAGCAGGAACCCAGGACCCTGGCACATAAAATGACCTTGACCTGTCCTTGAACTCCAAGCCTGTTCCCCATCCCCTTCCCTCTCAAGGAGTCAGCCCATCTCCTGCCCCACAGGTGGCTTCTCCGAGACCTACGCTGCCCTGTGTGACTACAATGGGCTGCACTGTCGTGAGGAGGTGCAATGGGTGCGTTGGGCAGGGACCCAGCCTGAGGGCAGGTGGGACCCGGAGGGAGTGGGCAGAGGAGGCGGAGGGGAGCAGGTGTGAGCCAGTTCCATCTCTCCAAGGATGTGGACACCATCTATCATGCTGAGGATAACCGGGAGTTCAATCTTTTGGATTTCAGCCACTTGGAGAGCCGGTAAGCGGATGGGGTAGAGACTCGACCCCCCAGCCCAGTATCATTCCAACCCTGGCCCTTCTCGCCTCTCCCTTCTGGTCCCATCCATAGCCCCAGCTCTGTCTCTCACTCCCCACCCCCCACTGCCTTCTACCTATTTAGGCTTTCCCCAGCCCAACCACCCCATCCCTTGTTTCTTCTTTCCTGCCCCAGCCACCTGCTCACTGCTTTCCTGCCCTCTTCTTCTTCTCCCCCCAGAGACTTGGCCCTAATGGTGGCAGCCCTGGCCTATAACCAGTGGTTCACCAAACTCTACTGCAAGGACCTGCGGCTGGTAGGGTCTAGAGGGGTGGGGGGAGGGGAGAATTGTGCCTTCTCTGGCTCTGAACACATGACCCCCTCTGTTCTCAGGGCTCTGAAGTGCTAGAACAGGTGCTACACACCCTGAGCAAGTCAGGGAGCCTCGAGGAGCTGGTGCTGGACAACGCTGGGCTTAAGACGTGAGGCCAGCCTCCTCCTTGGGCAGTGGTACCCCCTCGATGTAGTCTTAGGGTCCCCAGAACCTTAGAGCATGATGTGGGCCTCTGAACTATTTCACCCAGCTCCTCACTTTACAGAAGAGGAGACTGAGGACCAAAGAGGGCACAAAGCAAGTCACACCTAAGCCTCTTGACCCCCAGCTCCATGGCCTTCCCCAGTCTGCCCCACCCCCTCCTGCCATCAGCCACTGAGCAGAATGCACTGCTCCAGCCTCAAGGACCTGAAGCTGGGCTTTGTCTCAGCACAACTTCCCAGGTACTCCAGAGTGATGAGAAGCTCCCTGGCAGGCCCCGAGCTGCTTCCCACCTGTGGGGGCCTCTGGCCACTGCAGCCCCAGCCAGGCAGGCAGGTGGAGGAGGAGGGGCAGCCCAGGGGCTGGGACAAACACATCCTTCCTCCCCTTCCCTGAAGGGACTTTGTCCAGAAGCTGGCCGGGGTGTTTGGGGAGAACGGGAGCTGTGTGCTGCATGCCCTCACTCTGTCCCACAACCCCATCGAGGACAAGGGTGAGCCCCAGCCCTGAATCCTACCCACACCTCAATGCAGACCCCTGTCCCAGCCCAGAGTCCAACCTGGGTCTGAATAGGAGCTCTCTGACCTATGACAGCCCCTACCCCAACACCGCCATCCTTGACCCCAGGCCCGTACTCCACTCAAGCCCCCAGTCTGACTCTGCACCACCTGTCCCCACCCCCCACCTCTCAGTGGGCCCATTTCTGTCTCCACTTCCCAGGTTTCTTCAGTCTGAGCCAGCAGCTCCTCTGCTTCCCCACTGGCCTCACCAAACTGTGCCTGGCCAAGACTGCCATTTCCCCTCGAGGTACTTTCCCCAGGACCCCCCGACTTCTGACTCTGCCCCTCCCCCAGTGCTGCCTGGGTGTGGAGCCCCAGAGATACAGTCACACACTCACACAGCATCCCAGGGACCAAGGAAGGGAAAGAAGCCACGTGTCGGGAGCGGGGAAGAGCTGTGTACAAGGGAAAGAAGTGGGGATGGGGGCCAACCCAGCCCAGTGCCCGCTGTGCTCAGGGCTCCAGGCGCTGGGCCAGACCTTCGGGGCCAACCCGGCCTTTGCCAGCTCCCTTCGATACCTGGACCTGAGCAAGAACCCTGGGCTGCTTGCCACCGATGAAGCCAATGTGAGTCCATAGTCCATGAACGTAGCCTCAAGCCCCTGCCTGCAGAAGCAAGCTCAGGCTTCAGGGCCTGAAGTCTCTGCCCTTAGCCCCAGTGAGGGGAGGGGGTCTGCCACCCTTCCCCCTGCAGCCCCTCTGTCCTTCCTTCCCAGGCCCTCTACAGCTTCCTGGCCCAGCCCAATGCCCTGGTGCACCTGGACCTGGCGGGGACTGACTGCGCCATCGACTCGGTGAGGGGTTGGCAATGGGGGAGCTGGCCTGCGGTGATTTGGGGAAGCCAGAGTGGGCCTCTGCCTCACCCGCTCCTTGAGTACAGAAGTGGGCAGCGCTGGTGAATAGCTTGAGGTCCAGCTGAATTACAAAGCAACGCCAGAGCTCACACCTTCATGGCACTTTATCCCGGTGCTGCCCAAGGTTGTGCCTAAAAGCCAGCTCCAACCCATTCCCAGGCCGTGAACCCAGGTGCAGGGCTGAGTCCACAGGGAGGAAAGGACTCCTTCCTTAACTTGAACAAGGCACCTTATGAGTCTGTGATGGTCCTGGCCGTACCCATCCACTGCCTGTGAACCTCTCCAAACTACTGGGGGCCAGGCCGGTGGGAGCAGACAACCTACTTTGCATAGAGGGAACACTGAGGCTTGAAGAGGCTAAGATAGTGGGGCTGGCACAGACTGACTGCAGAGGGTGAAGTGCCAGGTCCTTGATGAGGAGGGAGGAGGGAGGAGGGAGTCCGTTCCAGCCCCGTGAGACACACTGGGTCTCTCCCCATAGCTTCTGGGTGCCCTGCTCCACGGCTGCTGCTCCCACCTCACCTACCTCAACCTGGCGCGCAACAGCTGCTCCCACAGGTGGGAGCACAGGGGTGCAGGGAGGGGTGGGACACAGGCTGTGGGCGCCCCTTCCCTTGCTGACCCCAGGCATCTCTGCAGGAAGGGCCGGGAGGCCCCACCGGCCTTCAAGCAGTTCTTTAGCAGCGCCTACACCCTGAGCCACATCAACCTGTCAGCCACGAGGCTGCCCTTGGAGGCCCTCAGGTCGGGTGGGTGCAGGGTTGGGGGGCGTCCGAGGGGGATCCTTGGGAGAAGGGGGGCGAGGGGTAAAGGTGGGCCTGCTGACCTTCCTCCCACAGGGCGCTGCTCCAGGGCCTCTCCCTCAACAGTCACCTCAGCGATCTGCACCTGGACCTCAGCAGCTGTGAGGTGAGCCCTCTGACCCCCACCCATCACCCCACCCTCCATTTCTCTGACCTAAGTCCAGCTCTGGCTCCATCTTGGCTCTGCACTGCCCCTCTGCAACCCCTGCCCCAAGCTGACCACATCCCCACTTTCCCTTCTCAGTCTCTGGTCTGCAGCCCTCTTTCCAGAGGTCATTTTCAGGCTCTGGATATCTCCTCCTTTAATGCTCTGGGGTGGGAGATACCAGGCTTTCCCACTAGAGGGCAGGAGCAAGCTGTGTCCGGAGCAGCAGCCTGGAAATTTTTCTGGCTGAAGGGAGGGGAGAGAGCCCTTGGGAAGGATCTGGTGTAAAGAAGGGTCCTTCTGATTTTAAACCTGAGACCCAGTATGACCTTGAATCCCGGCCTGACTACTCTTATCTCTAAGCATTAAAGGTGCCCTATCCTCTACCCTGACCCCTGCCTCCCCCGCCCTACCCCCACCACATCCCTGCAGCTCCGCTCAGCTGGAGCCCAGGCTTTGCAGGAGCAGCTGGGGGCTGTCACCTGTGTGGGCAGCCTGGATCTGTCTGACAATGGTGAGTGGGGGCACTTCCCTTCCTGGGACTAGATGGGGACAGGGGCCTGGAACGTGGGAGAGAAGCTCTAAGGAGACTCCAGTGGGCCTCAGGCCTCATGGCCACGCCTCTCCTATCTACTGACCAGGGTTTGACTCGGACCTCCTGACACTGGTGCCCGCCCTTGGCAAGAACAAGTCCCTCAAGCACCTGTTCCTGGGCAAGAACTTCAACGTCAAGGCCAAGTGAGACCCTCTCCCTAGATCCACAGACCCTCACTCCATCATCCACCTGTCCTTCTGGCTGACTGTATTACCTCCGGCTGCCTGCTGCTCTAATAGCAAGACCCCAGCCCCCTCCCCTCCTGCTCTGAGCCCCACCTCCCCACAGGACCCTGGAGGAGATCCTCCACAAGCTGGTGCAGCTGATCCAGGAAGAGGACTGTGTGAGTGCCTGGGTCCGGGAGGGCGCCTGAGGGGTCAGGGCTGCAGGGACTGCGCCCAACCCCCCGCTTGCGCACGCAGTCCTTGCAGTCCCTGTCAGTGGCGGACTCCCGGCTGAAGCTTCGCACCAGCATCCTCATCAATGCCCTGGGCAGCAATACCTGCCTGGCTAAAGTGGACCTGAGCGGCAATGGCATGGAGGACATCGGGGCCAAGATGCTGTCTAAGGCCCTGCAGATAAACTCCTCCCTCAGGTGGGGCCCACATCTGGACCCTCTGGCCTGGAGTCCCAGCCCCGCCCCACCCCCCTACACACACACACATAGGCGCCCTCCCTGCTGTCTCGCTGCTCTGTTCCCCAGTTTTCAGGAGACCCTCAGTCCCAGAGCCATGTTGCAGTCAGCCTCATTACCCAGGAAAGGAGGGAGGGCCCTCCGGGGGTGTGTCCCTGTCCCCTAAGAGAGATCCAGACGGAGGGGTAACAAGTTGGTGCTGACCCTCTCCCCAGAACTATCCTATGGGATCGGAACAATACGTCCGCCCTGGGCTTTCTGGATATTGCAAGGGCCTTGGAGAGGTGAGTAGACCAGGGCCCTGCCCTGACCCAAGCCTTCAGCCTCTCTGTATCTGGACCAGGCCTGAGCTACACTAGCCCCACCCCAGCCCGCTTGACCTCATTGTATAGAAATGTTAGGAAGAACCACAGGAGAGGGAAATGGTCAGCCAGAGGAGGGGTTTGGGGAGCGGGGGCCTCTCCTGCCCACCTCTTCCCACGCAGCTGTGCTGCTCTGTCCCACAGCAACCACACGCTGCGTTTCATGTCCTTCCCTGTGAGCGACATCTCCCAAGCCTACCGCAGTGCCCCGGAGCGCACCGAGGACGTCTGGCAGAAGGTGGTGGTCTGAGCGGGGTGGAACGCGAGGGGCAGGGACTGGCCCACATCCCCTGGCCCTGACCCCACCCCCACCCGCTTTCCTCTCCAGATCCAGTGGTGCTTGGTGAGGAACAACCACTCCCAGACGTACCCCCAGGAACAGGCCTTCAGGCTGCAGCAGGGCCTGGTGACCAGCAGCGCCGAGCAAGTAAATGTTTCCCTCTGGGACACGGGGCACGTGTGGCGCATGCAGGGCCTGGGTGTGATATGACGGAGCACAGGGCAGGGCGGGGAGAGGGCAGGGAAGAGGCATCATGTGGCGTCCACAACAAGGTTGAGCACGTGGGAGAGCAAAAAGACAGGACATGCAGAATGTGAACCCCAAATATGAGAGAACATGTAGGCAGACATCAGAGGGTCCCAGACAAGGGATGCACAAGCCTGTGGGAGCTCCACTGAGCATTCAAGAAGGGCACCCCAAGAGGAAGAGGAAACAGGCCCTCCAGAGACATCACTATTACCCCTGTCAGCGCTGGCACCAGCAGCACTGCACAAAGGGGCCCAGAAACAGGGCACCTGGGGGCCTACCTGGGAAAGTGAAGATTCAGCGGTCCCCTGACCTTCCTGCCACCTGTGCTACAGATGCTGCAGCGGCTGTGTGGACGGGTGCAGGAGGAGGTTCGGGCCCTGAGGCTGTGCCCCCTGGAGCCTGTGCAGGATGAGCTGCTCTATGCTCGGGACCTCATCAAGGATGCCAAGAATTCCCGGGCGGTGAGCCCTCCACAGCCCCACCCTCCCCTCACAGCCTGGAGAGCCCAAGAAGGCCAGCATATGAACCCAGGAGTGGCCCGGCCCTGTGCCATGCATCTGCCCCCCGCCACTGCCCAGGGCCCCCAGGGACCTAGCGAGGCCTGATTCTGGCCTTCTGACCAGAACCCCTTCCTTCCAGCTGTTTCCCAGCCTCTATGAGCTGGGCCACATGCTGGCCAATGATGGGCCTGTGCGGCAGAGGCTGGAGTCAGTAGCCAGTGAGGTGTCCAAGGCTGTGGACAAGGAGCTACAGGCAAGTCCTGGGGAGGGAGCCCAGGGCTGACCAAGGCCCTAAGCTGAGGGCCAAGGTCAGCTTGGGGAGATTCCTGTGGGCAAAAAGGAAATGCAGACTTGAGACCACCTACACCCACATTGTGCCGAACGCATTGCTAGAAAACTGGGTTTGGATTTTTGCTGCTAGCTTCAATCTTAGCCCTCAAACTCTGACCTCTCCCTCTAGACTCTGATCTTTGGACTGACTCGCCCCTGCCCACATGGCCATGTAGTAGGATGGAAGGGACACTGACCAGAATGGGGGAAGCCTGAGTGTCCAGACTCTGCTGCTAACCAGCCCCATGACCTTGGCGAGCCCCTCAGTCTCAGGGGAGCTGGAATAGACAGGCTGGAGTCTGTTCCACTGTGCTGCCAGCCCTGACCCTGCCTTCCTTGGGGCTCTGGCCTCACTTCCCCCCATACTAGGTTATCCTGGAGTCCATGGTCAGCCTAACGCAGGAGTTATGCCCCGTGGCCATGCGGGTGGCCGAGGGGCACAACAAGATGCTGAGCAACGTGGCGGAGCGTGTCACTGTGCCCCGGAACTTCATCCGAGGGGCGCTGCTGGAGCAGGCGGGGCAGGACATTCAGAACAAGCTGGAGTGAGAGGCAGGGGTGGGGCTGGGGTGGGCTGGACTTGGCTGGGAGCACCTAGGGACTTGGGGCCCAGCTATCAGAAATGAATAATTAATGACACAATGTCCATTACAAGGGATGAATCTTTAACCAACTGCAGCCTTGCTATTTAGGGTCTGACTGGTCTTTGCCCTAGAAGTCTAAATGCTGAGCTAGGGTTTAGGAACCTGGGCAGTGTACACAGATGTATACACACACGCAGAGACACCCATGTAGCTGCACACATACCCCAGGAATTGACCCCTAGAAACAGCACAGCTTCCTCAGAGGCACGGACGAAGAAAAATGACGTGAATAGGGGTGCATGGACTGCACTGTCTCTCCCCCCCAAGTTTCCATGGCCCCTAGAGCTCTTTCATTCCAGTCTGGGTGCCACCACTCACCAAAGCAAAGGAAAATTATTACAGAAACCCATGAAGCAGCCAGGCTCCCAAAGTACTGGTTTCTGCTCTTACAACAGAGACCAGCAGAGCTCACTCAGCACTCCAGCTTACCTCGCCCTGTTCCACTGGAGCTCCAGGGGCCCGACCCAGAGCCCCCTGCTCCTCCTCCTCCTCAGTTCCTCATTGTCCACTCTCCCCATCCACACCCACCTAGGCTGGAGAGGCAGCGGGTAGAACTGGGGAGTAGACCCAAGGGGCTTCCTGCAGCAGCGGTGTTGTCTGAGGGCAGCCAGAGCCGCTGGCCCACTCCCTCGGGCATCTGGGGGAGGGTGGGGCCAAGGCTCAGGGGTGGGAGCAGGGAGCTGAGCAGCCCTGCCTATGCCCACAGTGAAGTGAAGCTCTCAGTTGTCACCTACTTGACCAACTCCATAGTGGACGAGATCCTGCAGGAGCTGTACCACTCCCACAAGAGCCTGGTAAGGCCCCTGAGCCCCAGCCAGGCCCCTGGCATGCCCTCCACCTCACATCACCCCATCTCCCTCCACCACCCCTCCCCATCAAGGTCCTGGGAGGAAGGCAGCTTCTTTGGGATCCTGTTCATACCTGTCCTTCCCCAGGCCCGACACCTGGCCCAGCTAAGGACGCTATCAGATCCACCAGGGGGGCCAGGCCAAGGACAAGATCTGTCTTCCCGGGGCCGAGGCCAGAACCATGACCATGAGGAGACCACAGATGATGAACTTGGGACCAACATCGTGAGCACCCCCCTGCCCACTCCGATCCTTAACCTAGGTCCTGTCCCTGAACCTGCAAAACCCCATCCCATTCCAATTCCCCGGACTCCCACTCTCTGCTCCTAACTGGGTCTCATCCCCTCACCCTGATCCCACCCAGCCTCTTCCCTCCTCCCAGTGCCTTGACCACCTGAGGACAGGGAGGCAAGATGGACTCTAAAGAGAAGGCTTTATGAGGAATGGGAGGCTCCAGGTGAGGCTCCTGGGACTTGCCACCTGGCCCCACCATTCATCTCCATCCCTGTAGGACACCATGGCCATCAAAAAACAGAAACGCTGCCGCAAGATCCGGCCGGTGTCTGCCTTCATTAGTGAGTCTTCCAGTCTCTATGCTAATGCCCCCATTTCCCTTTCTCTTTTCTCCCTCTTGGCAGCCTGCTTTCTCCTTGCCCCTCCTGCTAATCCCTCTAACACTGCTGTCCCCACAGGTGGGAGCCCTCAGGACATGGAAAGCCAGCTGGGGAGCCTGGGGATCCCCCCTGGCTGGTTCTCAGGACTTGGAAGCAGTCAGCCCACAGCTAGTGGCTCCTGGGAAGGTCTATCCGAGCTGCCCACTCATGGCTATAAACTAAGGCATCAAACACAAGGGAGGCCCCGGCCCCCCAGGACCACCCCTCCAGGACCTGGTCGGCCCAGCGTGAGTCCCTAAGGCCTCACAAGAGGACTGACTTCACTTAGCAATGCCAGAGCCAGGGTTTCTAGCTTTGGGATACCAATACCAAAGGTACTAACCTTAGGGGATCGGGCAGGAGCCCAGGCAGGCCATGGAACTGGAGAAGGATTATCCAGATTGGATGGAGCTAGACCTTGTCACAGACTGGAAATCTCTGCCTGGTAGACAGTTGGCAGTTCTCATTTTGGTGAGAAAGTCAAGAGCTGCCAAGCTTAGGAAATGCCCAGGTGGCTTGAAGTCTAAGTTTCCATGGGTCAAGAAGAGGCAAGTCCAAGTTCAAAGGGGAAGGCCCTGAGTGCATGGGGGGTGGGGGGTGGAGGGGATTGTTCCTCCCCTAGATGATATATCCCACAGGACTTTCCTTCCAGCAGGTGCCAGTACCTGGGACTCGTCAGGAGAATGGGATGGCCACCCGTCTGGATGAGGGGCTGGAGGACTTCTTCAGCCGAAGGGTCATGGACGAGAGCTCCAGGTGTGACGCCCAGGGACATCCCCAATTTCAGCAGGCCCTAAGGCCCTGGAAGGGCTCCTGTGTCCACCCAGCTCCCCTGGAGGCCCCTCCAATGGCAGTGCCCCAAAGCCTCTGGGACCTTCCCCCACATTCTCATTCTTCCCCACCCAGCCTGTAGCTCCCATGTTCTCTGAATCTCTTCAGGACAGCTAGAAGGAATGGAGCCAGAGTGAACCACCCCAGTGGAATGGGGTGGGGGAACAACAGGCCCTGGGATGGGATGATAGTTAGACCTGGAGGGTATGTTCTGTCACTGTCCTGCACAGACTCCCCAGGAGGAACTGGATCACTTGGAGAGGCTGAAAGGAGATGGGCGAGGGCTGCTTGGGAGGAAAGAGGCTGCTGGAGGGTTATGACAGGGAAGGTGAGGACACCATTCCCTGAGAGTAAGTAGAAAGGGTTACACAGTGGCAGGAAAGACTAGATAAGAGAGGAGGGAGAGGAGGTTCCTGAACCAGGACTGGCCTATCACCAGCACCACCCTGGGCCCTGAACACCCTCAGCATCTGACATTGGCATCTCCCCACGTCCCCACGGCTTTGTCACTAACTCACCCCGACCTTGCCCAGCTACCCCCGGACTCTGAGGACCCTGCGGCCAGGCCTCTTGGAGCCGCCACTGCCTCCGCTCCAGAAGAAGAGGCGCCGAGGCCTGTTTCACTTTCGCCGGCCTCGGAGCTTCAAGGGGGACAGGGGGCCAGGGTCCCCCACTACCGGCCTCCTCCTCCCTCCACCCCCGCCCCCACCCCCGACTCAGGAGAGTCCCCCCAGCCCAGATCCCCCCAGCCTCGGCAATAACTCCTCCCCCTGCTGGAGCCCAGAGGAGGAGAGCGGCCTCCTCCCTGCATTTGGCGGGGGCCGGGGGCCTTCCTTCCACAGGAAGACGGTAAGTGAGGCCGGGGGTGCTGAGTCTTCCTGGTTTTGCTGTCCCACACATAGCCCATCCGCCCACCCCACCCCAGGCCATTGATGGGAGAATGCTAGGACTTGGGGTTCAGGGGAACTTCGTCATCCCAAATCCCTGCTTCTTGAGAGCTCCTTGGGCTAAGCCTGCCCACCCAGAGCAGAGCATGCTGGGAGTCCAGCATGCACATGAGGGCAGCGGAAAGACTCCTCAGAGGGTCTGGGTAGGGCTTCCCCCAGGGAAGGGGGAAGGGCTTGGGTGGGGGGCACTCCCCATCCCTTGCTGCCTGTGGAGCCCCTTCTTCATCAGGACCTGCTTCCAAACCTGAAACTTTGTTCCAGGGCACCGAGGGGGCGGAGCCTGGGGAGGGGGGCCAGGCCCCTGGGGCAGCACAGCAGCCAAGGGTCCACGGCATTGCCCTTCCTGGATTGGGAAGAGCCAAGGGTTGGAGCTTCGACGGGAAACGAGAGGTGAGGGGAGTCACGGCAGTGAACTGAGGGTCCTGTGGGTCCCTGCCCACCACGCTTTCCTTCCCGCGGCCCTGCAGCGGGTCGATCAGGGGAGAGAGTTATGCTCTGGCATTAGACGATGTGAGCTGCAGTTCTGTCCCCACACTTGCCAGACAAGTCACTTAACCTTCTGGAGCTTCTGCTTCCTTGTAAAGTGGGTGTCCTAAAAACACTTACCTCTAGAGCTGTTTCCTAAACTCAGGGGACTCGATTACCACCTTTATGACTGCTTTTGAACTTCTCCACATACCACGGCATCATTTACATAGTATTTTTATTTAAGTCAACTCACCTTTTTAAACTTAGACTGGACTGAAGCATCTTCAAAACCACAGGCTGGCTGTGCTAGTCATGTCTTTGCTACCCCATATAAAATAAACACATAACTATTAAATAACAGTATGTTCATTCGGGTAAACCATTTCTCATGCCCCTAGGGGTGGTATGGGTGCCACTCTTTTGGGAAAAAGTGTCCAAGTGTCTAGGGACTAATGATATGAGATGCTAGAGCAGAAGCCCCTTGCTAACTGCGGTCCCCACACAGAGGGGACTTTTTTTATGACCTGACTCAGCTGTCCTTTCAGGGCACAGGCCCAGACCTGGAGGGCAGTGTCCAGGCTTGGCAGAAACGGCGCTCTTCAGATGATGCAGGTGAGAATGGTTGCCCTCACTTTCTTCCTTTGACTCCGCTGTCCAGACCTCTCCTAACATGCTTTTTCCCCTTTCCCCTTTCCCCCTACCTCCACTCCAGGCCCTGGAGCCTGGAAGCCCCCACCACCACCCCAAAGCACCAAGCCAAGCTTCAGTGCCATGCGCCGAGCAGAGGCCACGTGGCACATAGGTATGGAGAGCCTCTTCTCAGGCAGCAGCTCTGAAGGCCCGGGGTGTGTCCAAAGAGACGGAAGCCATGACCCTGCACTGGGGAATTTACAACCCAGGTGGGGCTGTAAGAAGTCAACACAGTGAAACTGCTTCAGGATATTTACAAAGCTGCACCCAAAAGAAACAACTTAATCCAAAGAGAGGTCCCACAGAACAAAAGTGGCTTTGCCAGGCTTAGCAGACAGGAGAAATGCTTTGTGAATGCTTCTGGGGAATTCTCTAGGTCAGGGGCCATCAGCAGAATGGTGCCTCTATAAAGAAGGCCTCTCTCTGCACCCCAGCTGGGGAAAGGGTGGGCAGTACTAGCCATGCCAGGCCCACCTCAAACATTCCAGTCTCCTCCAAGAAGAGTTCACCATCTTCCATTCACTCTGAAAATGCCACCCAGAAGAGGCAAGAACCTCGCCTTGGTGGTCAGAAACCCCAGGTGTTAGTCCTCAGCCACCACCCGCGGTATTGACCTCAAACAAGTCATTTACCTTCCGGAATAACGGATGACAGGGATCAGAGTAAGACGCGTCCTCTCTGCTGGGTTCAGAGCACCTTTCACTTAGGGAGCTGCTAAAGGAAAGCTGGTCAGCTTGGCATCAGCCTCAGTTTCCACAGGCCTGGAATGTGATCTTCCACCAAGACTGACAGGGACAAATTTCCCCAGAGAGGTAGACACTCCCTTCCCTCCTCCACCCCCACCACACAGCTAGGGCATAAGGACTGGGTGAGAGCAGGGCTGGCCCGGGGCTTGGCAATGCCTGTGCTTCTGCCCCATCCTACAAGGCCTACCCAGCGCTGCAGGCATCTTCTCTGATTATCCCATCTCACACATTGACTAGTTAAGACACCTGAAGCGGGGCTCCATCCTTCACTGAGGAGATCACAGTAGTCAGGTCTCCCAGTGCACACACCTCCGGCCGGCGCCTTCCACATCTTCCTCCCCCGCACCTCACAGATACACATGCAGACAACCCCTTCCACGTGGCACATTCTCAGGCTCAGGTTGTGTAAAGCCACAGAGGCGGGGTGGTGGGGGTGGGGTGAGGGCGCCAGGCACCTCTCCTCCAGATTCACCATCTAAATCAGACTGGCAGAGAGTCCCAGGAATGCCAGGCTGCAGCCATACCCTTCAACCCAGCAGGCCCAGGCAGGCCCTGGCTCTGTCCCTGCTCTCCAAGAGGGTCAGCCTGACCCAGGCCCCCTCCAGAGGTGACAGGCTCAGGAGGATACTGGGGACCAAGGGCTAAGGAAACAGTGGGAGTAGAAGGGGACAGCCAAGGCAGAGACAGGAGCAAATGGGTGTGGAGGGGGAGAGCCCTGGCCTCCACAGCTTCAGGGGCCAGGGAGGGTTATGCAAGAATGCCCTTTCCTGCAGTTTCTCCTCTCTTCCCATTCCCCAGCTGAGGAGAGCGCCCCCAACCACAGCTGCCAGAGCCCCAGCCCAGCCTGCCAAGACGGGGAGGAAGAGAAAGATGGGGCCATATTCCCAGAGAGGACAGTTTCTGCTAGGAATGCCAAGGTGAGGGCCAGCAGGGCTGTGGGGAAGACACTGTGACAAGGCCAAAGAGCTAACTAACTGACCCAGCATCTTCCTTCTTCTGCCAGCTGCAGGACCCCCCTTTAGCCCCACGGCCCCCCAGGCCAGTGGCTGTGCCCAGGGGCCGTCGCCCTCCCCAGGAACCAGGGGGCCAGGAGGAGACTGAGGCTGGGGGTGCAGCCCCAGGAGTGAACAAACCCCGCCTGAGGCTGGGCTCACAACAGGACCAAGAGGAGCCTGAGGTCCAAGGTCTGCCATCTGGCAGGAGTGGGGCACGGGGCACATCTGGGGCCTTGCTGCACACATTGGGCACAGGATGAGTGACAGACAGCCAGGAGTCACAGCCTGGATGAGTACCCAGCCTGTGAGCCCCACTCATTTGCCAGGCCTACCTTGATTGTCATTTCAGGGCCCCCGGATCCGGGCCGCCGGACCGCCCCCCTGAAGCCCAAGAGGACACGGCGGGCACAGTCCTGTGACAAGCTGGAGCCTGATAGAAGACGGCCCCCTGACCCCACAGGTGCCACAGGGGTGGGCAAGAGGGTGATCCCCCTTCCCACTCATTCAGCTGACAGAGCAGCCCCCAGCGGGGCGGCTGGCTCTCCCTGCCCAGAAAACAGGGCTCCCTGGATCTATCCCCAGCAGGAACCAGTGAGCCAGGAACAGACTGACAGCCGCTGCGGCACCCTCCCCAGCCCTCCTCTCGACATGTGCCTCACAAGGACTCGGACCCCCTCCCCTCCAGGCCCCTCTGCCAGCCCTTGTCCCACAGGATGGCAGGATGAGGCACGGGGGACAGGAGGCGGGGGACAGGAAGGGAGGGAGCAACCTGGAGAGACGGAGGCTCTCAATGCCTTGCTCCCTCTGCAGATCTTAGGAGTGGGGGCTGTCTCCTCTCCTGGGAGGGTGGATCTGTCCCTCTATCCCCAGGGGCTCTCTCTCCACTTGTATAGAATAAAAAACCAAAATCACTGCCTGCCTGAGTCTTTGCTGTCTTCCCTGTTCACTGCTCCCACTCCCCAGCTGCTGCTCCCCTTCCCTGAAACCCCCACAGTGGGGAAAAGTGGGGAACACCCCCCAGGGATGGGGCTGGGGCTCTGAGGGGAGAAGCAGGAAAAACCAGAGAGCTGCTGGACAGGAGGGGTCTGAGAAGAGCCGGGTGGGTGTTGCATGCAGGATGTGAGCTGAGCTCGCTGGAGAAGGGGCCAAAATGGCAGAAACCAACACAAGTGTGTGTCTGGCTTTAGGGGGTGCTGTGGGATTGGGAAGATCCCAGTATACCAGAAGGAGATTGGGGACTACTGTGTGTGTGTGTGGGTGTGTGTGTGTGTTACGCACAGGCAGGCTCACTAATGGTGGAATTAAATGGTGGTGTGTCATCCTGGGGGCACCATCAATAGTCAGAAATCTCAACAGCAGGGTAGCCTGCAGGTGAGCAGACGTGCCTATGGTGGGAGATCAATGACTCAAATTAATGGTTTCCCATTGATATACTAACAAATCCTAGCTCGGCATTCAGGTCTCCGCCCAAGAGCCTCTTCCTCTGTGAAGCCCTTCCTGATGCTTCCCTAGACTCATCCAAATTGAGTCCTTCCTCTTTGTGGCCCACCAAATCCTGAATAGGTCCATACTTTACCACTGTCATACCTCACCTGTGTATTGGCTGATCATCTCTGTGAGGCTTTTGTTCTATATACATGCACCTGCCCCAGGGGCAGGAGCTGTGTCTTAATCACCTGTGTAGCCCCAGCCCCTGGCACAGTGCCTGGCACCCAGGAGATGCTCAATAAATGGCTGCTACCTTAATACACGAGCAGCTTCTGGGATGGAGGGTGAAGATGTCTTGGTGACCCCCCCCCTTGCGTACTCACCGTGTACCCAAATGCCTTCACATGTGATGTGCAGCTCCCTGGGCAACTTCTTACTTCTCCTAGTCTCACTAGGGAATGACTAACGTCTTGTTTCCTCCAGATCTGTGTGTGGCACAGTCCCTCCCACAAGGATGTCACCATATGGGTTGAATCTGGGGTGGAGGGGTCAGTCGTGGGCACCCGGAAGGTACCTCGGAAACCAGTTCTTCAGCACATCTTCGCACTGGGAAGCCCCTGTCTTCAGGATGTGGCACTGTGTGCCGTTAAGCCATTGTGTCCATTTCCTTGGATCTCTCTGTTAAAAGGTGATTAGGGAACTTTGAAGTCTCAAAGCTATGAGGATCAGTGAGGTACATGATGGTTTTTAAGGAGCACGTGAAGATCTCCATTCTGTTGTATTCGGGTTGGTTCTAGTGAGTGAGTGAATGTATGTGTGTGTGACAAGTATAGCCCAGTGTTCTTTTACACGTGACTGCAACTGTCCTTAACAAATGCGGTATGGAGAGTGTTGTGAGACTGGGTGTGTTTCCCTGTGTGTATCCGTAGGGCTGTAACTGTCATGGTGTCACAGTGAGTTTATGTGCTGGCACCTGCACGTGTCAAGATATGTGTGAGCCTGTGAGCCGTGGGTGCATGTGTCTCCATCATTTCCCAGCATGAAAGTATGTGTGCGCACGCACCACCGCAATGTGTGCATCTCAGTGATGCTGGGTGTGGGTGTGGCATGAAGGGGAAGATGTGTGTCACTGTGTCTGCAGGGGTCCAGCCTCTGAGCCATCCCTAGCCTGCCCTCCTCCCCCGGCTCTGTGGCTCCCTCCTAAGCAGTGGCCCTGCCCCTCCCCTCTTCTCCCTCCTAACTGGTCTATGAAGGGGGAGCTGGTGCTGCGGCCCCCCCACCCCTCCCCATCCAGGCCCCATAAATAGCAGCAGAGTCGGAGCCGGAGCCAGAGCCAGCGCCAGCGGCTGGAGCAGCAAAGGAGTCAGGGCCAGGGGCAGAGAGCCGGAGAGAGGAGCCCCCGACTAGAGCCCAGGTGAGCACCCCTTCCTCCCTAGCCCAGCCCCAGCCCAGCCCAGCCTGGCCCAGTCTCCATAACAACATCTCCCCCAGCCTCCAGAGAGGTCACCAGTCCTGCCCGATATCCTCACAATCACATGCCCCTACCCAGTTCAGGGGACCTGTGAGAGCTGGGAGACTTGTGGTCGGAAGGCAGAATCCCCCCAACCCAGACCCTCCCTCACTCATCCAGAAAGGCACATGATGCGGGGAGGGGGTACCCAGCCAGGGAAGGGTCCGGGTTCTGAGGGAGGTACGGGAACTGTCATACCCTCCTGGAGACGGACACCCAACTAGGGGACAGACACAGGAGTGGGGGCATTCAGACACACACACTCCGGGGAAGCACAACACAGGATCAGACAGCCTCACCCTGAGATGTGGGCAGACACAGATAGATGAACGGACCAGCCATGAGCTTGGGCCAGAGGACCCCTGCCTGCTGCTGCCCGAGGCTTGTTAACCACTGCTTGGGGGAGGGTGGCGTGCGTGCATCCCACGGGCAGCATGGAGGGGGCTGCAGCTCCCCAAAAATCCTGTCGCTAAGAGACAGTGCCAGTGTTGCCAAGAAGTGTGAGAACAGGGGAGGTGGGGAGGGAAACCAGAGTTGTCATAGTGGGAGCCACTGCCAGGAACCGGGAACAGATTTCATCAGCGACCAGGCTCTGCTTCTAACTCTGCAAGCCCACCACCTCCCCTTTTCTATCAGCCAACCAGAAGGTGAGTCAGAGGAGGTAGACGGGGACAGCCCTGCAGGGCACCTTCCCACCTGCCTCCTCTGCCCACCACAGTCTCCATTCCTGACCTCTTCAGACTTCCAGGGGCCCCTCCACCCCCTTCCCCACCCCCTTGCCCCAGTTCAGCTCCCTTGAGCCAAGGCTGAGTGCAGCGCTGGCTCAAACATCAGCCGGGAAATAGCAGAAGATGCTGAGATAGCAGAAAATGTGGATCAATCGATGGTCTGGGAGCCAAGGCTGCCAGGAACCCCCCCAGCCGTACAGCCCTCTCCAGCCCCATCCACACATACTAGGCCAGCAGGGATGACAGGAGCACTGAGCTGTGCAGGAGTGGGAGGCTCATGTCCTCCACTCTCCCTGGCACAGAGCTCCAGGGTCAGAGCGAAGCCAGTCCACGGGATGCCAGGGCCTCAGGAAGCAGAGCAAGGGCTTGGGGCCCAGAGACAGACCCTCTCTCCTGACAAGTAGTCCCCTTCCAGTGTCCAGGCCATCTGCTCTGTCCCCACAGTGACATGTCGGACCCTGAGATGGCATGGGTGCCCGAGCCCCCAGCCATGACGCTGGGGGCCTCGAGAGTGGAGCTGCGAGTGTCCTGCCACGGCCTCCTAGACCGAGACACGCTCACCAAGCCCCACCCCTGCGTGCTGCTCAAGCTCCAGTCCGATGAGCAGTGGGTGGAGGTGAGAGCGGCTGGGCTCTCCTTCACTAACCCCTGGGCCTGGGAGGGAGTAGGCTGGGTGGGGACAGTGAAAGCCTCATGGGGGACCATGAGGACTCCCAGCAGCCTCTTCAAAGCTGTGTGGGTAACCCTGGAGATGGGTGTGCTATCATTACCGACACAAACCATTTCAACAGCTTCTGAAGCCCACGGAGTCCCATTGGATCCTGAGATTGCCCCCAAAGGCCGTGGCACAGCTCTCAATTGTGGGAGCCCCAGAGGACAGATGGTCGGGAGGGGGCTGGCAGCACCCTGAGCTTGGGGTTCAGCCCAGGGAGGGAAGAGCTAGTCACTGGGTGTGCAGGAGCCTGAGGAAAGCTGGCAAGAGCAGAGTGGTCCAAGGCAGAGCCAAGCAGCCCAGCAACCTGCTCCCCTCCTGCCGCAGGTGGAGCGCACAGAGGTGTTGCGCTCCTGCTCCAGCCCTGTCTTCTCCCGGGTGCTGGCCCTCGAGTATTTCTTTGAGGAGAAGCAGCCTCTGCAGTTCCACGTGTTTGATGCAGAGGATGGAGCCACCAGCCCCCGCAACGACACCTTCCTCGGCTCGACAGAGTGCACCTTGGGCCAGGTCTACACTCCCACCCCGCCCCCATCCCCATGCCTCTGGAAGCCAAAAGGAGACAGAGCAAGAACTCTGGAGCTAGTTAGGTCGGGGCTTCGACCCTATCTCTGCCATTCACTGGCTGTGCAGCCTTGGGCTAGATATTTAGACTCTGAGTCTGTTTCCTCGTCTGAACGGTGGGGGTCACAGTGCCTACTTCTTAAGGTTGCTGTGGAAATTAAGGCCAATTCTAGCCCAGGTATAGCCCCTGTGAACACTTATTACCTTGTCCTTTGTACCAAAGCAGGTGGGGGCATCACAGCTGGGTCTCCCTCTACCTCCATCCCCAGATTGTGTCACAAACCAAGGTCACTAAGCCGCTGCTGCTGAAGAATGGGAAGAATGCGGGCAAGTCCACCATCACGGTAGGCAAGGTCACCTGTCCTCACCCTTGGGCAGGGCATTCAATATCCCTGCATGGACATCCGTGGTGACAACATGCCCAGGGCTGGCCCCCACCTAAGGGAAAGGGCCTTGTGGGGGTGGGGTGGGGAGAGTCCTGCCACTTGTGTCCCCTTGCAGATCGTGGCCGAAGAGGTATCTGGCACCAATGACTATGTGCAACTCACCTTCAGAGCCCACAAGCTGGATAACAAGGTTGGAACCCCAGAAATCAGGCTCCCACCTCCCCTGTGAGGGTGCCTAGCCCCCGACTTGGGACAAATGCCAGATCCCAACCCTGCTCCCTTCTCAGTGTTAGCCGCCTCCCCTGCAGACCTCACGAGGCTCATGGGTCCTTTCTCCTGTGTCCTCAGGATCTGTTCAGCAAGTCTGACCCTTTCATGGAGATCTATAAGACCAACGAGGACCAGAGCGACCAGCTGGTCTGGAGAACGGAGGTTGGTGCCTGGAACTATGGGGAAGGAGGGAGGAAGGGCAGAGGAAGGGAACCCAGATTGGAGGTGACCAGCTTTCTGGTGCCTCTCCAAGGTGGTGAAGAACAATCTGAACCCCAGCTGGGAGCCGTTCCGTCTGTCCCTGCACTCCCTGTGCAGCTGCGATGTCAACCGGCCTCTCAAGGTGAAGCCCCCACAAGTGAGGGCAGCCTGTTAGAGCATCCCACGTCTGTCTGAGACCGTCCCCCTGCATGTGGCAAGCCCCTCCCTCTCCCCCATGTGATCCCCCTTCCCACCGTAGGGTAAAGAACCAGTCACAGCTCCAGTTTCCTACACGTGTGCCCTCTGTCAGAAGCCAAAGTCCCTGCCAGACTGAGCCAAAGAATGAAGTTCAGTAGGTGGCCTCTTTGGGCAGGTCGAGGACATCTGTTTGGGCCTAGCGACCGACCGTCAGGCCCCTACCTCCCTGAGTCCCCTCTCCTGCCCCCAGGAACCACTTCAAAGCCTCCCTGACTCTGACCACCCCCCCTTGCCTTCAGTTCCTGGTGTATGACTATGACTCCAGCGGGAAACACGACTTCATCGGCGAGTTCACCAGCACCTTCCAGGAGATGCAGGAAGGGACAGCAAACCCCGGGCAGGAGGTGTCACAAAGACCCCACACCCAACCCCTATCCCCAGCATCCCACCCAGATCTCTGGGAGAATCCCAAGGGTAATGCTGAGGAGTCCTTCACCTGTAATGGGACGGAGAGAGGGTGGGAACCCCCTAGACTCAGCCTAAAGACTGAGCCATGGGGGTCTTGCTCTGGGAGGCTCTGCTGCTGGAAGGGGGAGGAGGGGTCCTGGGATGTGACCCTGGGCTTGTGGGGTGTGTGGGGTCTAGATGCAGTGGGACTGTATCAATCCCAAGTACCGGGACAAGAAGAAGAATTACAAGAGCTCGGGGACCGTAGTGCTGGCACAGTGCACGGTAAATCCCACTGTTGGCCTCAAGCCCCGCCCCACCCCGACCCACATGGCAACCTCAGATTCAACCCTGCCCTCATTTTACAGATCAGTTTCTCTGCTTCTGGGAACTGAGCACCCTTTCCCTATCCACCACCAGCTTTAACCTCAAAATCTCTGGTCCCTCCATTTCCCCTCCATTCTACCTGCCAGAAGCCCCACCCGGCTCCCTCCTCAAGGCACCATCCCTCCATCTTACCTCTCACCTCCCACCAGGTGGAGAAGGTGCACACCTTCCTGGATTACATCATGGGTGGCTGCCAGATCAGCTTCACGGTAAAGGCCCAGGGGATGGGGACGTGGCCAAAAGGGAGGGGTTGGCCCATGGTGAACAGAAGGAGCCTGGAATCCCCACTGCCCCTACTTGGACTTCCTGTGAGCCTTAGCTTTTTTTTTTTTTCCCCTGCATTTAATTATGTATTGTAATTGTGTTACTTTACCTTTTTGCATCAGAGACAGATATACAAGGAATATTCAGTTATCACAGATCGCACACTAGATAGTAATTCTTCAGGCCTTTTACATAACCACCAAAGAACAGATATTGGATTTTGCAATATAGCATAGAAGTGCACAATCAATCCAGCCTTAGCCAGTATCTTCAATTTACTTTTGCTGCTGTACAAATAATTGGCCATTACTGGGGCTTGCAAGTTAATAACAGGACAAAAAAAATATACATTGTGCTGACACAAAAAGTCAGGTAATCAAACTTGTTAATCTGGTCAGATTGCTCCCCTCACCTGACCTTGTGATGAGGCAACCTGTGGGCTTGCTCAGATCACCTTGGTTCTCCCTACAGATCCTAGCTCTGGCCTTGCCTCTCTGTTGGCTCTCACAGATGCAACATAATCCTTTCCCCATCCCCACCAGGTGGCCATCGACTTCACCGCCTCCAATGGGGACCCGAGAAGCAGTCAGTCCCTGCACTGCCTCAGCTCCCGCCAGCCCAACCACTACCTGCAGGCCCTGCGTGCAGTGGGAGGCATCTGCCAGGACTATGACAGGTAGGAGGAAGTGAGGGTGGGGCACAGGCAGGGAGGCCTTGCCCAGTGAACCCCCACACACTTTTCTTCTCCTTAGTGACAAGCGGTTCCCAGCGTTCGGCTTTGGGGCTCGAATCCCCCCCAACTTCGAGGTAGGCTGGGTGCCAGGGGAAGAGAGGAGGTGGTGGGAGAGTCAGACCAGAAGAAAAGACATCCCCTGGCTGGCCTCCTCTTACCCTCACAGGTGTCCCATGACTTTGCTATCAACTTTGACCCGGAAAATCCTGAATGTGAAGGTAAGGGAGGAGATCCCCACCAGCCCCGCCTCCCTCCAATGCAGCTTGCAGCCCACCCCTGTGCACCCCATGCAGGAGCACAGACTCCATTCCATAGGCCCAGCTCCCTGCCCCTTCACCCATTCAACGCCTGCCTTCGTTTGGGAAGACTTCCAGCTCCTGGCCCAGCATCTGCCCACCCAAATCCCCCAGCACCTGGACTGTCCAACTCTCCTACTTAGTGAAGAACCTGGTAGCAAGGCAGTCCTGGTACAGGGAAGCCCCTCCTTGCTTTAAGGGGTGTCAGGAAGGGCTCCCTGCTCATCTCTGCCTTCCTCACCTCTTTGTCCATAGAGATCTCAGGGGTCATCACCTCCTACCGCCGTTGCCTGCCCCAGATCCAGCTCTATGGTCCCACCAATGTGGCCCCCATCATCAACCGCGTGGCAGGGCCAGCCCAGAGGGAGCAGAGCACTGGCCAAGCCACGGTGAGGATCCAGACATGAAGCAGAGACAGCCTGGGTGTCCTTGGGTGGGGCCAGGGCCAGGGTCCGGGCTGGGGGCGGGTACCAAGGACCCAGAGCTGACCCTCGCTCCCCCTCTGCCTACTCTCAGAAATACTCGGTGCTGCTGGTGCTCACAGATGGCGTGGTGAGCGACATGGCTGAGACCCGCGCCGCCATCGTGCGGGCCTCCCGCCTGCCCATGTCCATCATCATTGTGGGCGTGGGCAATGCCGACTTCTCTGACATGCGGCTGCTGGACGGCGACGACGGCCCTTTGCGCTGTCCCCAAGGCGTGCCCGCGGCCCGCGACATCGTCCAGTTCGTGCCCTTCCGGGACTTCAAGGATGTGAGTGCCCAGGGCCCCCTTCAGGCCGAAGGACGCCTCAGCTCCTCCTGCCCCCCAAATCTGACCTGTCTTTCCCACCCAATTGGTGCACCGCGTAGGACTCTGGAGCCCAGCTGGCACTCGAAGCCCTGCCCCTCACCTGACCCCCTCCAGCTCCTCCACTCTCCCGCGCCTAACCGTGTCCCCACCCTCAACCCAGGCGGCACCCTCTGCGCTAGCTAAATGCGTCCTGGCCGAGGTGCCACGGCAGGTGGTGGAGTACTACGCCAGCCAGGGCATCAGCCCTGGGGCTCCCAGGCCCTGCACACCCGCCACAACCCCCAGCCCTAGCCTGTGACTGCCACCCACTGGGCCAACACTCCCTCGGCCTCTGGGTGAGTCCTGGGACACTAGGGGATGCAAGGGGGGACTTGGTAGAGTCCGTCTCGGCTGGATGTAGTGTAGATGAGGGTGCTTACGACTCTCCCGCACTCTCGCAGGTGCCTGCTCTGACCCTTGTGATTCAAGTGACCAGTGCCTCTCCCTCTTGGACCAGCTGTGCCCCCTGAGTGAGTGGTGAGCCCTGCCCCATCTCTCCAGGCCCCTCAGCCTCTCGGCCTTGTCGCCCCTCAGTGACTTTCTTCAGTGATCCTGACTTTCTGACCATTAATAAAGGGAACCACTCCTAGCACCTCAGCCTCTATCCATCATGCCTCAGATGCCCACTGGGTGGTCCATAGCACCCCACACACACCATTAAGATATGAGGACCAGCACGTTTCCAATTCTGGGCCAGAGCTCCCCAGGCTGCCTGATGTCTCTGCAGTTTCACCGCAACCGTGTGCCAATGAGACCTAAGGAGTCCCTACCCTCACCTCCCAACCCCAGGAGGCCCAGGCTCCCTGGGGGTTAATTACCAGAGATGGAGGGGTAATAAGTGGCTGTCAAGGGGGCAAGTTGATGCCCTCTTAAGCTGTCTCCAAAGGGGCTGAACTCCAGCCCCCACACAGCTGTGGGGCAGGCTGAGAAGGGGCGGGGAGGGCGGAACTGAAGGGGGACAACACGTCTGCTAGTGAGTTATGAATACAGAAGGGGTATCTAAGGCCTGTGCAGCCTGGTTTTCCTGGTGTGTATGTGTGTATGCGTGTGTGTGTGTGCACGCGTGCGTGCATGCGTATTCATGCACTACATATCTCTGACTCTCTAGGATTGTGGCCTTAGTGGTTCAGGAAGACCAGCTGTGTACTCTTAAGAGCATTAACAAGAGCAAATATTACCGTTTAGCATGTGTGAAGCTTTGTGCTTAGTGCTTTAAACATATCCACTCTTAGTAGGTAATTACCATTATTTTCCCCATTTTTTTAACAAAGCAAATGAGGCTTCACTGAAGCTCACCCGTGATTAAAGAAGAACTGGTAGCCCTGGAACTTGAGCCCAGGCCCATCTGACTAAAAGCCCTCTGTCTTAATCATAAGTGTGCAACTTCTGTTGGAGGTGTATCTATGTGACCCTCATCATGTGACCTGAGTGTGTGTAAACATGGCCCAATTGTGGGTATGGGTGTAGGTGCCTGTGGATGGGCGTGTCTCTGCGTGTGTGTGCGGGGCCTCAACCAGTTAAGAAAGGTGGGTACAGTAGTGGGTCTGGATCACAGCTCCAGAGAGCAGGTGAGGATCGGGGAGCTGTCAGAGAGAGAGAAGAAGAATTGGGCTCCTGGAGGGACCTTCCCAGCCCCAGCCTCTCCCTTCAATGATGTGATTCATGTGGAAAGGGTTGGAGGAGAGGCTAAAGGTGCTAGAGAGAGGAGCCAGAGCCAAAGAGGATGGCCAGTGGTGGGAAAGGGAGAGGAGAAGAAAAAGAAATCCTGGGGAGATGGAGGAGAGGACTCCCTGAGTGGAGGAGGGACAAGCTTGGCTAGGGGAGGGGGAGGAGGGAACAAGAACTGGCATGGGAAAAGACAGCTGGGGAGGGGGCGGGTAGAGGGAGTAGAAAGGAAGAGAGACATATGGGAGCCTCTCCCCCCACACCCAACTGCTTCTCCTCATTTATTATGTCCCTTAGAGGACCTATGACAGTGGCTGCTGAGGTAACTACTCTCAGCCCAGTGCCTCTGCTCTGCCCAGAGCCCCTGCCCACTCTCTCCATAGGCTGCTGAACTGGAAGCCTGGGTTCCCATGGCAACTGTGAGCCCTCAAGATAGCCATAAGCAGGCCTGGCCCGGTCACTACTGCTCCTGGGCTCCTTTGCAGTGGAGGTGGGAGGAGGAGGCACCATCTGGCCCAGTCCCCGCCCTTCCACCCCATTTTCATTGTGCTTCCAAAACTGAGAGGTTCCACTCAGCCTAAGTGGGGGCTATCCAGTCTCTCTCTCTTCTCTCCCCCGCCCCCACAGGCCTGGAATAAGGGTAAAGAATGAACAAGAATGAACACTTCTTAAATTGCAAGAACATCTAGCCAGTAGCATAGAGTTCTGCCTGGACTTCAAGTTTAATTCACAAAAGCTGCATTCTCTCAGCTCCTTGTCAGACTAGGGAAAGTCTCACCTCAGCCCGCAGAGAGGCAGGAGGTAGCAGGGGCACCCTATGCAGGTCTGGAGGCCAAGGCAGCATGGAGGGAGCAACAGAGGACCAGTGCATGGGCTCATCCACCACCTAGGCTGCAGTCAGGAAGCTGGAGTTGGGGGCTTCTCGGGGACACCATTAGGGATCCCACCCTGAGATGCCAGAACTGAAAAAGTGTCAGAAGTCATCCAATCCAAATGAGGACTAGATGAGGCAATCAAGACCAGGGAGCAAATGGTTTGCTCAAGGTGACAGAGGCATCCTGTGGCAGAGCTGAGACTAGGGCCGAGGTCTTCAGACTCCTGTTCGGTGTTCTCTCTGAGCCCACACCCACCACAGGTCTTGTTGCATTGGGCCCTGGAGGCCACTGGGTTGGACAGGAAGAGAGCCTCTTGAATAGAGCTCCTGGTCTGCCTTGATATTGGGAATTGAAATGAAAATGCAGTAGTCCTAAAATGGGGAGGCTACAAGTCTTGGAATGAAAACACAGCCTCATTGCTAATTACCACCTTAATGCACTACAGGTTGAAAACCTTGAATTAAAATCTAAACTGAGGGAGGAGCTGCACCACTCCCTCACCTCCCATTCACTGTGTCACCCAGCCATCATCCACGCTCCCTTCCCTCGCCCCCATACGCACAGTGCCTGGCACTGACTCCTGCGGATTTCAGTGTCCTGGTCATGTAGAATGGGGCAGGAGGTGGAAGGTTTCTGTGCACATCCTGTGTGAGGGGACGGGACCCCTTTCCCAGAAAATGACCAGCATGTAACCCCGGAGTATGCCTTGAGGGTCCAGGAAATTGGGGGATAGTTGTGTGGTCATTCAAAGGAGTGTCTAGCACCAGAAAGGGCTCAGTAACCATCTAGTGAATGGTACAGCCGCCTCCGGGGTGGGGGGCCCCGCCCGCCCACCGACTCCACCACTCCGCGGCCAGCGGCTCAGAAGAAGTGGAAATGGCCTCTGGCTCCGAGCCGCTCGGGGCCAGCCGGTCACAGCGAGCCTTGTAGAGGTCGCGCTCCCTGGCCAGGCGGGCCACCTCGGCCCGCAGCGCGTCCAGCTGGGCGGCCAGGCGGGCGCGCTCGGCCTCCAGCCCGCGCCGCTGCTGCAGCCGCTTGGAGCGACAGGCCTGCGCGTACCCGCGGTTCTTCAGCGTGCGGCGCCTCTGCTTCAGCCGCAGAGCCTCGTCGCGCCCGCAGCCCCGCAGCTGCCGGTTTAGCTCCCGCACAGACATCGACACCAGCGCCGCGTCCGAAAACCGCTCCGCCAGCTGCAGAGGGAACGGGCAGGGCCCCCGGTCAGCGCCGGCATCTTGGGGACTCCACGCTAGTGTCGCGTTGCCCTCTGGCCCCGCCCTCGGGAAGGCTCCGCCTCCGGCTGCCACCTTCACCTGAACGCCCGCCTTCCCCTGAATCCAACCCGCGGTCTAGATCCCGCCCCAGGTCCCAACACGCCCTCCCCTGCCCCACCCCAACCTCCGCCACGGGTCCTTGCCCTGGGACACGTATCCCCGTACCCTCTCCTAACCACCGTCGGTGGAGCCAATCGCGCGCCTGAAACCCGCGCCGCCCTGCGCGGTCCTCAGCACCCGCTCCAGGCCCACATGCGTCCAGTGGGCCCGGGCCCAACAGACCCTGACCCTCCGACGCACCTCGCTTCTCTGTCCTAAAGGCCGCAACCCTGTGACCCTCAAAGGATTTAGATTACATCTTAATACCCTCAACACCCCCATCTGTGTCTATAACTAATAGGATGAGTCCCAATCCTTTCTGAGAAGGTTGAGGGCTGGGGAAGCACGGAGTCTTGAAAAGTCTAACCTCATCCTGGTTCCCACAGTTTCAGCTTCGCTCCATTCCACGCACAACCCTTTCCCCGGTTTCCACAGACAGACTATCTATTTACCACCCGGTAATCAACCGTTCCTGATGCCCTTTAAGTCTCAACTCTCCCCTTTCTAACCTTATCTTCTCCCCCTCCCTCCTGGTTCAGCCTACTCATTTCTCTCCATTTGGGGGAAAAAAAGGAGGGGCCAGAACATAGTTTTCTCTATCTGATATTTTTCAAGGCCCTTCTTCCCTTCCCCTGAACTCTGGCCCTTTCCCAGTCAGAACCCTCTCCAGGGTCTCTCCTTCCTCTCTGGGCTGGCCTCCTCCTTCACCTGCACTGCCTCAGATCAGCTCACTGATCACTCACCTGGGCGTGTTGGGCTCCTGTCTCTTCTGGGCTCCCTGGATAGTAGGTGTGGGAGCCCTCAACAGGGACTGGGCCCTGACCCTGCAGCAGCTCCACGGCCTCCTCAGGACTTAGCCCCAGTGCCTCCCCAGCCCCCAGCTGCTGCTGCAGGGTGGCCAGCCAGTACAGCTCCTCCAGGCCTGGCCGGCTGCTGTCGGTGGCCCCCGCCATGCCTGGATCACTGAAGGTAGGTGAAGGAGGCACTGAGCTGTAGGGTGTGGAGCCCAGTGAGGCTGTGGCGGGGCCAGATCGCCCCTCAGAGGGTTCCCTCTTTACCTCAAACTTCATCAGGTCAAAGTCATTGACATACTCCATGGCCAGGGGACTGGGAGGGAGTGCCATTCTGGGGCTGGAATGGGAGGGGTGCACCTGTGAAAAAGAGGAGAGAGTTGGAGCACCGGGAGGCTGCCTGCCAGCCTCCTTCACCAATACCTGCTTCCCCCAAAGCCCAAGTGCCCTGGAGCCAGAGTTCTGGAAAGCCGGGGTGATGCTGAGGGACAACTTCTCAGATGGCAGGGGCTCCTGACCAGGGGGCAAGCAGCTTAAAGTTCTGAATGAGGAAGAGGAGAGCACAGCCTCTGGCCCCCTGGTGCCTCTGGGATCTACAAAAAATAAGAAGACTATGGCAGTACTTCCAACTCTAGTGCTGGAAACTGCTGAGCGGCTCTATCATCTCAAGAGGCATCATTCCATTTCCAAGCAATTAAAAAACATGGCTTAATTAACTGTGACACAGTATGTGTATATTTCAGGGCAATGGGAAGGCACATATGCTGTGAATTTTAATATACGTAGATAACATACTGTTACACCTCTCTATCTCTCAGAAATAGATGGAGAGGTATAACATTCTATGCCAATGCCTTGCACAAAGAAGACCCTCAGTGCACATTCATTCTGTGGATTAATCAATCAATGAATCTCTTTTCTAGGAAAAGAGAAAGGAAAGGAAAAAAGAAAGGTCCCAGAATCAGTTCTAGAAAAATCAGGACTGAGTGGTGACCATCTTCTGCCATTTTCTCCAAAGTCAGCGTCTCCAAGGGGAACCAACGAAAACTAGTTTTCCTCCTTCTATCCAGGACCTGCCACATTGTGTGAACTTGAGCAGATCACTTTCCCCTTCCTGACCCCAGTTTCCTCTTCTGTTCAAGGAAGGTAGTTAGACATTAACATATCCCAAAGCGTGTTCTGTGAAACACAAAGTCTGAGAAATATACAAGGAGGGGGTCTGTGCTCAGATAATTTTGACAAATGCTACCTCCCATCCCCACCTCTTGCAAATTCACAAGGCACGGCAGCATAGTTCTCTGGAGGTCCTTCAGTAAACCACTTCAGCAGTGTCCCAAACTTATGTCACCCAGGAACTCTCCTCCCTGTTATCAACTGTGGAGCATGTGCCCACTAGAGAAACCTCTGGCTGGGTGACCTTGGGGATCCTTCCCAGTTTGGGAGTCCCAAGCTGGAACCCAACTCCCAGTTCTAACAGCCCCAGGTGGGGCAAGGCAGGAGGTGCTCATCCCCAGGGCTTAGAGTTGGCTCCATCTTGATGCCCCAAGACTGGGTAGTCCACTTTCCAACCACATCTCAGGCCCCCAGGTTCTGCCCAGAGAGGCAGGGAGAAGGGCAAGGCCTCTCTTCCAGTGCCAGTGAAAGGTTATTGACCTATCTATTGTGCCCCTCACTCTTGAGAGGACAGAGGGGATGAGAACAAAAACACAGTTAGAAGGGACTGATCTTTGGCAGGGAAGAGATAGTGAGACACAGAGAGAGCTGTCCAGAAAGAATTGGATGAAGAGATAAGTGAGGAGGGCTGTTTATCTTCCTGATGTGATAGCAGCGAGGGACAGAAAGCCAGTCAGGGTGGGAGTACAGCAGGAGCAGAAGTGTGAAAATTCCTGAAAACAGATACCAGAAAGCAGACAGCAGGTGTGGAAGGAAGGAGCTCTAGGTGAGAGGCCCGGCACCCAGATAGGCCTCAGACATACTCACTTTAGGGATAGCAGAGATGATGTGTCCGTGTCAGAGCCAGGCAGGCACAGCTTCCCCAGAGACTGGAGGCCCCATTGAGCAGGGCCTGGTGCCTCTGTGTTCAGAACAAGGGGCTATGGGCACAGAGCCCATTCCACACTCTTAAAGGGCCAGCTCTCTGCGGTCATCTGTGGTTCTCAGGCCTCCAGCCAATGAGGTAAAGGGATCATTTGCATATCTCATTGACGGGTTTGAGGGTAGTGAGAGGAGAGGACAAGTATACGGTTCTCAAGGAAGGGAACAGGGCATCTTCCCCAACAAAGCTCCTCCCTGATTATCTGACTCATTGTGTTCAGTTCCCCAGTACCGAGAGCTGCATTGGCCCCCACTGTCACCCTCATGTGGACACAACCCTCAGCCACTGGTGACTGAAAGCCTGGGACTGGAAAAGAGGGCCAGACAAGCTCCCAGAGCCCTTACCCTCCAAGGCTCTGCAGCGCCGTGTCAGTGTTTTGGGGGAGTACAAGTTCTCCCAAGCCCACTTCCACCTGGCCTCTTGGGTCAGCAAGAATGGGAGAGGCTGAGAACTGGATGGCCCGGCCCCAGGACAGGCAGGCCAGCTCAGGAGCAGAAGGGTGAATGAGGAACCCTTGCTTCCAAGCCACCTCGGGACACTGAAATCCAATCACCACCAATCCATCCGAGACACTTTTGTACCTGCCCTCATATGCCCTCTGCTTCCCCTCACCTTTTCCTTGTGTGTGTCTCTGTCCCTCTCTTTTCCTCTCTCACTCATTCTGGTTCCCAGATGGCTGGGGGATGACCTACATTTTCAGCCTAATCCCCTAACACCTCTTAGAGCTATCAGCCCCAAGTAGAAGTTGGAACAGGGATACTAGGAATTAGCCAAGGAGATGTTTAAACCTGTCTGAAGCTGTTTAAATAAGGTCTGTACTAGAATAGAACTCCAGGAGTTAAAAGCTATTCCCTTACCTTCTAAGGACATCCAAACACTCCCACGAGGTTAACAGGTCCTCTTTTCCAATTCAGAGAGAGACTTGGATGTCCATCAGCCCCAAGGAGCATCAGTTGCAGAAATTAACCTGGTCCTAGCCTTAGGTGTTAGTTGAAGAGTTAGTAGATTCAGATGATCTAAGACAGTGACCCTCAAACTGTGGTCCCCAGACCAGCAGCATCACCTGGGGATGTGTTAAAAATGCAAATTCCCCAGCCTTACTTCAGTCCTACTGAATCAGTCACTCTGGGGGTGGGACCCCCAATATCTGAGTTTTAATAAGCCCTCCAAGCATTTTTGATGAACACTAAAGTTGGAGGACCCCTGGTCTACAGAGTGCCTATAGTCAACTCAGCTTCCTTTGTCGATGGGTGGGGGGTAGTCCGTGTACTCTCTCCTACCATGCTCTCTTCACACATATAAGGAGATGTGGGGGGAGTGGGGTATAGCTTAATGGTAGGGAGTGTGCTTAGTATGTGTGAGGTTCTGGGTTCAATCCCTAGTACCTCCTTAAAAAAAAATCTAGATCTGAGGCTATCTCTCTTCCCACACCTAGCCTCCATTTTGTACAGAGGAGACCATTGTCATTATTCAAGTGGAAAGGCTTCTCGGTATGATTGCCTGGATCTAGTGCTGTTTTGGCAGAAGAATCAAAAACCCCAAGGCCTGAGAACAAGGCCACAAAATGGGACTGTGGATCATGGAGACCGGGAACCCCATACACATGCCCACAGAATGTAGTTCTAAGGTAAATACCCAGGAAAGAGATCCCAGAATTTCCCTGGTTGAAGAAAGAGTAACAAGTGTTGACTGCCACCCCTTTCACAGGCCTGGTCTGGTCTAGCCAGACACCTGCCCCCAGCAGCTGTCAGGTCTGCGCTGATCCTCTTGTTTACTGGAGCGCTCAGAGGAGAGGTGGGAGGGCTAAGCTGCTAACGGGCTCAAGGAGTCAGACTAAACAAGCTCAGGGGAGCTGAGCCGCTTGGGGCTCAGACCAGGCGCCACTGACCAGGGAAAGGAGTCTAGGAGGTGAGGGCTGGGCCAGAGGAAAGGACCAAGGGCACAGAGAGGAGAGACTGCAGCATCAGTGGGGACCCAGGAGGTGGTTAATGGGTTCTCTTGGCAGGAGAGGGGAGACACACTGAGACTGACTGGCCCATGGACATCTGGGGACAGGGAAATGGGGATGAAAAAGATGAAACCAGGTGGACCCTGGGGAGGACAGAACAGAGAAAGGGAGGCAGAAGACTTAGCTAAGGAGGCAGTAGGTGTAAACCTAGGGGAGAGGGCAGAACTAGTCAGGGGGTCCCCAGGGATTTGGCCTGAAGGAGACAGAGGCACATAAGCATGTGGAAGAGACAGGCAAAAGCCCATAGGGAGCTAAGAGTGAGGGGAAGGGGACCAAGCAGGGAGGAAGGGGTGATGAGAGGAAGGGATTAGAAGAGCAAATGTGGTAGAAGAAGGGACAGAGGAAAGTAAGACTGGGGACTGAGAACTAGAAACAAATACAGAGGAACAGGCAGATGATCAGGCCACAGAGAAAGAGCAGTGGACAAAGGACAAAAAGGCAGAAAGATACGGACAGAGGGATGTTGGACCATGGGGAGATAGGGCCAGGCAGGCAAATAGCCTGGAGAAGTGCAGTAGAAAACAAAGAGGAAGGAGAGGAGGGGAGTCAGAGTCGATAATCCAGGATTCTGCTCCCCATCTCCTCTGTCCTGTACCCCAATTTTTGCAGCCCTGTAAGACCCATACTCATCCCTAGTTCTGACTTCTGGTATCTAGATCTTCAGTGATGGATCCAAATTCTCAAACTTCTTCCTGGTCTACCTCGTATATTCATTTGACAAATATTTATTAAACACCAACTCTGCACTAGACACTATGCTAGGCACTAGGGACACCTTAGTAAATCAGACTGACACCAGCCCTGCCTTCATGGAGCTTATAGACTGATGAAACAGAAACATGGCCCCTGCCCTGGGCCCTGTGCTTTGGAAGGCTCCACTCTGGCCAGCTGGCTGTGTCCCTTGGAGTGAGAAGTCCCAGCCTCCTCTGCCTGCACTCCAATCCCCTTCTACACCACACTCCAGACATATAGGAATTCCCTGTCCGAAGGCCTCCCCAGCCTACTCCTAAGGTCCACTTGGACCTCTCTCCTGGGTTTTCCCTCCCAAGGTTAGATCACACTACTTATATACATACACATCCTTACATCCTTGGCCATCCTTAGGGTGGCTGTCTTCAGGAGGCTGTGCACAGAATTGGGATGTGTAGACAAGAAGGTCTATATGCATACACATGAGACTCCTCAGAGCAGAAGGTGGTGTCAGAGGTGGGAAAAGACGTGGGTCCGAGGGCCCGTGGCTGAAAGCTGCCACTCCCTGCATCACCACATTCTGCTGTGGAATCCTGAGGATTCCAAATAAAATCCAAATCTGAATCCAAGCTTGAACCAAATTCGAGACCATTATGTGTGTATTTGTCAAGGTAGAAGAATAGAACATATATTATTTAATAGTTTGTTAGCTTGAGTCATACATTTTAAATACTTAAACATAAGGTTTGTAAGCCTCTATTTGTGCTCTTGCCCCGGGCCCTACATATATTAGGGATGGGCTTACATAAAAACAGACCATTATTATTATTTTTCCAGCTCCAATAGTGTATATTAAAGTTGCTGCAGTTTAAAGGCTCGTAGTTGGATCTTCTGAGCAGGCGGGCGGTCTACTGCAAGGCGAGCCACAGCCCGTCCCTGCCCCTTGCCTCTCTGCGCCCCCTCGCTGCTCTTAGTTGAGTGTCCCGTGGGGCCCGAAAAACAGACCATTATAAGAGATGAGTCTTTGAAGGAGAGGGACAGGGTGCTGTGAGACTTTATTTCATGAAGACCTCATCTGATGTGGGGGCAGGGGAGAGGGTGGCATTGCAGCGACAGCTTGCCTAAGAAAGTTACATTAAACTGAGATTGGTCAGGGGAGTAAGAAGTGACCATGCCTGGAGGTATGGAGAAGATGAGGATTCCAAGCCACAGGAATCATACACAAAGGCTCTGGGCAGGGAAGCGGTAGATGTCTTCACGAAACTGAAAAAAAGACCAACATAGCCAGAGAGTAGAAATCAAGAAAAGCGGGAAGAAAGGCGGTAGGTGAGGGCGGTGAAGTCAGCAGGGGCCAGGTCATGCAGAGCCTCAGAGGCCAAGTTTAGGATGTGGGGTCTACTCTGAGAGCAGGGAGAAGCTACTGAAGGATTTTCAGCAGGGATGTGGAATTATCAGATTGTGTTTGAAGACACCACTTTGGATCTAGTGAGGAGGGCCAAAATGGAATCAGAGTCATATTAGGGGCTTAATGCAGTATCCAAGTTGAGTTGGGAAGATATCTTAAGCCGGAAACAAACTCCGAGAGGATAACTTGTGTATGGGTGGTTTGTTGAGGGGAGTTTTCAAAGTCAGTGAGAGAAGCAGGACTCTGCAGAAGGAAGAACTGAAAAGCATTACAGCTGAAACAGAGGATTCCACTGACCCCATAGAAGCTCTGGAGCTGGGATGGACCTTCAGAGTGTCCCAAATGGGGGAAAGGGGCCAGGCCTTTGGACTCCTGCATCAACCTGTCATTGGATACAAACTGCCCCGGGAAAGGGGGGCTGCCTTTGGCAAGACAACACCCTTCAGCTCCAGGTGGTTCTCAGGGAAGTGCTTAGCTGTGAGCCATCAGCAGCCAAACTCAGCAGCTGGGACCATGAGTGCTATGATTGTGAAGGGGAATCTGCGGTCACAGCATCCACTGCAGAGGGTCTGCAAGACATCCCAGGCCCAGACCCAGAGGGCCCTGGGGAGGAGAAAATGCAGACCTGGGTGACGCTGGTCACACCCTGCCCCTCTTACTGAATGCAAGTTCATGTGCCTGAAACACAGTGAGGCCAAACAAACCAAAACGTCAGAGTGTGAAGCAGAGAAAGTTAAGCAGGGCCAAGCAAAGAGAACAGGTGGCTTGTGCTCAAAGACCCCAAACTCCCCAATGGTTTTCAGGGAGAAGATTTTATAGGCAAAATGTGGGATGAGGCTGCAGGGCATGTGAGTTTCTTCTGATTGGTTGGTGAGGTCACAGGACAGTGTTCTAGGAATCTTGCGTTCAGCCTGAAGTTGCCATCCTCCACCTGGGTGGGGGCCTTAGTTCCCGCAGAACTCAAAGATACCATGATGTAGATCCCTTGAGGAGGAAGCAGGACCCTGCTTTATAGCTGCACTGTTGTTTCTTGACTGTTCCTCCTTTGTTTCTGCCTTACCTCCCCTCCCTGATTACTAACTGAATCTGCCCTTTGTGCCCCAGGGGAGGTCTAGGAGGCTGAAGCCTTTTCTAACAAACAAGAAACAAGAAACGGGGGACACGGAAAGGATCTGTACCTGGGAGGGTCCCACAGGGTTCTGCTCAGTTTCAATCAGCATCATGATCCTGAAGGGGACATCTGGGCAGCGCACCACGATATCCACCGCAGGAGGTCTGCAAGACATCCAAGGACAGGACCCAGAGGCCCTGGGGGAGGAGAAAATGCAGACTTAGGCAAGGCTGGTCACACCCTGCCCCCTGGTGGTGTGCCTCTGACACTGGGCCAGCTGGTGGGCCAGGCTGCGAGGAGGGCCAGGAATCTAAACAAAACTATGGGGCAGATAAAGGGAATCAGCAGTGCAAGGAAACCCTCACAGAGCCCCTTGTTCAGTCTGCCTAAAGTTAAGGAAGAAACGGGGGGGATGGATTAGAAATGAGGGATTCATTCATTCTTTCATTCAACCAATGTTGAATAAGTACCTATTAATGGCCAGAGGCTGCTAGGAGCTCGAATGAAAAGAAGACTAAAATTGGGGTCCTTTTCCCAAGTAGCTAACAAACTAGTGAAGATCACAGAGATACAAAAACAACTATAATAAAGTGTGATTAATTCAAAACTATAGGTATGTACACAGTATAGAACTGACACAGATGAGACAGCTGTTAATTCTAAGGGGCACTCTTGACTTTCACATAGGAGGTGATGTTTGATTTAAATCTGAAGGGCAAAAAAGATTACAGAAGTGCTCTGGAAACTGCAGAGTTTGGTATGTAGGACAGAAGGCAGCAAGTAGGCGAGTGGGGGTGACACCTTGGGGTAAGTAGGAGCCAGATTATGAAGGACATCAGTTGCCACATATGATAGGAAGCCCTGAAGGAATTTTAAGCCTCGGAGTGAAATGATCTAATTTTTTTCTTAATGATAAATCAAGGAAACAGTATAGGATTGCAGAGGGGAAAAAAACGTTGGTAATTAGAGTCAGAAAGACTTGGATTCAGATTCCATTTCTCCTGCTGACCAGCTGTGTGACTTTGAGCACCTCTAAGCCACAGTGTCCACATTGGTAAAATGGCGCTTTTGTGAAACTGAAAGAGATTATGCGTGTAAAGCTGCTGGCTCAGAGCCTGGCACTTAGTGTCCACACAATAAACATTATCCCTCTCTCTGAATTTTCCAAAGTAAACTTATGTGCAAAGTTCGGAGAATAGCTTTGTGGGAGGGAGAGGGGGTGGCATTTGGAGAGGTGGGAAGCCAAGACGTTTCTTGGAAGCTATTGCCTGAAGCCAAGTGAGAGCTAAGCCCTGAACTATGGCAGTGGCCATTGGGTCAGACACCAATTTAAGAGCTAATTATGAAGTACAAATCCAAAGGTCCTAGTGTCTGATTGTCTATGGAAGATAAGAAAGGAATAGTCTAGAGATTCGGGTTCCTCTGGGACAGCTGGCTAGATAGTGGTGCCATTTGCTGAGATAGGGAAACTTGAGAGCAGGTGCAGGATCACAGAAGAAATGATGACCTTCGATAGATGGAACATGATGACACTAGTGTGCACATCTTTAGGCCCAGATGGTGACCAAAGAGGCAGCTGTTTGCAGTAGAGTAGATATGGACAGAGTCTGGATGTAGGGACTAGACAGAAGAGTCCCAAATACATACACATGAAGTTGAGCCCAGGATGGAGCCTGGGTGGAAGAGATGAGGGCCAGCAGCAAGCCCAAGGCTGGAGGCCAGCTCTCCTTTTCCCGTTACGTTCCAGCACAGAACTCTGAGAAGTCTGAGAAGTGGGATTGTTTCTGTTACCAATGGCAGAAATTCACTTAAATTAGCTTCAGCAAAAGAAGAAATTTATTGACTCCTATGCCCAGAATCAGGCATCTGTCACTCTCCAATCCCTCTGCTGGCTTCTCTAGTCTGACTTCCGTCTCAGGCAGGTTCCTGCTTTGCAGGGCCAAGCTGACACCCAGCAGCATCAGATTTACATTCTACCAGCACAGCAACCCCTGCAGAAAGAGAGCTCATTTTGAAAGTTGACAGAAAAAGCCCCAGAGAGGGACCTCATGCCCAATCCTGAATATTCCCAATAGCCATGGCCAGAGCAAAGAACACACAAATTGGCCAAGCTGAGATCCTACCCCAGGAGACCCACACGACCACACAGACTGAGGAGGTGGTTCTCCAAAGAAACATCAGGGTGCAATTACCAGAAATGGGAAGCAGATGCTGGGCCAATGCATACCATAGCCATGTTGGGTCTGAGATACTATGGCATTTGGGGTGACACCAGTGGTGTTCAGCTTAAGAGAGATGTCTGGATGGAGACATAACTTGAGAAATTACCTAAGGACGTTAAGGTGGTGGTTGAGTGGGGCAGATGACTTCTTCAGGGGAATATGGAGAGAATGACCACAGCAGAGGCCCAAAGAAGACATGCTGGGGTGGAAAGACACCACCACTTCACGGTAAGGCAGAAAATAGCCTTCATCACTAGGAGAAGAAACAAGGATTTGGGGTTGGGAACTCAGGGGACCTTAGCACTGGGCCCTGGGAAACAGAAGGGCCTGGGCTCACAGTACTCAGGCCCCAGGCAGAAGGGGAAAGGCAATAACCAGGCCCTGGCTTTTAGGGCCCCTGGCTTTGCGCCTAGTTCCTAGCCTGTTTGCCACCCCATGTCAGTCGCTATCTCCAGGAGCAAGAGTCCTCAAAGTTACATCATGTGCAGGGGGCGAGGCGGAGCGGTGGGGCGGGGCCTCGGGGAGGGGGAACCTAGGAGAGGACCCAGTCCTCCAATGGGAGACAGGGGTTTGGGGGCTAGGACGCAGGGGGTGGGGCGGCGGCTGGGCGGACCTGGGGCAGGAACCCCAGGGCGGAGAGAGGGTCCTGCCGGCCCTGCTAGGTCCCGCCCCTGTGCCCGCCCGCCTCCTTTTTAAGCGCCTCCCGCCTAGCCTGAGCTCCGGCTGGCTGCGCCACGCTCCCTCCTTCCCCGCCTTCCACATCTCCCCGGCTCCGTTCCTTCTCGTGGCCACCCCGCAGCCCCTGCCCAGGTGCCATGGCTGCTGTGTACCGCCCCGGCCTGCGGTGAGTGACCCCCAGTCCGGGGCGGACCCTCACCTTTCGACGCGCTCACCCTTCGGGGCTGCCAGTTGCACTCTCCTGCTCGCCCGCCCCCACCTGGTTTCTCACCCGAGGAGGAGGTGGGCAGGGGGCGAGTGTGTCTGGATCCCCTGCCTCTCGGGTCGTGCGTCTCGCCGGAGATCAGGGCGACCTCAGCCGCCCCAGGTCTCTCTGTTTCTGTCCCCTCCTCCCTCTCCCTGTTGTGCTGGTCCCTGACCATACCGTCTCTATCTGCCACTCTCAGAACTTCCTTCCCCCTCCTTGCTCGTCCCCGCTGGGCCCAGTCTCCGTGTCTCCTCCTTTGCTTTACAGATGTAACCCCCTCGTGCCCCAGGTTGCGGTGAGGAGCAGTAGGGCCCTGGGGTCAAGGGTGCACGACCCCCTGGGGATGGAGCTCAGAGCTCCCTAAAGAAGGTAGAAGGTAAACAGCCTTTCCCTGGTTTCCCCCGACTGGAACCTGGCCAACTGGGACCTGGCTGGAAGCCCCGGGGGCCGCCAGAGGGACCAGGGACCTGGGCCCCCGCGGGGAAGGGAGGGAGGCAAGGTGGAGGTGGGGGCTAGGTTGCCTTTATTCTCATAAGGCTGGCTTTGTCCCCTGACAGGATGGGAGCCCCTAGGCGCTGCTTGTCTGCCCTCTCCTCCTTTTCACAGCTTCCTGTCTTCCCTCTGTGGCCTCCCTTTTCCTCAGCTTTGGTCCCAGAGTCTGAGGGAACCCCCGTCTCTCCCACAGCTGGTTTCACTTGGCCAGCCCTTGTGGGGGTCACTGGAGCAGACAAAAAGGAGAAGGTCCCACTCAGGGGACTGAAGGAGAATGAGGGAACTTCACAAGAGACTCCCTGAGCCCATCTCCCCCACGGAGAGAAGTTCTCCCCAAGACTGTGTGCCTTTAAAATTAATTCTAGAGGGGAACTTCTTTCCCAGGCAGGAACAGACCCAGGTCCCAGGAGCCTTCCTCCTCTGCCCCAGGGCCATATTGGATTTCTACCCTGCTCTACCCAGTGGAAGCCACACCAGTTCCCCCTCCAGCCAGGCTCCAGCTCCCACATCTATGGCCTGAGCTTCCCCTCTTCCCCAGGCTTACTCCCTCTGAGTTGAGCGTCCTGCAGGCTGATGGTCCACCCTGCCACCAACAGCCAAGCTCTCTAAGCATGTGTTCTCCAGGAAGGAGAGCCAGGGAGGGACAGAGTCATGCGGCTCTGGGCGTGTGGGGCACAGTTTGGTGGGCGAGGCCCTGACATAGGAGGAGGGCAACTTCCCTCTCTTGGCCTTTGCTCTCTCTGGGCCACTCCACCCTGGGTCCAGGCCAATCAGAGCAGACCCTACCTTTCCCTCTCCTAGGAGTATGAAGGGACAGACTGTAGGGACCCTGCTCTCCTACAGATTGGGGCATGAACCCCAGCCAGTGACATTCCCCAATAGTAAGCCTTCCACACAGTTCAAAAATATCTACCCCATGGCAACATTTTATGCAATCCTTATTGGCTCAAGGGGGCAGCTGCAGATTCAATGCCTGGAACCCCCACATCCAGTCACCCACTCTCTGTACAAGGGCCCTAATCTAGAAACCTGAGACTTACCATCTCAAAGACCAGGTCCTTTGCTTGAGGCTTTCACAGGCTCACAGCATGCACACCAGAAGAAAAGAATAAAAACAGCTGCCCCCTTTTTTTGTTATTGAAGTATAGTTGATTTACAATGTTGTGTTAGTTTCAGGTATACAGCAAAATGATTCAGTTTTAATATATATATATATATTCTTTTTCAGATTCTTTTCCATTATAGGTTATTAAAACATCTGCCTTTTTAACTTATAAAAACTATACTTGAGAAAGAACAGGGATGAGAGCTTCAAACATCAGACACATGAAGCTATCACCTAGGCACCATTTATTGACATTTGGGCCATAGGGCACCTGTTCACTTCCAAACATTGGCCAGACACAGTTAAACACGGGCATAGGCTAAGCATGCAATAATATTAGCATGCCTATACAAGCACTTCCATGCAGCCAAGTATGTGCCTTTATGCTCATTTGGTAATATCCGTCCCCTCCTAATCAGGAGACACCCTCACTAAGCCTCATAAGGGCCATAAGATGCACGTGGCCTGAACCCACACCCCACACCTATTCTTACCTCTTCATGGTACCTGCACCCAGACCTGCTTTAGCATGTTTCCTGCAGCCCAGCTTTCACGAGAACACCTGGCCCATTACCTCTGTTTCTCCTCTCATAGGCTTAGCTGGCATGGGCTGAGCCCCTGGGGCTGGTCATCATGGCGCAGCGTCCAGACCCTGCGAGTCCTCAGTGGAGATCTGGGCCAGGTGCCTGCTAAGGTTCGAGACTTTGTGGAGCACAGTGCCCGCCTCTGCCAACCAGAGGGCATCCACATCTGTGATGGGACCGAGGCTGAGAACACTGCCATACTGACCCTGCTGGAACAGCAGGGACTCATCCGAAAGCTCCCCAAGTACAACAATTGGTAAGCCTTGAGCTCAGCAACCTGCAAGATGGGGGCAGCTGCATGAACTGAGGCCTCTTTGGGTTCACCAAGACAAAAATCAAATTTAAGTAGAGCATCCCTATGGAATGAGCAAGAATGGGCACTTTGGGGGAAACAATCAGGAATTCTTGGGATTGGTCTATATTTTCATGTTAAGTGAAGAGCTGATGCAAATAAAAGCTTTTGCTTTTGTCTTTTTTAACTCACAAGTTCAGAGTTTTTGCTGAGGCAAAATTCCTTTAGAGGGCTGGGGCCAAGGAAACTACCCCTTAAGATGGGATGCAAATGGATGGGGGAAAAATAAGGTCAACAGAAGACCTAGGGTCAAAGTTGGACTTGAAAGAGTGGGTCTGGGGATGAGGGAGATCTGCTGGCCACTATCTTCTTGGTATCTGCTCTCCCCTAGCTGGCTGGCCCGTACAGACCCCAAGGATGTGGCACGAGTAGAGAGCAAGACGGTGATTGTAACTCCTTCTCAACGGGACACGGTGCCCCTCCCGGCTGGTGGGGCCCGTGGGCAGCTGGGCAACTGGATGTCCCCAGCTGAGTTCCAGCAAGCTGTGGATGAGAGGTTTCCGGGCTGCATGCAGGGTAACCAGGGCGGGGACCCAGAGGCAGGGGCCCCGAAGGTCAGAATGGGTTGGAATCCTTCATCCAGGTTGCATTTTCCTCCACAGGCCGGACCATGTATGTGCTTCCATTCAGCATGGGTCCCGTGGGCTCCCCACTGTCCCGCATCGGAGTGCAGCTCACGGACTCAGCCTACGTGGTGGCGAGCATGCGCATTATGACCAGGTTGGGGACGCCCGTGTTGCAGGCTCTGGGAGATGGTGATTTTGTCAAGTGTCTGCACTCCGTGGGCCAGCCCCTAACTGGGCAAGGTGAGTGCCTGCTCGGCCCAGGGGAGGACACAAAGGCCTTCTTATATTCAGAGGGAACCCCAAATCCTACCCACCCTGATGGGTGAGATACCTATTTCTCAAGATCTTGGGTATCAGTGGGCTGGGGGTCAAGCTGTGTTGGTGGAGCCATTTGCATAAGATTGAGAAGACTCAGTTATCCACTTCCAAGAATAGGGGCATGAGAACTGATGGATATTATGAGGTGGGGGTCTTTAGCCACCCACTGGCACCACCACTGCTCCCAAGTGTTTCTCTTACCAACTCCTGCCCTCCTCCAGCCCCTGATACCCCAGTGCCTGATGCCCCTGTTGTTAGCGCCATGACCCCATTGTCCCCAGGGGAGCCGGTGAGCCAGTGGCCATGCAACCCAGAGAAAACCCTGATTGGCCATGTGCCCGACCAACGGGAGATCGTCTCCTTCGGCAGTGGCTATGGTGGCAACTCCCTGCTGGGCAAGAAGTGCTTTGCCCTTCGCATCGCCTCTCGGCTGGCCCGGGATGAGGGCTGGCTGGCGGAGCACATGCTGGTGAGGGCCTGGTGAGGATCTGGGCAGCTTTGGGGAGCAGGGCAGGGGTGGGGCCTGGCCAGTCAGCCTCAGCCTTGCCTCTCCACTGCCAGGTGCCAGATCAGTGGCCAGGGACTCTGACCAAATGCCCAAAGCTTTGGCCCGAGGCTGCTGAATGTTGGGGGGCTTCCCCTTGCCACCACCCCAGGCCCCGTGGCAAGGCAGTGCCCCTATTTAGTGAATAAACACCAGTCCTCCCTCTTGACCCCTAGCTTTCCTTCCCATCCAGACCATGTTTGACCTCCCATGACCTCCTCTTTGTTCCCTCTCTCCCCAACTCGCAGATCCTGGGTATTACCAACCCCGTGGGGAAGAAGCGTTATGTGGCAGCCGCCTTCCCCAGTGCCTGTGGCAAGACGAACCTGGCCATGATGCGGCCAGCACTGCCAGGCTGGAAAGTGGAGTGTGTTGGGGATGACATCGCCTGGATGAGGTTTGACAGTGATGGTGAGAAGCCTCGGATTGTACTTTCGATTCTGGTTCTTACCAGAGCATAGGAGTCTCCCCTCCTCTGCTCATGGTGAACTTTGTCAGTAACAAGCTTTTCCTGAACAACTGCTCCTCCCAGCAGCCCGTTCACCTTGGAAGTGTAAAGCCCTTCCCCAGCAGATCTAGGGTCCAGCTCAGGGAAGGGAGGGACAGAGCAGGACCTTCTGCAGCTGAACCTCTCAACTCTTCCTGGTCAGTCCTTCCTTTCTTTCACTTCTCCTCCCAACAGGTCAACTCCGGGCCATCAACCCTGAGAATGGCTTCTTTGGAGTGGCACCTGGCACCTCTGCCACCACCAACCCCAATGCCATGGCCACAATCCAGAGTAACACTCTTTTCACCAACGTGGCTGAGACCAGTGATGGCGGCGTGTATTGGGAGGGCATTGACCTGCCTCTTCCACCTGGTGTCACCGTGACCTCCTGGCTGGGCAAACCCTGGAAACCTGGTATGTGGGGTGAGGGAATCATGACACAGCCCCCAGGGCTCAGCACCTTGATGATATAAAAGCCTCCTCTGCAACCTGCCACCATCTCCCAGGACCTCCAGGAGGCACAAGGAGTTACGAATCTTCAGTTTCCAACCCCAGGCAAGATTTCAGTTCACGTCCCAACTCCACCAAGTACTGGCTCTGTGTCCTGGCTGGGTCGCTCAGCCTCCTGAGCTTCAGAGTCCCCATGAGTTGAATGGGGAGAGTTATTACAGTACCTATCCCATAAGGTGTTGGAGGATTAAATTAAATAATGCATGCAAAGGGTTCAACACAGTGCGAAATACAGACTAAATTCTCAATATAAGTTGGATATTTTTAAAGGGGGAGGGCTGTCTTAGAAATTATTATAGAAGGAATTGGGCTCAAAGCACATCCATAAAGTTTGACCCATTAGGAAGGAAGAAGCCTGCCCCTCCCTCTGCCACTTGGCCCCCACCATCCCCCTGTATAATAACCATTGTCTAAAGGTCAGTATTATTGCCCTCACCCTTCCCCTGTCCCTCCAACACATGTACCCCAATCCTTCCAGATGAAATCAGACCAGCTCTTTAGCCTCTCTTAGAAGGTAGTTTCTCAACCCTGTCATTACCCTCTGGGGCCCTGCAGCCCTGCCCCCTCCCCTAGCCCTGCACTCTGGACCTTCAGCTTTCAGTGGCCTTTGGCAGTCAGATTGCCGAGGCCTATGGGAGGCGGGGGAAGCTGGACAAAGAAGAGTGTGGCAGGGGAGGGTGGCCTGTGGTCACTGAAGCCCACATTCAAATCTTCCAGGCTGGCCTAGCAGTCACCCTCTTCATCTAATCACCCTTCATTTTCTCTACCACCATCATTAAGCCCTTCTCAGCCTCCCCACCCGACTGAGAAATCCAAGAAACTTTCATATTTCCCCACAGGCTAGTTCCCCAACCCTTTCATCATCTCTGGATTCAGGGGTATAACTGGGGCATATTGTGCCCAGCTTCAATTCTCAGAATAATACCCTGTGCCAGGTTCTGAATTGGGGGCGGATGGAAGTGCAAGAGAGAAGCATTAGAGATGGCTCTTACGTGAGAGTGGAGGCAGGAGCTGGGGGCCCTGGCTCTGCGACTTCCTTGCCCCCCACGTCTGACCAGCAACCTCGAGCAGAGAAAGCTCCGTGTCCATTCAGGGTCCCCATGATGGTCCTTTATACATCTGCCAATGACTGGTCCCAACCCCTCTCCAGGGCACCTAAGAGGCCAAATGACCTGGGCTCCTCAAGTTATGCCTGCCCAGGTTATCTCCTAGTCTGAGTTCTTCAAGCCCTTTCACTCCAGCAGGGTCTGAGCAGACCAAGGGAAATCACCAAAATCCTGCTAGCTTTAAAATCAAGTCCCCTTTGCATTTTGATAACTCAGGAGATTGTCTTCCCGCATTTGCTGATGGAAAGTCAATTATCTGAAAAACTGACCTGACAATCTTCCATTTTTGCTTTAGGTTTGAGTATTTATTTAAATAATCATCCTGTAAATTAAAAGAAGCATTTCTGGGGGAAATTTTCTATTATAACCATATGCCAAAATCTAACCCCATTCCCTTGAGCACTGGTCAATGCCATGTGGCTATGGCTTGGCATAAACATTGGTGTCCTGCTAAACCCCAGTTCTTCTCCCACTCTTCTCCCACAGCTCAGCCGATACCACCATCATGGATAAATAACCTGATCTTTGAGGGTGATGTTCTGGCTCCCTTCCCCCTGCTCCTTATCAACCTCCAACCTGAGATTGCAGGGAGCCGATGAGGCAAAAAGAAATTGTGCAAGAGTACCTGCAAATGTTTGTGTCTTTGGGGGATGCACATGCCCTTGGGAGTGATAGTGATGGTATTTCCTCTGCCAGGTGACAAGGAGCCTTGTGCACATCCCAACTCTCGCTTTTGTGCCCCGGCTCGCCAGTGCCCCATCATGGACCCAGCCTGGGAGGCCCCGGAGGGTGTTCCCATTGATGCCATCATCTTTGGAGGTCGCAGACCCAAAGGTAAACCTCATGTGGGCTCCATGCCTTCTGGGTGAAGGGTATGGCTCTCTATCAGGGCCCACCTCCCCCTTGTACTTGAAGCTCAGAGAGCGTCAGCCTAGATCGCCAACTACAGCTGTCTGCCTCTAGAGCGCTCCCCTGGAGAATGCAAAATTAGGGCATGGTGGGGAGGCATGGGGTTTGAAAAGGCAACAGTTGAGGTCCTAGGGGAGAGAGAGAGAGTGTGTAGGAGTCAAGGTTACCAGAAGGGATGGAGTGAGGGTGCAAAGATACGAGCTGCCTGTGATTGTGTGTGTGGTGTCCCAGGAGTCCCCCTGGTTTACGAGGCCTTCAGCTGGCGCCACGGTGTGTTTGTGGGCAGTGCCATGCGCTCAGAGTCCACTGCTGCAGCTGAGCACAAAGGTAAGCTCCCTCCCTGCCCCTTTTCTTTGTGCCAGCATCACCTCTTCTCTCCCTTCCTGAGCCAGACCTTCCTCCTGCCCACCGCTTCCCATGTTTCCTTCCCCCATTCCCTTCTCTTCACCCTGCCTCGAGGCTATTCCAGAACTGCCAACATTTCACAACTTCCTCTGGCTGGAGGCAGGGTGCCCCTCTCTTCTCCAATAAGGAGGAAGACTCCTTACCCATTCTGCTCTTCTCCCCAGGGAAGGTCATCATGCATGACCCATTTGCCATGCGGCCCTTTTTCGGCTACAACTTTGGGCGCTACCTTGAACACTGGCTGAGCATGGAAGGGCGCAAGGGGGTCCGGCTGCCCCGCATCTTCCATGTCAACTGGTTCCGGCGTGACGAGGCAGGCCGCTTCCTGTGGCCAGGCTTTGGAGAGAATGCTCGGGTGCTAGACTGGATCTGCCGGAGGCTAGAAGGGGAGGACAGTGCCCGAGAGACGCCCATCGGGCTGGTGCCAAAGGAAGGCGCCTTGGATCTCAGCGGCCTGGGAGCCATAGACACCACCCAGCTGTTCTCACTCCCCAAGGACTTCTGGGAACAGGAAGTTCGTGACATTCGGAGCTACCTGACAGAGCAGGTCAACCAGGATCTGCCCAAAGAGGTGTTGGCTGAGCTGGAGGCCCTGGAGGGACGTGTGCACAAAATGTGACCTGAGGCTCCCAGCCTGGGGCTCCTGCCTAGTGAGAGAGCACAGCACCCCACCCCCACACCCCAGAATAAGCGAGCCACCAGGCTTGCAGAAAATATGAGCAGCTTGCCATGAGACACGGCCACAGACCTCTCCCCACATGCTGTCCAATAATAAGAGATGCTTGTTTATAACATCTGTGCTGTTTTCTTTTCCTGCCTACCATCCCAGGCTTCCCTCTAACACCAATTTCACAATCTTCTTCCAGCCCTTCCAAGCAGCTGGTGGCCCAGTGCAGCCCGGCCTGGCACAGCCTGGTGGTATGAGGCAGCTCGACCACTGGGCCATATAAGTAGAAATTGGTTGGAGAAGGAAGTATCCACTCCTGTCCTGAGATCTTTAAAAGGTGGGGCCTCTGTGAGCTGCTCAGTACAGCCTGTAGGTCTAAAATTCTCAATCTCCCATCAGAGATGCAGAAGCCAGTATAACCGACCCCACTCTCCAGTGAAGCAGCTCCACTGTCGATTCTCGACCTGTTTTTCCTCCTGCCTGACCTGAAATTGAGACTCGCAAAGAATGCATGAAGACATAACTCAGCATCAAGGCAGCTAACACTTCTGTGTGCCAGGCACTGTTCAGGGGCATCAGCTGAGAATAACTTCACCTGTGATCTGGATCAGGCTGAGTGAATGTATAAACTGAGATGGGTACAATGAAGTCTATACCCAGAAAATGAGAACAAATTTTAACAAATAAAATTAAAATTCTCATTTTAAAAATGGAAATAAAAAAAAAAAACCTAGGGATTCCCTCAAAAGAAAACACTGGAGAAGGAAACACCAAGTGTTCTCATAGAAAACAGCCAATGACGAGCTACAATGCGTAAGAGCAGGAAAGAATCTGAAGGTCAGAGTGGTTCACATCCTAAAAGACAGTTAGCAATGGAGCCCATTGCATTTATAAATATACAGCTTCAGCTTTATAAACAGCATGTGATAACTGAAACAATATGATCAGAAGCAGCATAATATGGATGTTAGGAACCTAGTAGTCTCTGGCCAGGGGTGCCTCTCAGTTTCTTCAGCTGTAAAATGGGGATGTGCCTACATCTAAGTGTTGTGAGGATTAAAAGAATCATTGGAGCCAGGCACTCAGCACTATGCCTGGCAAGAAATAAACATTGAATATGTTAGCCGCTCTCACCTTTCCATTCTGTTTTGATTAGAGTAGGCCCCGTAAGCATGTATTATATGTTGCTGACTCTACAGTTTAAGAGGAAAATGAGCAATGTAAATAAAATTTAGGGGAGAAAGAAAACAGGTTTGAAAATAAGTCCTTCCAGGAAAGAGGCAAGGAACCGGAGTTCCAGGCACCTCCCTGGTACCTAAATGCACAGTGATAGGAAGTGTCAGCCTTAAAAATGATTTTATTAATTAGAATAAAATAATGCTGCATGCCCTACAGCTCCAAATAAATGATACAATATAGTTAACAAATTTTAGTTAACTTTTAATTTATTTATTTGAGTTGATGTAATGCCTTTTTTATTGAATATAGTTGATTTAATTTCTTTTTGTTGGGGGAGGAAATTAGATTTATTTATTTAATGGCAGTACTGGGGATCAAACGCATGACCTCATGCATGCTAAGCACACACTCTACCACTGAGCTATCACTGTTCCCCCTTGATTTAGAATGTTGTGCTAATTTCTGGTGTACAGCATAAACCATTTTATTTTAAAATAAAACAGATACAGAAAATTGTACAAAACAAAAACATAGCTTAATAAACTAATATACAGCAAATACCCTTGAAAACATCACCCAGAGAAAGAAACAGAACTTTGCCAAATACCAAAAGCCCTTCCACCCTCCTGGCCATGTTCTTCATCTTCATCACAGCCCTTCCTGGTGTAAATGGACACTATGGTTCATGACAATAACATCCTTGCTTTTTTTTTTTTTTTTGGAGTTTTATTACCAAAATCCAGATCCCTAACATTACAGTTTAGTCCTGCCCATTTAAAAAAATTCCATATGCTTTTTAAGTCTCTTTCAATCTACAGGCTCCTCTTCCATTCCTTTCTTTTCCTTCAGTTTAACCATTGAAGAATCCAGGCTTTGTTGCTCAATGCCTAGATTCATTCATTTATTAGGGATTTCAAAACAGCTCTGTTCAAAATCTGTCATAATAGTTGGAATACTTTTACAAAGGAACACTTTTATCTTCTATTTCATTACCCTGAGGTACAGTTTATATAGGAATAGCAAGGTAACTGCCTGATTTTTTATCATCTTCAAAATAATAATCTGTTTTTGTATCATCCTTCAAAAAGGTTACACACACACACAACCCATTATGAACTCATGGATTTAAATATACCTTCTATTAATGCTCAAATTAACCCATTTTTGGCCATAAGAGCTTGGCTCCTGAGTCCTTTTGCCATTACTCTGATCATGTTTGCTGGCTTCTTTGCTCGCTAGTATGGTAAGTTGTTCCATGTTCATCTGTACATTTCCTGCCCCAGACCTGGAATCAGCCATTGTCTCCAAGCTCTGGTTTCTTCCCCTGGGAAATGATATTTTAAGATCCAGGTGGTAGAAGTGTTTATTGCTACTAGATTGTTTCTAGATCTTTTCAGTGGATAGGGATAGGGAGATAAAACACCTCATGAGTTCATACTGATAGTTCCTATTCAAACTCAGGGCTACAGGGTTTTTAACCTCTGTATCACTTCTGTACCTCCTCTCTGCCACACAAAAAATTCTGGTTCTCAAGGACACAGGCCACAAGAATATTAGAAATCCCATAATTACTCAATTGCTTTATAGTCAACACATTTAATTTTAAGTCCTGGGCAAATTAACATACTTCCCCCTTTCCTTCTACACAGAGAATGCTACAAAAAGATAATGCATAAACTCATGTCATTGGTCACTTTGGGAAACAAAACACTCCCTTGTGTTGCCCAGAGCTATACATGTGTCCCAGGAGCTCTGTGCAGTCACCAGGCTGGGAGCTGGGACTAGGGAGAGGGAGGACAGGGTTACCCAGAGAAAGAAAAATTTGCTTTCCTTCTCTCCTCCCAAGCCCAGCCCGCCCTCTGGTGGAGATGCTAATAATCAGGAAACAGCCCAAATCAGGTCAGACAGGAAGTCAACTAGCTGACATTTACACAGCAATTACTAGAACCAGTCCTAAAATGGGTGCTGAAGGTAGAAAACCTCTCTGTGGCTTCAAGTGGCTTTAAATGTAGCTGGGGAGGGTGAAGAGTGCCCAAATGAAAAGCACTTAACAAACTGTCAGCAAATAACATGCCAAATTTCAAAATCATGAGAGGGAAGGTCTATAAAGTTGATCAAAGTGACTTAACATTATTTTTAAAGTAATACCATTTTCTTTCCATAGAACACACAGTATAGCCTAACATATAAATGCTTATATATTTTTTTAAATATTGTAAGTCACAAGTGATATAACCAAGTTCATAGGCTTAAAAATCTTTTACATACAAAAATCTATCAGTGGATCCTGAGATGAAATCCTACATTCTGCTGACTGAAAAAAAAAAAAGCACAACCTAAAAGTGGACTTGCTGAGGACTTAAGCCCAGAGGCAGCTTCTCAGATAGCTCTTAGGGACTGCTCTGAAGAGGTAAGGGAGGAGCCAGGATACATAGCAGTTTTTGTAACAAAAATCTGGTAGTTGGAACATCAAAAGATTACTATTAATCAAAGAAAAAACAGACATCTCAAGTTAATGAATTTAGCGCTCTTCTATGTATGGGAAGATACAAGAGCCTGGACTTTTGAAATCAGTCCTTTGATATGCACCTTATCTATCTAGGGCCAGCATCCTGCTTTTCTGCAGTCTGAATCCCCTCAAGGTGCACAGTCCAGACTGCTGCAGTGGCTTGGCTGATGGCTTGATGGCGGCAATATCCTTTGTTTACTGATAAGGCAGGTGACATTTTTCATCTACAATTCTTTGGCATTTGATTTGATATGAAGACTCATTTTGGTTATAAAACCTCAGATTTTTCTTTTTAACATTTAACCATGACTTTTAAATGTTTTATTCAGTAATGTACAGTTCCATATTTCAAAGGGTTGCATTTAGATTTTAAGTTTTAAACTGGATTTGTAGGTTAAAAGGATTTGCAAGCTAAGGAGAAGAGGAAAGAGGTAATTTTAAAATACATTATTGGGGGGAGGATATAACTCAGTGGTAGAGTGCATGCCTAGCATGCATGAGGTCCTGGGTTCAATTCCCAGTACCTCTATTAAATCGATCAATTTAATCAATCAATCAACCTAATTAAAAAATTAAAAAAAAATTTTTAATCTAGACACCATAAAAATGAATTATTAAGGAGATGAGTTTAACAGAAGTTTTTGTTTTCTGTGGACCTCAGGTGGTCGAATTTTTTTAACCATAATACTCTGTTTAGCTGTATCTTTGCCAGTAGTTCATACAAGCACTTCTCCATTTTATTATTTGTTTAATGATATAATGAGCCTAGGTATTTTAATATTTTTAATGAAAAATTGAAACCATATTGGTTTTGCCTCCAACACCACCATTTTAAACTAAAAATGTAACTTGCACAATTTCCCATGGCATAAAATTAGACTACCTCATTTTAATGGCTACCTGGTATTTCTGTGTCTACCGTATGGATCATAATTTATTTAACCAATCCCATCCTGTTGCAGTGTTTGGATCTATTTTGTTTCCAGTGTTTTACTTCTATCAGTAATTGCTCTGCTGAACATAAACATTTATGCTAGACTTAGCATATAGGTCAGAGCTCAATTCCTAGAAGTGACACCAGCGGCTCATGAGGAAGTGAGTCTGATTGGTAGAGACAAAGTTTCCCCTAGATAAACTCTCCTGGGAAGGTACAGACATGGAAACAAGCAAGAATTGATGGCCATATTTGCTTGGCAGAAGTAACAACAACAAAAAAATAACACCAGTAAAAAACAGAGAATCAGGTTTGGAAGTCTGTATTTGAAACAACGATGGTGAACCAGTTGTAGGTTCTTAAGCTTTTAAAGAACACTGCAGTAGATCAACTAGAGAGGCATGAAATAGTGAAAATTTAATTTGGAGTGGTGACCCTGAAAGCAACCTCAACTACAGCTAAGAATCCATAGGACTTGAAGAACTGAATTTAAAGGACAAAGAAGAGGGAAAGATCATTTTGAAAATGATTCCAGATTTTCCAAGCTGGCCAACCCAGAAACCACAGAATCCTAAGGTCTCAGTATATATTATTATAGGTCACAGATAGTAAGTAATCTGGCAATAGGAGATGGGTGACTGGCAGAATCTGCTATATAATTAGTAGAGCCCAGAGAAAGGGGAAATGTGGGGTGCTTTTTCAAAGATTTTAAAGAATTTCAAACGCTGACAGCAGAACATTTAAGTGTGGGTTCGACTGTACAGGTCGCACACCCATGAAGCCGGCCCTGGTGACTGTGGATAAGTTCAGGTCTAGCGGTCTAGAAACCAGGAGGCAACACCCGAAGGATTGACCACACCCTCGCCCTCCCAAGGAGAGTGAACCCCAGAAGGAGAGCCCGGGGACACTAAGGGCCCCCACTCCCTTTTCTGTCCTCAAGGGGCTCTGGGCGGGGGACAGATCGAAGCACTTAGGGAGACTGCGGGCTGGGGGCGCTGAGGTGCAGCTTGGACCCGGGGCCTTTCCGCTCTGCATGGTCACTGGAGCCACACACTCCCACCCCCACTCCATACTGGGCGAGGATCCCGAGGTACAAAAGTCCCGGCCTTGGACTCAGCCGGGTTACTCATAAACCCAGAGGAGAGGGTAGGAGGCGACGCGCGTGCACACTCTGGACCGGCGGCCCCGGGCGGAGAGGAACCTCAGGGACAGAGGGGCCAAGGAAGGTTCGCAAATGCTCGAGGGCCCAAAGGCGTCAGAGGGGAACTGACAAAGAGGAAAGGCCTGTGAAGACCCACGGGTACATTAGGGAGCGTCTGCAAAGACCGCGGAGGGAAGCCAGGGGTCATCTAAAAAGTTGCCAAAGCGGCTAAGAGGAGGTCTAGAAAGGACCATCCCCACAAGAACAAGGCTTCCGGAAGCTAAACCCGGAAGGGAGGGTGTGAAGCCCTGGGTTCCCATATGTGACGTGAACACACTCCAAAGGCGCCAGGTACCCCTTAGGGCAGGGCCGACTAGAGCTGTAGCCAGCTACACGAAGAAGGCTGGAGCCGGGTGAGGGACAAGGGGAAGAAAGAGACCCTTAGAGACCGTCTGAAAAGTGCAGAGCCAAATGGACACAAGGGACCGACAGCAAATTGTACCCCTTGCTAAGACATTTCTCGTCAGCAAAGCACCAATTTCTTTTCTAAGCCCCTCCCCTCACCCAGTAAATCTAGTTCCGTTGTCTCTGATTCAGGAAGCAGAGGTTCCCCACTTACTCCTCCCAATAAGGAGCGAACGCCCCTCCTGTGTCGCACTCTTTCTCCTCCCCTTACACCCCTCACGCACTTTATCCCGCCCATCTGTCAATCACCGTGCTAAGCTGTCCAGTGAGCGGGCCAAGGGGGCGGGGCCGTCAGGGCGTCACGTGAGGTCCGCTGTCCGCCGGCCGCGGAGCACGGAGATGTGACGAAGGAGGCGCGTGACGAAGGAGCGGTTGGCCGACGCCGCGGCTGCCGTCCGTGTAAACAAGGCTTCGCGCCGCTGCGGGTCCTGCGACCACTCCTGGCTGGTGGGTGGTCTCGCGCGGGGCTGTAACAGCCAGCTTTGTGGGAGGTGCTTCTCGGCTTCCTCCCTGCCTCTCCCCCCACAGCGTACACACCCCCGGCACACCACGTGGGCGTGAGGCAAGGAAGGAGGGGGTGTTAGGCCGAATTTTAACCTCATTGGTTGTCCCTGCCGCCGGCTTTCGCAAGGGAGTGCTCTGATTGGTCAGTAAAGGGGGCGTCGGGGGGTCTTTGAGACCTAAGGCCTCTGATTGGTTAGATGAGATAAGCTAATGAGGTCCTTTCTTCCGCGAGGGGTTTTGATTGGTCGGCCGGAGAGGTACCTGGGAATCCACCCCCATCCCGGGGACTTTGGTAGGTGAGTTTGAGGTAGAAAACTGAGAAATTCCTCTTCAAAGGATTCTCACAACTGGGCTAGCGTAGCCTCTTAGGCTTAACTCCGCCTTTTTTTTTTTTTCTTCTTCACAGGATTGAGAAAGGTTTGTGTCCCTGCAGCCTTGGGAGTTGTTACAGGCTAAGGAGAAGGGATCTCGGTCCCTAGAAAGGGTCGCCCTCCTAGAGATAGCTACCCATGTATCTCAGGAGACTTTGGTGTTTCTAGAGCAGGCTTTGCTTTCACTAAACCCAAGGCGGTGACAGGAGGAGTCCCTGCACAGGACTTAAGGATGCTGTGACCAGAAGATGGGATCACGGAACAGCAGCAGCGCAGAAACTGGGTCCGGAGACCCCCCTGAGGGCTTGCCCCGAAGAGGGGCTGGCCTGCGTAGGAGTGAGGAAGAGGAAGAGGAGGATGAAGATGTGGATCTGGCCCAGGTACTGGCCTATCTCCTACGCAGGTAACTTACCCTCTGGTGTGTCCCCACCAGGCGCCACCACAGTCCCTTGATCCCAGCTCCTGTCAGGGAAGTTACAGAGAATAGGGAAGGGGATTAGCCCAGCACAGCTGTTCTGTTTGAGCTGGACACTCAGGGCACTCAGCTTTGTACCCAGTAAGAGTCGTTCTTGCCTAGGGAGGGTCAGCAAGACCCTCTTGTGTTTGAGGCGACCGTTCAGGGGAGTCTCTCTAGCTATGACTACACAAATATAACCTATTTTCTAAGTAAGTTAAAAAAAAAAAAAAACGAGCGGGACTGTGGTGGGAAAGGAGTGATGTGAGGGGTGCAGAGAAGAGTTGGGGAGGTGAGTGTTGAACTTTAGTGAAATTATTAATACATGATATGGGGCCATGTGGATTTACTGGAAAAACAAGTTTAAATTAACCTTACTCTAATCCTATTCTTGAGGAAAGAATGCTTTGAGGGAAGTGACCATCAGGAATTGACTGGAAAGGGATACAGCTGGCTTTGGTTCTTAGCTGTGGCTCCTTGGGGAGAAGACAAGCTTGGGGATCCCTTCAGGATACCATGTTCTATGCTGCACTCCTTGGGCAGAAGCTCAGAATTTTTAGCTCTCTGGGGAGTCAACTTAGTAGGTTGGTCAACATCATGCAATGTTGGGGTTTTCTACTCCCACTGTAAGAGAATGAGTTTCCTAGTGTGCCTTAATAGCAGGCTGAAAATAACAGCCAAGGTCTAGTGAGCTTCAAACCTCAAAATGGGGACAGTATGAGGGTTTGAGGACCAGCTCTAAGAACTAGATAGCCACTGACTCTGAATTTGGTTGGTTTGGGAAGGGATTCCTCCCCTTTATCATGGTGGGGGGGTCTCTCCACAGAGGCCAAGTGAGGTTGGTGCAGGGAGGAGGTGCAGCAAATTTACAACTCATCCAGGCCCTCTCGGACTCGGAGGAAGAGCATGACAGTGCCTGGGACGGTCGTCTTGGAGACCGATACAACCCACCCGGTAAGAGGAAAGGCAGAGATCCTAACATCAGAAGACTTTTGTTAGAAAACCTTTTTTAAAAATTATTTTGGCCAAAACTGAAAGAAGATGAGATAATTCAGGGAATGAGGGAGTCTTTGCCACCCTGGTATAATCAGCCACATCAAGTGGGCTGAGCGCAGCTCTGCTAACTGTCCTCTGGGGCCAGAAGACCTAGGATGAAACTTGTCTTTGGTACTCACAGTGGATGCAACCCCCGACACCCGGGAGCTGGAATGCAATGAGATCAAGACACAAGTGGAATTGGCCACAGGGCGGCTAGGACTTAGGCGGATGGCCCGGGAGCACAGCTTTCCTCAAATGCTGCACCAGGTAGGCCTCTCTGCTTCCAGCCAGCCCGGCAGCAAGCCTATCAATGTAGCCAGAAGCTCTGCCAGTCCCAGAGGAGAGAGAAGTAAACTTTCCTAGAAGGCCTCAAGTGCTGGAACTGGAGAGCTTTTAGCCAACCTGCATCAGAGTTTGGTGGGATATACTGCTGTGTGCGATGTTGGTTTCTGTATTGAGAGCAGTATCTTTGGAGGAGGGGGCGTGGTTGTGGCCTAAGTGGCCCTCTGTTTCTGCTAGCAATATTCCCCAATCTCTTCTTTTAGAGAGAACGGGGCCTCTGCCACCGGGGAAGCTTCTCCCTTGGAGAACGGTCTCGAGTGATGTCTCAGTGAGTATGGAGTTTGGTGGAGAGATTCCATGGGCCAGATAGGTCTCATCTCCTAAACTTTGAAAGGATCAGCATTAAAGGGTCCACAGGGATATTAAGGTTAGATTAAATGGGGTTGAGGCTTTGAAAGTAAACGAAGTGGAAAAGTATGGCATTGAGAGGACAATAGAAGGAATGAAAGAAAGGGGATTGTACCCAGAGCCAAAGGGAAGAATGCCCTTGAACTCACGTCCAGTTCTGTTAGGATTCTGCTAACCGGGACACTCCCATTCTGAGCTCCCTTTACCCTCATTTTCCCTCTGCTTCCCCAGCTTCTTGCCCAACGATCTGGCCTTCACTGATACCTACTCTCAGAAGGCTTTCTGTGGCATCTACAGCAAAGATGGTCAAATCTTCATGTCTGCTTGCCAAGGTAACAGATCTTTGTCCTACAGACTGCCCTAGAACAAGAGATACACCCCGTGGCTGAGGCTGGAAAGCCTCAGACCCAGGGAGCTCAGACCCTGGCATAGGGCTGCTTAGCCAGAACAACTTCCCACGATCAAGGGATGATTCCACAAATACACCAAGTGAGAGAGATCTGAGTTAGGGAGGATTCCAGGAGGGTGTTCCCTAATTCTGCCTGATCCCCACTTACACAGACCAGACAATCCGACTGTATGACTGCCGGTATGGCCGCTTTCGTAAATTCAAGAGCATCAAGGCCCGGGATGTAGGCTGGAGCGTCTTGGATGTGGCCTTCACCCCTGATGGGAACCATTTCCTTTACTCCAGCTGGTCTGATTATAGTGAGTATGCCCCAGACCTCCACTGTTTCTCCAGCCTGAGACCTGAGATCTCCAAACACCTATCTCTGTGCCAGTTCTCCATGCCTTCTCCTAGGAAGGTCACTGCCATGGTCTGACATCCTTGCCCTGTGTTTCATTCCCCTCCCTAGCTTCTCTCCCATCCTTCCTACCCCAACCCTGAAAGATTCTTGTTTCTCTTGCTTCTCTTAGTTCATATCTGCAACATCTACGGGGAGGGAGACACACACACTGCCCTGGATCTAAGGTACTGGATTCCCTTCCTGGTCAGACTCATCAGAATCTTCTCAAGGAAGGCTCTCCGGGAGCAAACCTCTTAAACCCGAACTTCCACTTAGAGGGAAAAGTACACTGGTTGCAAGTTTCTCTGTGGATTCCTGGGAGGGAATCACCCATCCTGTCAGCCAGCCAGAGGACCAGGGTAAAATAGACAGCTGCAGGATTCTTCCCAGGTTCTTACTGAGGTGCTCCACGTTCTGGTGTGTGCTGGCCGGACTTCTCGTCCCCTTGGAAGTGTGCCTCATGGCCCTCATCAGATTTTGTGTCAGTTTATGACGGCTGAAAGGAAGTCCATTTGACACAGCTCCTCCTTTGCTCTTTTCAGGCCAGATGAGAGACGCTTTGCTGTCTTCTCCATCGCTGTCTCTTCAGATGGACGAGAAGTCCTCGGAGGGTGAGTGTTTGTGGGGATGTCTGCCTCACTTAATGGGACTGGATATCTCTCAGAGACCAGCTCTGCTGCTACAGAGGCTGCACTGGACACATGTACCCAGGCGACTGTGGAGAACACCCAGGCTTTCTCCAGGGTCAGGGTTTATGAGTTGCTTCACCTCTTGTTCACCCTTCACCCAGCATAAGATGGGAGGTCTCAAACCTCCTGGCAAACACAGCTGACCCTTCTCCCATCTTCTGTTTAAGAAGGAACAAGGGCTTGCCCCTCCTCAGGGCTTCTCTGCAGCTTCCCCAGAACACATACAGCCTTGGTCCTCTTGGTGTTGGCTCCAGAGCCCTTTTTATCCCCTCCCTTTCAGGGCCAATGATGGCTGCCTGTATGTCTTTGATCGAGAACAGAACCGGCGTACCCTTCAGGTATTGCTTCCGAGACTTCGAGCCTCTGCCTCCTGGCTCTTGGCCTATTGGAAGACCTAGAAAGAGATCATAGGCATCCTGGCCTCTTTCTCCCCTAGATTGAGTCCCATGAGGATGATGTGAACGCAGTGGCCTTTGCTGACATAAGCTCCCAAATCCTGTTCTCTGGTGGTGACGACGCCATCTGCAAAGTGTGGGATCGACGCACTATGCGGGAAGATGACCCCAAGCCCGTGGGCGCACTGGCTGGACACCAGGACGGCATCACCTTCATTGACAGCAAGGTGGGCCTGGAGGCAGGACCACACAGCCAGGCTACTGAGGTTCTGGTTCTCCAGGAGGGCATCAAAGTGGATGGGTGTGGGAATTCACCAGGCTCCTCATTAGCCAAGGTTTGCAAGAGGTGGAGTTTAGGGAAGAGGCTTAAGCCAGGAAACGTGAGATCCATTGGTATCTGCCACTCCTCCAGAAGCAGAGCAGGGCTTTCTGTACAAGAAAAGTAGAAGACAGTCTGATCCAGGATAGACAAGGAGTCCAGCCAGCACCCTGGGCAAAGAAAGGGAAACTCTGCCAGGGGTAGAGGTCTGTGGTGAGGCCCGTTTGGATAAAGAAAGAGGCAACCAAAGTTAAAGGATTGGTGTTCTTACCTGTCAGCTGGGGAAAGGGAGCTGGACTGACAGACACCGACATTTGCAAGCTCCGATGCTTCATTATCCATCTTGGGATTCACAGGGTGATGCCCGGTATCTCATCTCCAACTCCAAGGACCAGACCATCAAGCTCTGGGATATACGGCGCTTTTCTAGCCGGGAAGGCATGGAAGCCTCGCGCCAGGCTGCCACACAGCAAAACTGGGACTACCGCTGGCAGCAGGTGCCCAAAAAAGGTGAGAGTGGAAGTAGAACCTGAGATCCTGAGAGTGCAGGGCCGGGGGTGGTAGCTAAAATATTTAAGCCCTGTTCAGGCTTGGCATGGGCACAGTGGATGGGGCTGTAGCCTGGAGCCAAAGTTCTGGAGACCTCCCCTGACACTCCCTTGCCAAGCTTTTGATAACTCTGTGTTTGCTGAACTGTGGGAGAGCCAGGGGTTCCCAGTGCACAGGCTGGGGATCACTCAGAACCAAGGAGTACAAAAGTATTTCAGGGTCTTAACAACCAGCAGAGCTCTGTTGGTGAATATCAGCTGACTATTAGGAGGGGAAAGAGCCACCAGTTGGGAATTGGAAAGGTGATTGTCCGTGAGCATTGATCTTTGCTAAGGACCAGTGATACGGAGAATTCAGACTCCCTAACCTAGGGCTCGCCCTGCATCCCTACCCAGCTTGGCGGAAGCTGAAGCTCCCAGGGGACAGTTCCTTGATGACCTACCGGGGCCACGGGGTGCTGCACACCCTCATCCGCTGCCGATTCTCCCCTGCCCATAGCACCGGCCAGCAGTTCATCTACAGTGGCTGCTCCACCGGCAAAGTGGTCGGTAAGGATTGTGTCAGAACTGGGGGCCTCAGGAAGGGCAGGAAGGTTTCTCTGGCATTCCTCCTGTAGCCACTAGTGACCACCTTAAAAAAAAACCAGTGACACCTACAAGTGAAATTTAATTTAGCCTGGGGCAAGAGAGGCTTAACCAGAGAAATAGAAAACATTCTACTCATCAACAGATTTAAAGAAATTTATTTATTTTTTATTATTATTATTATTATTATTATTATTATTATTATTATTATTATTATTATTATTATTTTATTATTACTACTACTACTACTACAACTACTACTACTACTATTTTAAATGGAGATACTGGGACTTGAACCCAGGACCTCATGCATGCTAAGCATGTGCTCTACCACTGAACTATACCCACCCCCTCTCCGTCAACATTTTAAATTAAGAAAAGGAACCTAGAATTCTAGTCAGTGAATATAATCAATTACTAAAAATATACTCAGCTCTGTTTTTTAGCCAGTTGAGGGAAGAGATTGCAGATGAAAGGTAGGTGGAAACAGAGACAAAAAGAATGAAACACAAAGACACAGCATTTAGTAAAGGGTGTTGTACAGCCACTGAAGCAGGGTGACTGCACGAAAAGAAACACAAACACAGCCACAGGTCGAAGGAGTCTAAGACAGTTCCACGCCCAGGGAGGCCTCAGATGGAGGCCCATCCAGGGAGAGAGGAAGGTACACCCACATGCAGATAAGGGACAGCGGGTTCACACGTCTGTGTAGACAGCCCATTGTTCACTTTTGTGGTGCCTTCCATAGCTCGTGGGCTTTTCAAAAATTGCTTCTAAAAACTAAAGCCACATTGCATTTTCTTAACTATAGATCTTGTGAAATTTAGCTAAGGGCCAGAGACACCCAAGCTCTGCTAGACCATACCCTCAACCCGAGGTAGGGAAAAGAAACTGAGAAGTAACACCATCCTCGGATGTGGGCTTTGCTTCCCTGGACAAGTGGGAAGTTGCCTGGGGGGCGGGTAAGTGGTGCTGTGCAGGGAGAGATGAGGGGTAGCTCACAGGTCTTCTGGCAGCCCCTCTCCACTCTGGCCTTTCCTGGACAGTGTACAACCTCCTGAGTGGCCACATCGTGAAGAAGCTGACCAACCACAAGGCCTGTGTGCGTGACGTCAGCTGGCACCCCTTCGAGGAGAAGATTGTTAGCAGTTCGGTGAGGATGCTGGGGTCGGGGGGACAGTGTGTGTCTGGGAGATGGACCTGGGAGGGGGCAGTGCCCCCTGACTACTTGCCCCCTTCTTCCCTGCAGTGGGATGGCCACCTGCGTCTGTGGCAGTACCGCCAGGCTGAGTACTTCCAGGATGACATGCCAGAGTCTGAGGAACACCCTAGCACCCTTGCGTCAACGCCCCACCCCTCTGCAGCCTTTTCCTCGCCCCAGTAGATCTGACCTCCAGCCCCATTCATGGGTGAGCCTCTCGACAAGCTCTCCGCCTCCTCCTCCCTTTCTCCCTTCTGGGGGATCTTTGGGGAGTCACTGGCAGTGGATGGGGAGAAACAGAAGCTCAGGCTTCAGGAGCCCTGGGAGATCCTCCCCTGGGGGTAGAGTGGTCTCCTCATGTGTTGACACCCAGCTTGGGTTTGGGTGGCTATCTCTGGCCTGAGTCTGGCAGGATTGCCATTATCTGGGGTGTGGCCTTTGTCAGCAGGAGAACTGTCCTGAGTGTTTTTAATCATGTTTGGGTGTCAAGTGTAAGCTCCTAGAGTAGATGCCTGGGGCCGGGTCTGAAGTGAGCCGTCAGCCAGCCCAAAGCCCAGGCCTTCACGTTGAGGATTAGACCTGCCAATCAGAGGGCCAGGTGTTCTGGTCTTCTTCCTTAGGTCCCACTGGCTAGAGCTCTAGCCCCTCAGGGGAGGGTGTGATGGGTAAGGTGTGTCCTCAGCACCCTCCTGGGGTGGGAATTACGTCTTCTCTCTCTTGCATCTGGGTCTTTGGGGTAGGACAAGCTGTGGTGTGAGAGGCTTCATGTGGCCCCACACAGCACAGCCCACCCGTCCCAGAGTGTTCCATCCCATCAGAGCCAGCAGCTTCAAGGAGGGATGGTGAGGTAGGACTCCTTCGTCCTCTCACTGGCTTTGGCTCCCTCAATAAACTCTCTGTGGGAACCTGGTTCAGTGTCTGCCTATCTCTCTCTTTTTCCTGTCTGAGGTCTTTTATCCTGTCACTTCAAGAAAATAGTTTCAGCAGAGCCTTCAGATATGCTCCTGTATGGGAGAAAATACAGCTTTGATGCCCCAAGATGAAGGGAAATACCAACATCATTTGTTAACTGAGCTTTGCAACAGGCAGTTAGTCCCTCACCAACCTCAGAAACTTGCCAGCAAGTAGAACTCGAGATAGCAGGAAATAAGCACGTTTTAGATTAGATCCTGGAACACCCGCCTCAGCTCTGCCCTGGGGCGGGTCCAGTCTACCCTGAGAAGTAGCCCAGAGCCAAAGAGAACCGAGTGGGCACTGATGCAGGCCCTGTCCAGGCATTTCACAGCTAGGAGCTCATCCACCCTCACAGCCACCCTTTTTTTTTTTTAACAGGTAAGGACATGGAGATGTGCAGAGGTCAGGCACCAAGGAGCAGACCCATGGTGTGGGCAGTAGGGGAGCTTGAGTTCACATGCTGCTCAATTACCCATTATCTCTAAGGCAGTTTTCAAACCAGGATACACACCTCCAGGGGTTTTTAAAGACACTGCATAGGGTTAAAAGATGTACCCATTTTAACAGTGAAACAGGTCATTTTAAAAGAATAGTCCAGATACCCAGCCTCCATGTGCTCTCTTTCCTTCAACTGATCTACCTGTGTGACACTGTCAGGCCAGATCTCCTTCCCCATCCTAGAGATGCCACCCATCTTACCCAGAACTGTATTACCTCCAGGGTGCCAAAGGTAAAGGCAAATTTCTTCACCCTAGAGATGCCACCCATCTTACCCAGAACTGTATTACCTCCAGGGTGCCAAAGGTAAAGGCAAATTAAAATTATTAGTGTCCTCAAAGCCTCATTTAATTAAGGCCCCAAGGACCAACCGTTCTTCTCATTAAGAGATGTATTTCCAATACAATTTTAGTTTATTATTAATTATCAAACTGTGTGAAATGTTTGTTGTACTAATTATACATTTTGTACTATTAACAATTTTAAAATTTGTACTACTAACAATATATGAAAATTCAATCTGGAAGAGAAAAAAATTCACTTTTAGGGCTTTATGATCACAGGAAATGTGTAAAAATTGTTTCAAATTTGTATACTTTTTGCAGAGAAGTATAATCAATAAAAGACTTCCAGGCATAAAAACATTAGAATAAATTCTCTGGGGAAAGTAGGATGGAAACATAATTTCTGACTATTAAGATCTTGTCACGTGTTTTTTAAATAGATGATGGTGAAGTATAGAATCACTTGTGTTTAGATTCTATGGATATATTTAAAAGAGTGATATAAATAGCTTTATTTTGGAAATGTCAGTATATACAATACACTGGAAATTATGTCCTTTGCAGCTATTTAAATTACAATGAAAAATTTTGTGTCCACTTGAAAATGTGTGAGGGCTTCTATAGATCTCGTATAGGGTCCATGTCAAGGTATGGGCTGTAGGACCTGGAAGGATCCTGATGGGTTCATCCCTCGGTTTGCAGATGAGGGCACTGAGGACCAAGGAGGGTTAATTGATTTTCCCAAAGCCACAGAGTTGGGCCCAGAAGCCAAGTGTCCTTTTTTTGCTCATTCCTTTCACTACTTCTTGGGCCTCCACTGTGCTCTGAAATCCCTCCCCAGTTTTGAGGAATGAGGGAGGAAGACAAAAAGGGATCTCAAAGCAATTACTGAGTAACAGGGACTTCTCTTGGGTAGGTTGCTCGCCACCCTATGGCTCCAGCCCCAGCGGTCAGGCTGAGAGTCCAAGTTTTACATGCAGCTAAGGCCCAGGGAAACTGGGGACACAACCTAAGGTTTCGATGGACTCCAGGCTGGGGGTTTTCCTTCTGGAGTCTCCTCCGCTTCCTGTCACCTGGGTGTAAACCTGATCTTTGGGGCATTGAGAGTCCAACCTGGGTTGGGTGGGGGTGACTTTGGCTTACCAAACAGAGACAGGCAAACCCAAGCAGGCTGTGGACAAAAACAATCCTGAACAGCAGGCGTGGCCCTGAAACATGAACTAGAACATGGTTTGAGCTGGGGACAGAAACCTAGAGGGTCTAGAGGACACAGGACTAATAAGGGAGGACACAGGCTGCTGTCAGGACACATACCCGAGGCAAGAACCCTGTTGACGTGGCAGTCCTCTGCCCTGGCCCCTTACTGCCCCCCGCCCCTCTCCCTCGCCTGCCAGCTGCCAACAGGGCTCTGCCCTGTGTCTGCCACACCTGTCACTGCCTGTCCTTGTCTGGTGGGGGGGGGGCATCAGCCCCTCCTCAGCTGCCCAGCAGAACAAGCCGTTAGTGGGGAGGGGAGGGAACATGGAGAGGGGGCCGGTGGTGGGGGCAGGGCCCAGGGCCGGGGCCCAGATCCGGTCACTGCTGGGCTGCTTGGTTAAGGTGCTGCTCTGGGTGGCCTCTGCCTTGCTGTACTTTGGAAGTGAACAGGCCGCCCGCCTCCTGGGCAGCCCCTGCTTACGGCGCCTCTACCACGCCTGGTTGGCAGCAGTGGTCATCTTCGGGCCCCTTCTGCAGTTCCATGTCAATCCTCGGACCATCTTCGCCAGCCACGGCAACTTCTTCAACATGTGAGTCCATTCGAGGCTGTGGGCGCCCAGCGGCTCCCTGGGCTCTAGGATCCCAGCTCCCTCCTTAAGGTTTCTGTCCTCCTGCCAGTCCAGGACACTAAAAATACGCTAGGAGGTTGAGGAGAAGGTCAGAGGGGGGAGGGGAACAGAGTCATGGGGGTACAGGAGCAGGGCCAAAGAGAAAACATGGACCCTAGAAGGCTGAATGGGCCTCTAAGGAGATGGCCAATTTTAAGTGGATGGGGGCCGGGTGGGTCGAGGGCAGAGGAAACAGAGAACCAGTGCTGCTATTTGGGACCAGAGGCAAGTCCTGATGGGAACACAGAGCAGGGTGGGGAGATGGGGCTCAGAGGGTCTCAGAAGCCTTCCCTCTTCTCTGCCCACAGAAAGTTTGTAAATTCAGCGTGGGGCTGGACATGCACCTTCCTGGGGGGCTTCGTCTTGCTGGTGGTGTTCCTGGCTACACGGCGTGTGGCAGTGACTGCCCGGCACCTGAGCCGGCTGGTGGTGGGGGCAGCTGTGTGGCGGGGAGCCGGCCGGGCCTTCTTGCTCATCGAGGACCTGACCGGCTCCTGCTTTGAGCCTCTGCCCCAGGGCCTGCTGCTCCACGAGCTGCCTGACCGCCGCAGCTGCCTGGCAGCCGGCCACCAGTGGCGGGGCTATACCGTCTCCTCCCACACCTTCCTGCTCACCTTCTGCTGCCTCCTCATGGCTGAGGAGGCGGCAGTGTTCGCCAAGTACCTGGCCCACGGGCTGCCGGCCGGCGCGCCCCTGCGCCTCGTCTTCCTGCTCAACGTGCTGCTGCTGGGCCTCTGGAACTTCTTGCTGCTCTGTACCGTCATCTATTTCCACCAGTACACTCACAAGGTGGTGGGCGCCGCCGTGGGCACCTTTGCCTGGTACCTTACCTACGGCAGCTGGTATCATCAGCCCTGGTCTCCAGGGAGCCCGGGCCATGGGCTCTTCCCTCGCCCCCACTCCAGCCACAAGCATAACTGAAAGAAATAAAGGCACATCAGGCCTGGCTCTGGCTTCGCTCATCATTTGGTTGGTGGACCTGCAAAGGGTGGGAAGGATGAAAAGAGAGTCTTGTTGTCACCAGGATTCCTCAGCCATTCCTTGCTGTCACTGACCTTGAGTGTCCTTGTACTTGGTCGCTTTCCCTCCAGCTACCCTTTCAGTCTCCTAGTTCTTGCAGACTTCAAGCTATCTGGGGTTCTGATGTCAAGGACAAGCACCGCTAGGGCAGGTAACAGTGCCCTTAGGTATGGGCGGCATTCCTGCTGAGTAGATGCTCCATCTCCAGCCTGATTGATCTGGTTTTCCTGCCTCCACCACTGAATCTCCCCTCTGCCATCCTTAGAGGCACCCTACTTAGGGACCCTTCCTACCCTGTCTTCCTGTAGGGGGCTCTATGTGTGCTCTTTAACTGATGTTCATTGAGCCAAGCATAGTTCCATGCCATGTGGTAAGACAAAGTTTCTGCCATTTGGGACTCATGGGCTACTAGGGGAGGGAGACGATAAACTCACAAATAAAAATAGCAAACACTTATATTGTGCTTATTCTGTGCCTGGCACCATTCTAAGTGTCTCTAAGTTCTTTATATAAATTCACATTATTTAGCCCTCACAACAACAACACTGTGAGGTAGCTTTGGTAGTGTTCCCATCGTACAATTGTGAAAACAGAGGTACAGAGGTTAAGTAACTTTTTCACAGCTAGTAAATATCAGAGCCAGAATTAACCCAGGCAGTATGGGTCCATGGTCTGTGCTCTAAATCAGGGATCAGCAAACGACAGCCCTCCTGTGGCCAGTGTTTGTATGGCCTGAGAGCTAAGAAATGGTTTCACATTTTTTAATGGTTGAAAAAAAAATCAAAGAATATGTTTTTAAAATTTTTTACTGAAGTGTTGATTTACAATGTTTCAGGTATACAGCAAAGTGAGTCAGTTACACATATATATACATACATATTTTATCTTTTCAGATTATTTTCCATTAGATGTTATTACAAGAAATTGAATATAGTTCCCTGTGGTCCCTGTTGTGAAGAATATTTCATGACATGAAATTCAAGTGCCAGTGTCCATAAAGTTTTATAGGAACCAGCCATGCTAATTCATTTAGGTATAGCTGTTAACCTGCTGCAATGGTAGAGTTGAGTAGTTGCTATAGGCACTGTATAGCCCACAAAGCATAAAATATTTACTATCTGGTCTTTTACAGAAAAGACCCTGATCTAAACCAACCCCTGATCTAAACCACGCTATCCTCAAAAAATAAACTGGCTAATATCAGAGAGAGAGCTGTGAAGGTACTAAAACAGACTGCTTTCTAATAGACTTGGAGGGAGTTACTTTATAAGGAAGATAGAGTTCTCCCTGAAGAAGTGACATTTAAGCTGAGAATAGAATGACGTCCTGAGGCAGCAGAAGGGTGTGTCAGGCAAAGGGATTAACGAGAGCAAAAGTCCTGAAGCACGAATGAATGTGACACTGACAGGTTTGAGTACAAATGGAAAGCCCAGGTATATGTAAGTAAAATGAAAGCAGTGGAAAGTGAACTGCAAGGGGAACAGGTGCCAGGCAGGCCTTTTGGGCCAGGAAAGTCCTCTGGATTTCGTTCTAAGGTCAACAGGAAGCTGAGAAAGTTTTGAGCAAGAGAAAGGTGGAATCCCACTGCTGTGTGGAGAGTGGATTACAAAAGAATGGAATCCTCAAGGGTCAGAAGAGAGCTGCCTGGGGCCCGTGATGGGGTGGTGCTGGAGTCTGAGTGTCACTATATGGGCCCGTGGACCCAGGGGTCCACGCTGGCAGGGCAAAGGGAGACCAGGTCTGGCTACACCACCGAGAAAAGAAGGAAGAGAACCAGATAAAGCTTGTCACTGTCCCACGCCGAACAGGTAAAGACAAGAGCCAGAGGGCAGTCAGGGGGATGGAGAGATGGGAGGCGAGGAGTCCAGAGGCAGGCACTGGCGGGGGGCGGGAGTAACAGCTTGGGGGGGGGGGGCAACAAGTCTAGTGCGGGGAAACCTGGAAAGGAAAGAAGGCGGGGTAGGCGGGGCGTCGAGAGCAGAGCGGGGAAGGAGTGGCGGGGTGGGCGGAGTCGGCAGGCGGGGAGTGGAGAGACTGGCAGAGGTGGCGAGATGGGGAGGGGGAGGCGGGGCGATGGAAACGCGCCTCTCGAGCTCTAGAGGGAGCCCTGGCTGGACCGCCTCCTCGCGCCCCTCCGCCCCTCACCTCTCCCCGGTCTGTCCCCGCCTCCTCCAGTGCCTCCACTCCCACTACCCGGGAAGGCCGTGCAGGGCGCGAGCGCTGCTTTCGCTTTCTCTTCCCGGTGCCCACTCCTCGCTCCGCGTGCGGCGCTAGGCCCCCGCCCCGGCCATGGCCACGCTCAGGGTCCAGCCTGAAGCCCAAGCCAAGGTGAGCGCCGCGGGTTCGAGGAAGGGCTTATCAGGGAGGCGTGGCTGGGAAAGGCTGCAGGCGTCCTAGACCCGCCCCCCCCCAGCCCCCCCGACCCGAGTCGGGGTCAGTCGTCGGAGTTCCTCGTGAGCCCCCGTACCCAGAGCACCTGAGCCCGGGGAGCCCAGCCAGGTCTGCCTGCGGGGAGAGAGAGGCGAGGCGGCCGAGGTTCAGCGGGGTGAGGTGAAGCGGCGCGCTGGCGTGGAGGGGAAGTCCGCTGGCCCGGCGCCGGGCCCACACACAGACGGGGAGACTCCCCGCCCTGCCACCATGGGGGGCCCCGCCACTCCACAGGGCACTCCGATCCCGCCCCAGTCGCTGCGGCTCTCTTACATCCCTCCTCACCCAGTCCAGGAGACCCGAGGGATCTGTTCCCACTTGAACCCCTCGCCCTTCACCACCACGAATATTCTCGTTCCCCAAATCCTGCCCCACGGGGACTACTCCAACCTTCCCCAGGTCAGGCCCTCCACAACCCAAAGGGTCCTCGAATGAACTGGCCATAAAGCCAGGTGTCTGAAGGGATGCCTGTGTCCCGCAGGTGGATGTGTTCCGGGAAGACCTGTGTACTAAGGTAAGACCTGCCTGGTCACCACTCCATCTCTACCCTGTCCCACTGCTCAACCCTTCCTTGCTGGGCAGTGGCAAGCCCTGGGTCGCTGCCTTGGAAAAAGACATTTGATTCTGACCCCCATCCTCCTCCCACCACTACTTCACAACAGACAGAGAACCTGCTTGGGAACTATTTCCCCAAGAAGATTTCTGAGTTGGATGCATTTTTAAAGGTACTGGGACTGGGCAGGGAATAGAGAGTAGGGGGCAAGGGTAGAGTCTGGGGAGCCATGAGAGTGAGGAGGTGAGATTTCGCCCCTGCCTCCAGCCCTTCTCCCACCCTGCACCAGGAGCCAGCTCTCAATGAATTCAACCTGAGCAATCTGAAGGCCCCTCTGGACATCCCAGTGCCCGATCCAGTCAAGGAGAAAGAGAAGGAGGAGCGGAAGAAACAGCAGGAGGCAAGTCAGGAAGAAGTGAGAGGAGGGACCCAACCCTGGGGAAAATCAGCCTTAGGGCTGACTCCCAAGAGCACCCCTCTCCCTACAGAAGGAAGACAAGGATGAAAAGAAGAAAGGGGAAGATGAAGATAAAGGTATGACTATGGTGGAAGGGACTTGAGTCTCACCTCCCAGGATCTCCTCTCTAAGGATGCCTCTTCCCTGCCCCTCACAGTCCCCGCCATGTGACTGACCCAGTGCCCACTTCCTAGGTCCGCCCTGTGGCCCAGTGAACTGCAATGAGAAGATCGTGGTCCTCCTGCAGCGGCTGAAGCCTGAGATTAAGGATGTCATTGAGCAGCTCAACCTGGTGAGCCCTCCTACTTCCATCCCCAGGCTTCAGATCAAACCCTCTGTCCTCCTTCACCCCTGCCAGTTAGGGCATGGCACCTGCCAGGTCTTAGCAGGAGAGGGCACAGCAAGCAAAGCCAGAATTCCAGGCCCTGGGGTGCAGGATGGAGCTGGCATACACTCACTGTGGGCAGGGAAACAAAGGAGGACAGGAATCTGGGAATTGGGTTAGGGGCTGATGGGGCTTTGCTGCTATTCCCTCCTATCAGGTCACCACCTGGTTGCAGCTGCAGATACCTCGGATTGAGGATGGGAATAATTTTGGAGTGGCTGTCCAGGTGAGAGTGCTGCCCAACTCTTCTCCCTGCCTTACCTCTCCAGTCCATGCTGCTTTCCACTTCCCCTCTTGCTTTCTTTCCCCAGGAGAAGGTGTTTGAGCTGATGACCAGCCTTCACACCAAGCTGGAAGGCTTCCACACTCAGATCTCCAAGTGAGTGACTACAGTGACTGCCCACCTGCACCAGCATGCACACTCTGCCTTTGACTGGTATGGGGGCCTAGGCTCCCTCCTCCTCCCACTCCACTCCCTTCTACTTCCCACAGGTATTTCTCTGAGCGGGGTGATGCCGTGGCCAAAGCAGCTAAGCAGCCTCATGTGGTAGGTGAGGCCCAGGTCAGGGTGTGTGGGAGGAGGGACACATCTGGTCAGGCCTGACCCGTGTCTCCCGCAGGGTGATTATCGGCAGCTGGTACATGAGTTGGATGAGGCAGAGTACCGGGACATCCGGCTGATGGTCATGGAGATCCGCAATGCTTATGTGAGGAGGCGAGGGCAGGGGTGGGCAGAAGCAGCTTTCCCAGGCCACCTACTCCCTGACCCTGCAGGCTGGGGGTGAAGGGTAACAAAGCTCAACCTTTCCACAAGGCTAGAAATGGGGCACAGTGGCACTGGGGGCCTGCAGCTGACCCCCACTCCTCCCTGGCCCCATAGGCTGTGTTATATGACATCATCCTGAAGAACTTCGAGAAGCTCAAGAAGCCCAGGGGAGAAACAAAGGGGATGATCTATTGAAAGCCTCCTCATTCTGTGATGGGTCCAGCAGAGACCTTCCAGACTTTCACAGGGGACTCCAGACTTGCCCCACCTTCTGCCTGTTGAGGTTTCTCCCTCACCTTGTCTCCCGGGCACAATAAATATAGTCATACCACTGCCCAACAACCCAAGTCTCTTTATTGGATCCTGAGCCTCCCCGCTGGCCCTGGCTCAGGTATTTCCATTGGTGGGACCAACCCACTGGGTGATTTGGGCATTGAGCTGCTGGTTGGTCCAATCTTCCCGGATGTCATCAAGGTGGCAGTCAAAGTCCACAAGGTGCTGGTGGGCCCGGCCCTCCAGTAATGCTCCTACCATCTGCCGTGACTCTTCCCAGTCCCTCCACATCACTCTGAAATAATAACCCCCATGGAGGTCAAACCCAGCAGGCAGTGGGGCCAGACAATTGGCAGAGGTTAGGGTCCAGAGAAGGACCCTTGGGGCAGAACCAAGGACAGAGGAGGCCCAGGAGCTGTGGGCTTCCAAGAAGAGGTAGAGGGAGTGGGGCACTCACAAGTTCTTGTCCTTGGGGACCCAGCGGAGACCATGGTTCTCTAGGACGATAACTGGGGGCACGTGAGGCTGGGGCACCAGTTTCTGATTATCCAACTGTGTGGACAGGGAAGGGCAGTTGAGGGTTTCAGGGATGCCCCTTCCTACTTTCTTTCCAACTCCCCACTCTGAAACCCAAGCCTCACCATAATAAGTACTGCATCAGGGAAGAATTCTGCAATCCGCCCAGCAATTTTCAAGGCCAGGGGCCCAGGGCTGTGTAGAGGGAAGATCAGAGGAGTGAGGAGCCTACTGTGAGCAGACCACATCCATCTGAGCTGGGCATCCCAGATCCCATAGACATGGACCCAGTGATGGCCTTTCTGTGTAGCTGGCCTAGGCGCATCAGGCCTGCTTGATGTTTCGTGCATGGCTGCTTGATGCTTGAGTGCTGTGGGAAACAGGAGCTCAGACAAAGCTGGTGAGAGTGAAAATCTAAGATGGTCTTTTTAGAGAGTAATTTGGCATAACCACTCAGATTTATACTGTATATTATGTATGCTTATCTAGAATTTCTACTTACAAAGAATTTATTGTAATAATAGAACAGTGTATGTAATCACCAAAAAATTGGAAACAACCTCAATGTTTAATGTAAGGCATTAAGGTACATCCATATTCATACTATATAACTGTTAGGGTAAGGTAGATATTGGTGTAGAGATGGAAGGATGTCAGATATTTATTAAGGAGGGAAAAGCAAATTACAGAACAGTATGATTTGATCCAGATACATGATTACTATATAAGTAGATAACTTTTTCTATATACAGTTGACCCTTGAACAACAAAGAGGTTAGGGCACAGACCCTCCAGCAGTTGAAAATCCACAGATAACTTTACAGTTGGGCCTTCCCTATTCTGGATTCCACACAGATTCAACCGCTGCGGATCCCACTCAGTGAAAAAGTTCTGCCTATTAGTGGCCCCCCACAGTTCAAACCCTTGTCATTCCATGGTCAACTGTATATGTAAAAAGAAACTCCCTTTTTGATAAGTTGCTGGTTGGACTTCGTCTGTGTTCTTTCAGCACTTGGGGGACAACTCAATAAGTGTCAGCCTGTCCTTATTGAAACTCATTTGTCCTTCCCACTACCATGGCAGCTCCTCCAGGAAAGTATGTTTCTTTGTATTCCGTCACTGCAGTACCCATCCTAGTGCCTGGTGTGCAGTGCCTACTCCTAAGCTTTCGATGAAGGAAAGATGGAAGGAATGACCAAAAGGGGTTCTCTTGACCCCACCCCACCCCCAATAACCCTTAGCCTTCTGCCTCTGGCTACCCAACTCACCTCTGATCGTCCAAAGCTGCATTGGCATGGTAGTACCCAGCCACTACCAGCCCGGCCTGGGCGCCCCACACATCCACCTGCCATGGGAAAGGGGCCATCAGTAACCCGCCCTGTGGGTGCGCACTATTGCCAAGAGGCCAGGGATGGGCTTGGGCTAGGGGTATTAGGGGGGTTCGCGATGGTCAATGGGCGTCCAGAGGCGGCACCTGGTTGAGAGCGACCTCCAGCATGACAGACAGGGCCAGGTGGCTGTGGAATAGGGGCACACAGTCGGTGAGGCACAGGCATTCTCCCGACCGCGGCGCCGGCGCCAGCAGTAGCCCGTTGACAGCAGCGTGCGGATACCGGGCGGCGTGCAGGCACATCTTCACGTAGGCCTGGGCAGAGATCTCCACCTCCCCCATGGCAAGCAGGGCCCCAGCTCGCATCCACGAAGCCCCCTCCAGAGCCCCAGAGCCCTCTTGGGCTCTTCCCTGTGCCCCCTCACTTAGGTTCGACGGTGACGCTGACTCGGCTCAAAGGTAGCCCGCTGGCTCCGGCGGACCTCAGCCCGGCGCCTGGCCCCCACTCGGTCCGGAATGCAGCCGGCCGGGATTGCACGTTGCAGCACCGAACTCCACCTCCCCTCCGCCCTCCAGCGGCGCCCGCAGAGCTGCGCCTGCCTGCGGGACACACAACCGGAGACTCCAAGTTGGACTGGCTTCCTGAGTCCCGCCCACGCAGTGCTCTTTGATAGGCTTAGAGGGTCTCGTTTTGTCCAATTACCAGCCGCATCCAGCTTGCCCCGCCTTTGTCTCCAGCGGACTGGAAAGAACCCCCAACTGTAAACTAAAGAAAGCTGCCCGCACGCTGATTGGCTACGATACCCCACTTCGGCTCTTCATTGCAGGATGGCTGCGCCTGTCACCTGTGCCGCCCGCCCCTACCGGCCCCGCTGAGCCAGCTGGGTGGAGCCCGTGCCCCGCGTCCAGAGTCTCTGAGTGGAGCTTCGAACGTGGGCGTGTAGGCTGGTTCCTGCTATAGAATGAGTGGATTTGTACTCAAGAGAGGCTCTGCCGCTTACTAATGAGTCGTGTTACTTTGGCGACTACAGGCTATCTGGCCCTTGATTTATTCCGTGTAATAGCTACAGAAATAAAGATGGCATTGGCTGAGGAACGGGGGTCAAGGTCAAAAAGAATTTTATAGACCCATCCTTCCCACAATGTTCTGTGGTATAATTTCCTTCACCGTAATGCCTTGAGAGCATTTTTTCCCCTCCCAGCCCTCGAGGAGTCCAACCATTCACCCATAATTCTCCCAATGAAACCTCATTCTCCTTTGAGGCATGCTTTGAGCTGATGGCAAAGGTTGTTCCTTTCTTCATCCCCTGACTTCATCTGCAGACCTTTCCCCCTATCTATCCAAAGCTTGATTATTCCTTTAAGGGGTTGACCCAAATGCCACCTCTTACAGGAAGCACTCATGAGAACCCCCAGATGGAAATAATCTTGTGAAATTCCCAAATGCAGGTATCTTCATGACTGTTATGGCATGTAACAGTTTCCACCCTGTTCTTTAGGATGACTTCTTAAGAACAGGATGGACCTGTTCATCCTTGTCTTCCTGGCACCCCTCCCCTTCCCCAACACCACATTCACATTTAGTGTCTGGACATAGGTGACACTAGTAAATGATCCCCCCACCCCGCCCCTGCCAATGGAGCACTGGAACCCAGGACCTTGTACACACCAAGCATGCACTCTACCACTGGGCTATATTCCCACCCCCTATAAATGCTTTCTGAATGAATGACATACACCAGAGGTAATCCACACAAAGTATATAGGTCATTTATTTCCCTTCTAACCCTGGGCTCAGTACATAGATGGCTTCTCTTCACCCTTTGGGTTGACAATTTTCTCTAGGTTGCTGCTGATAATATGGTAAAGCTCAGCCTGGAAGAAGGCCAAAGGGCAACAGTCAGGTTCTGGCCTTTCTCCTGCACTCCTCACCCACCTCCCTTAGGGGCTTATTCCAGACTCACATAGAAGGCCCTCAGGTCCAGCACCATGGCCCTGAGCTCCCCATAGGCTGCCTCATCTCGCTCGTGCACCAGGGCCCGGTAATCCATCTGGGATGTGGGAGGCAAAGCTGAGTCAGCCCCATGGGAGGTTGGGACGTTAGTCTGGTTTCCTCATATAGGGAATAGGTAACTTGAGGAATCAGTTTTTCTCAGCACCAAGAAATGGGATCCCACAAGATCAGAGAAAGGGGTCAAGGTTTTTGAAGGCCAAATCAGTTTTCCTAGGCAATACTTTTGGCTTAATATTCTCCACATTGGGAAGGTCATAAACAAGATAAGGAGAACCTCTAACCCCCCTTCCTCACCCCACCCCCAGCCAGCCTCAGCTAGAAGGCTGGTGGACTATCTACTCACTACATGGGTCTCCTTAGAAGCCTTGGCCACAGCATCCCCACGTTCTGAGAAGTACCTGCAGGAGGCAAGGGGAGGAACCACAGGTATGGAGATTAGAGAGAGATACTCCCTCAGACCCTTCCCAAAGTGCCCCCATCATCCCAATGGGAGTGCCCAGCTTTGGGAGTCCCAAGAAATGTCACTGCAGACTCCTGTGCTGGCCCTCCAGCTGCCCTTACTTGGAAATGGTTGTCTGGAAGGCTTCCACTTTGGTCTTGACTGCATTTACCCTCTCCAGAACCTTTTCCTGTGGTGATGAGAGAAAACACTTCATCTCCTCCCTCCTTCACTCATGTCTCCCTCCCCCTACCCAGTTCATGTCTAGTTCCTCACTCCCCAAGTCTCTCCCTGCTCTCAATATCCTCACCCACCCTTTCTTACCTGGATTGCTACCCCAAAGTCATTTCCATCCTCAATTTTGGGGATCAGGTGTTGGATCCATGTGATCACCTACATAAAGAGAGATCATGTAGGAACCATTCAATGAACTCTCTTGGTTCTTATTATCGAGGCTTCCTAATAATAGCTACATTTCTCTGAGTACTGATTATGTGCCAAGCACTCTGCCATGTATTATATATCTCATTTAATCTTCACTGCAACCTTTCAAGGTATATATTATTACTATATCCACTTAACAGATTTAAAAAACTGAGTCACAGAATGTCTAAGTGACTCATGCAAGGTAACCAGTTAGGTTAAGTGTTAGAGTCAGGCTTTGAACCAAGGCAGTCTCCCTTTAGGGCCCAAGCCCTTAAACCAACTCACTGCAGTGTGTACCCAGTACAGCAGTAGGTTCTGAGGTTATGGAGATGGATGCAGCACAGTCTGATTTGGGGAACACCACTGTGATACCAGAGGTCTAATAGAAGGAGGAGAACAAAAGGCATCTACCCCCAAGGCACTGAAGGAAGCTTCCTATTTTGGGAACAGGTTCCTGAATGAAGGACTTGCATCTCTGAAAGAGACCAGGGCCTGGCCTTGCTTGTCTTCTCTATTTCCCCCAGTTCCCAGGCTTACCAGAATGCATTTTTCTTTGAGAGTCCAGACTTCTGGCTTAATCAGAGCAAGCAGGGCCAGGACCTTCTCATTCCCAGGAAGGAAGCCGCACTTAGGGACTGTGGGAAAGAAGGAATTTAGACCTCTCCTCATCCATCAGTTAATGTGCCATTTCCCTTTCCCCATCCACCCCTTCCTCTCTTACCTTCTTTCTTCTCCTGTTTATCCGTTTCCATCTAAGACAAAAAGTGGGAGAGTAGCTTTAGATGAGTCATGGAAGTTGGAAAGACCATCATCAACACTAGGTTTAGAGTTGGAGCCCCACACCCTGGGTGCCTCACCTCATCATCCTTGGGTGGAGGGTCTGGGATGGGGATGTCCAGTGGGCCCCGGAGAGAAGTCAGGTCAGTCACATTGAGGGAGTCCTCCTGCACAGACCTCACTGTCAGGGCTGCCTAGCATCTTCCCCTCATCCCAAGTCACATCCCTCCATACAGCCCACCCGCCCTCTGCCTCCCAACCTAGGCTCAGGCCTCACACTATCCAGCTGTTCCCAGGCCACCATGGGAAACTGTTCTCTGCATTCTGGGCCCAGCTGTTAGCTAGAGAGGGTGGATGTAGAGGAGAGAAGCCGTGGGATGGACCAGAGGGGTCCACACTACTCACCTGCAAGAGCTGATTCAGGTATATGATTTTCTGAGGCAAGAATCTGTAGAGGAATTCCTCAGCCTGTGGGTTACATTGCAAGGGTGGGAATCACAGAAGACCCTCAATGAGATGTCTGGGAAGTGGGACTGGAAGGGCCCTTGGAAATCATTGAATCCAACACTTACAAATGAGGAAACTGAAGCCCTGAAAAGTGAAGGGACTTGCCCAAGCTGGGGAGCGGCAGCACCAAGGTTTGATCTGCAGTATTACTGCTTTGAGGCCACAGCTTTTCCCTCCACACCAAAAGAGGGGAGAGGAAGTGGTGGAAGTGGGGAAAGTATTAATCAAAGTAAAGGTAGAGATCAATAATTAGTTTATCTTGGGTGGAGGTTTGGATAAGCGAAGACCCCTGGTGGAAAGTGGGTTTAGGGGTCATTCTGAGAAGTTGCAACCCTCCAGTACTGATCTTAGATTCTGGGTCAAATCGCTAGAATCCAGAAGACTTACCTCCTGGAAAAGATTTTGCCTGAAGACATCCACCTGCACAGAGAACAGTACCCAGATGTTGGTTAAGGGTCTCAGTTGTCCAGAGTAAGATCCCACTCCCAGTGGGATGCCCTCCAACTTCGGTCAGGCCTTTCCTACCACAAGCCAGATTTCCCTGAAAACCCATGCTCAGTGCAGAGACTGGCCAGAGGGCAGGAATCTGAGAGTTCCCAGGCAGAAGTGAAAGCACTTAAAGAGATTGGGAGATTGCTCTGGCACGGCCTTGGTCCTCTGGAACACACAGTTTGGCCTCCATTCCGGAGGGCTCCCCGGCCCCTTCCTGGCCTCCTGGTCCCCCATTACCTGTTTGCGGGCTTCCCCGCTCAGGCGCACCCCACAAGGTTTGGCCATGCTGCTCCAGTTGCTGCTAGATCGCCGGTCTTCCCTTTCGCCGCCTGGGCTTTCGCTTTCACTCACCACGTCCAGGCCCGCCCCCCTCAACCCCGCCCCCTTCCTTCTTTTCCCCCTCCCCCTGACAGTCTGCAAACCGTTGGGAGCCCCTCAGCCATTCTCGGCCTATGTGACTAAGAGAGGCGGTGCTGACTCGGTCACAAGCCCAGGGGCTGTCCGGGGGAGGGGCTAGGATAAGTGGGACCGCTTAGACTGAACAGGGGCTGCCCCTTGGGGAAGAGGCGGGGCTTACAGGGAGGGGCGAGGACCGTCCAGGGGATGTCGAGGGTTGGGGTGAGAGGGGTGGGAGAATGGGAAGGGGGTTGTTCAGTGGTGGGCCCCCCCTGGAAGGCTCATTTGCTGTGAGAGAGCAGAGAAGGATCAGAGTGGAAGAAGTAGTAGGAGGGAGAAGGGATAGTAGGATGTGGAAGGGAGCTGGCGCGGGGGTTTCCTCCCGGAGGGATCCCTGCCTTCAAGACCGACTGGAGAAGAGCCTTGAGTGGGGCTCAAGCCGGCGAGAGTTGAGTCCCCGGCTGAGAGGGATTTCCCCAGTGGGGTTCGGGTAGAGGAGGGCTTTGAGGTAAATTTAAAAAACCCCACACCTGGGGCTATCCGTAAAGAGGTGGAATCAGCCTGGACGAAGGAGGGGAAAAGAGCTAGAACAGAGCGTAAAGCCTAGATACTCTGGGGGAGGAGCCAGAGGCTATCTACCCTTCTCATTGGCTGGGACCCTCCTGACCACGCCCCTACCTTCTTGACCCCACCCTTCTTTAAGCTTAACCCCCTCCTTTTCCGCTGAAACTGGGTCGCAATCCCGCCCTCTTTCCTATTACTTCCTGTTCCCGCTAACCTTGGCGTGGGGCCCGGGGCCGTAGAGTGACAGTGGCTTGAGTGACCTGGGTCGTCCGCGACAACCGAGTCGGGTTGCGAAGCCAGACCCCAGCGCTCGGGGCGACGCTTGGGCCGCGCACAGACTGCGCGGGGTCCCAGCGGGCAGTGGGCTGGGGCTGACTCCTGTCTCAGGATGCCGGGGGAGGAGGAGGAGCGGGCCTTCCTGGCAGCCCGCGAGGAGTTGGCGAGCGCCTTGAGAAGGGATTCCGGGCAGACGTTTTCGCTAGAGCAGCTCCGGCCTCTACTGGTCACCTCTCTGCCGCCAGCAGCCCGCTACATGCAGCTGGACGCTGCACGCCTGGTCCGCTGCAACGCTCATAGGGAGGTGAGGCCTGCTCGGGAGGGGGCAGAGGACCTGAGGCCAGGCCGGGGCTCACAGTTCTCTCTGTTCTCTGACTGCTTCCAGCCCCAAAACTACCTCAACATCCTCTCCACGGCCCTGAACATCCTGGAGAAATACGGCCGCAACCTCCTCAGCCCTCAGCGGCCCCGGTACTGGCGCGGGGTTAAGTTTAATAACCCTGTTTTTCGCAGTACAGTGGATTCTGTGCAGGTGAAGCCCCTGGGCCCCTTATGGCAGAAGGGGACTTAGCCTGGGATAGGGGTTGGCTAGAAAGGGCCGGAGGCTGTGCTGAATCGGGAGGGGTCAAGCCCTATTGAGAAGGGGGCCCACTTCGGTGACTGGTTTGAATGTGTGGCAGGGGGGCCGGGATGTTCTGCGATTATATGGCTACACAGAGGAGCAGCCAGATGGGTTGAGCTTCCCTGAGGGGCAGGAGGAGCCAGATGAGCACCAGGTCGCTGCAGTCACACTGGAAGTACTGCTGCTTCGGACAGAGCTCAGCCTGCTCTTACAGGTGAGGTACTTCTAGTTTTGAGGACTTAAGCACCAGGGCTGGGGAGCCCAGCCTAATAACAAAGCCAGTCTGGGGACCCCCATGCTGCCAAACCATGGGCTTAGTCCCGACAGTAACTTGGGAACTCCTTGTACTTTTCTCCCTGAGAATGTTGGGGGACCAGGGCTTTGAAGGAGGGCTTTGTTCTAGGGCTCTAAGTGGGGACTCTTGTTTGCAGAATATTCATCCAAAACCACAAGCACTGGAGCAGCTGCTGAAAGACAAGGTTGAAGATGATGTAAGAAAGGCAGGGATGGGGCTCGGCTCAAGGGACTGGTGAACAAAGGGGACAGGTGGGCCTGTGTCCGCAAGCCCTTGCTTAGTCCCTGCCCTTTATCCTCAGACACTGCAGCTCTCAGAGTTTGCCCCCTTACTGAGAGAGATTGCTCCTGGCCACCTCACCATACCCTCTGTCCAAGGTATTATTGGCCTGTAATGGGGGGAGGAGGTACTAGTAGATTATTTGATGGACATGTCCTCTATCTTCTTGGTTATCTTCCTTTCTTTTTAAAAAGAGATTAAAAGTGTTTCCTTGGGTTGAAAAGATATGCTGGAAAGTAATCTGTGATTTGGCCCCCGACACAGCAGATTCAGATGTAACCTGATCTTTTTCAGAAAGATGTTCTATTCTTCCTCTCCTGCTCTCCAGGCCCCACTCCTGGTCCCTGCTTCCTCTGTGGTTCTGCCCCAGGCACACTGCACTGCTCAGCCTGTAAACAGGCCTTGTGCCCAACCTGTGATCGCCTGTTCCATGGACACCCAGACCGTGCCCACCACCTCCGCCAGACTCTGCCTGGGGTCCCCCAGGTCACCCACCTGACTCCCAGGTGAGAGGCCTTCTTTTCTAGGTGAGAGCAAAATTGAGAGAACTTAATATTGCTTAACGATCTATTGTGTGCTGGATTCTGTGCTGAAAACGTTTCATAGAGGGCAAGCAGCCAGTTACTGCCCTCCGTGACATCATAGACATATGTATCAAGCAAGTAGCAATCACAGCAAGATAGATTATTATGGTGTGCAAATAGATAGTAGGAGGATGCAACCTAGTCAGAAGGATCAGCTCAATTATCAGTATTTTAAGCATCTGTTAGGGATATTTACCAGCCAGATATGAACTTGAAGCTGTCATGTTAATGTCGAACAGGCTCTGGGTATGGGAGTCTTCTAGACAGAACAACATGTGCAAAGGCCAGAGCTATATGTTGTCATGCAGGGAATGAGGGAAGGGACCCACGCACCAGGGACAGGGGCCCCCCTCAGCAGGCCATGTCTGGTTTTCTGTTACAGCTTACCTGCCTCAGCTCCGCCACGGCCTCAGTCAGCCTCCCTCCTGGCCCTGGGAGACAGCTCTCTTTCTTCCCCTGATCCTGCAAGTGCCCATCTGCCCTGGCACTGTTCCTCCTGTGCCATGCTAAATGAACCTGGGGCAGTACTCTGTGTGGCCTGTGATCGGCCCCGAGGCTGTAAGGGGTTGGGACTGGGGATCGAGGGTCCCCGAGGAGCTGGGGGCCTAGAACCTGAGCTTGCCCGGGGTCACTGGGCCTGCCAGAGCTGCACCTTTGAAAATGAGGCGGCAGCTGTGCTGTGTGCCATATGTGAGCGACCTCGGCTGGCTCAGCCTCCTAGCTTGGTGGTGGATTCTCAGGATGCTGGTATTTGCCTGCAGCCCCTTCAGGTAACCTGTTCCTGGCCTTCCCAGCTCTTTATTTGCACTCGCTGCAACAAGTCATTCTCTACTTCCTCATCCCGTTTTCCTTCAGTCCCCTGATATCTTCGCCCCAGCTTCCTATATTTCCATCTTGAGCCTCAGCCAGCCTTCAGTGGGATAATTCTTTCTGCCTTCCCAGCAGGGGGATACTTTGCTCTCTTCTGCCCAGACTCCAGTGTGGTACTGTATTCACTGTACCTTCTGCAACTCGGGCCCTGGCTGGGTGTGTGCTATGTGCAACCGGACCAGCAGCCCCATCCCAGCACAGCACACCCCCCGGCCCCATGCCAGCTCTTTGGAAGAGCGACTCCCCGAACCAGGGCCTCCACGACGCTTCAGTGGCCCTCTGCCCAGTTCCTGTGGGGACCCTGAGAAGCAGCGCCAAGACAAGATGCGGGAGGAAGGTCTCCAGCTAGTGATCAAGATCCGGGTGAGGATTTGGGCCTGGCACAAGCTGGGGGTGGGGTGGAGAGGCTGCACTTGGTTGAAACAAGTTCTCATGAAACCTGTCATTGTTAGCAGTAGCTGCCTCTTATTGAATACTTCTCCCATGACAGGTGTCCTGCTGGGCACTGCTCACATGATCCATAGTCTGAGCTCAAGCACTGTAAGCATTTTGGTTCGGGCTGAGGCTGGGTGGAAGGTGCCCTTCCTGATGAGCCCTCTGGGTGGGACTGTGCCTTAGGAAGGGGAAGCTGGAGGCGCCAGTCCAGAGGAGGTCTTCTCGGCTCTGCAGTACTCAGGCACTGAGGTGCCCCTACAGTGGCTGCGTTCAGAGCTGCCCTATGTGCTGGAGATGGTGGCTGACCTGGCTGGACAGCAAGACCCAGAGCTGGGTGCCTTTTCCTGTCAGGAGGCCCGGAAAGCCTGGCTGGACCGTCACGGCAATCTTGATGAAGCCGTGGAAGAGTGTGTGAGGGCCCGGAGGAGGAAGGTAGTAGCAGCTGTCCTGGAGGTGGGGCATGGTTGAGGGTTGTGGATTTCAGAGCTTCTCACACACTTGCTTTTTCCCTCTTCACTCCTCCTCGCCATTCCCGACTCACAGGTGCAGGAGCTCCAGTCCCTGGGCTTTGGGCCTGAGGAGGGGTCTCTTCAAGCTTTGTTCCAACACGGGGGTGACGTGGCCCGGGCCCTGACTGAGCTACAGCGCCAGCGCCTAGAACCTTTCCATCAGCGCCTCTGGGACAGTGGCCCTGAGCCCGCCCCTTCCTGGGATGGGCCAGATAAGCAGGTGCTGGTAGGAGGTGAAGAGCCCACTTAGTGGGGCAGAGGGCAGGCCGATGGGTAGGATCCCTGGGGTCTGACAGCCATTTCTTCCCTCGCCACCTGAATCACGTTGCAGAGCCTGATCCGACGGCTTTTGGCAGTGCATGCCCTCCCTAGCTGGGGCCGGGCAGAGCTGGCGCTGTCGCTGCTGCAGGAGACACCTAGGAACTATGAATTGGGGGATGTGGTAGAAGCTGTGAGACAGAGCCAGGACCGGGCCTTCCTGCGCCGCTTACTCGCCCAGGAGTGTGCCGTGTGCAGCTGGGCCCTGCCCCGCAACCGGGTAAGCCCTCCCCACTGCCCCTGGCCTTAGAATTGCTCTGTTCCCTTTGGATCCCCACCCTACCCCAGCCCCCACCTCTGGTCTTGTCTTTTGCTCTGTAGTTGCCCACTTCCCCCTGAAGGCTTCTGGGAAGGGAAGGGCAGGAATAGGCTACTTTCCTCTCTCTCTTTTTTTTTTTAATGTTCTATCATGGGAATTTCAAATATGCAATAGTAGAGAAAACTGTGTGACAGATTCCCTCCTTGGTGGGGTAGGAGATAGCTTAGTGATAGAGTGCATGCTTAGTATGCATGATGTCCTGGGTTCATTCCCCAGTACCTCCATTTAAATAAGTAAGTAAATAAATAAATCCCAATTACCTACCTACCTCCAAAAAAAAAAAAAAAAAGAAAACAACAAAACAAATTCCCTCCTCCACACTCCCCCCAAGCCCCACCACCATGGATTCAACCAATTATCAATTGTATGGCCAAGCTTTATTTCACCTACATACACAGAGGACTATTTTGAAGCAAATCTCAGACATCAGACAGTTTATCTGTAGTATTTCAGTATGTATCTGTATAAGATAAAACTCTTTGAAAATATAGCCACAAATACCATTGTCACACCAAAAAAGATTAACAGTTATTCTTTAATATCATCATCAAATACTCAGTTGGTAGGAATAGGCCCCTCTTATCTCCTAATCCCCTACTTACCCTAGGTCAGAATTGGCAGTTCTTGGGCCAAATACAGCCCAATTTAGTTAGAGTAGCTCTGTATGTTTTTTGTTTTTACTCTTTATTTGAAAATAATTGTAGATTCATAAGAAGTTGTAAAAATAGTAGAGTCCTGTACCTTTCACCCACCTTCTCCCAATGGTGACATCTTATATAACCGTAGTGCAATATTAAGGCCAAGAAATAGACATTGATACAATGTCAGCTTGTTGCAGACCTTGTTCATTTTGTGCATGAACGTGTATGTGTGTAGTTCTATGCAATTTTTCCCCATGTATAGATTCATGTAAGCACAATTTTTCCCCATGTATAGATTCATGTAAGCACCACCACAGTCAAGATACCACAAGGGAACCCCCTGGTGCCACTGCTTTATAGTTGCAACCTTCTTCCCTTCCTCCTGTCACATAGCAACCGCTAGTCCATTCTCCATCTCTGTAGTTTTGTCATTTCAGGCATGTTGTTTGTGCTTTTGCTTTTAATTAAATGTGGATGGCCTTAGAGGGCGTTCTTCCATTTACCTTAGGTCTCACTATTGTCTGGTTTTTTCCATCTGACGGTCTTCAAACATTTAGGTTGCCTGCCTGGCACTTGTTGGCATTTGAGGTTGCTATTCCTGCCCCATTGTTAATTAGACCCTGGTTTCTCAGCAGACACCGGCTACTGCCCCTTCCCCAGCGGCAGTTATAGCTTCTGACTCCCCGCTCCCCTCCACCAGATGCAGGCCCTGACCTCCTGTGAGTGCACCATCTGTCCCGACTGCTTCCGCCAGCACTTCACCATCGCCTTGAAGGAGAAGCACATCACAGACATGGTGTGCCCTGCCTGTGGCCGCCCTGACCTCACTGATGACACGCAGTTACTCAGCTACTTCTCCACCCTTGACATCCAGGTACTGCAGTCCCTAGGACTCAGGGTGACCTGGGCTTTGAACAGGAACCTTGCCCACCCACCCTTTCTGCAACGTGTCCCCAGCTTCGAGAGAGCCTAGAGCCAGATGCCTATGCACTGTTCCACAAGAAGCTGACCGAAGGTGTGCTCATGCGGGACCCCAAGTTCTTGTGGTGTGCCCGGGTAAGTGGCCTACCCGGCGGGGCTGACCACAGGGGTAGGGAGTGGTGCCTGGTCAGGCCTCAGACAGCTTTATGCTCCTGCACCCACAGTGCTCCTTTGGCTTCATATATGAGCGTGAGCAGCTGGAGGCAACATGTCCCCAGTGTCACCAGACCTTCTGCGTGCGCTGTAAGCGCCAGGTGAGGCACATCCATCCTTTCGGAAACACCTGCTGAGCCCTTGGCAGGTACTGTGTTAGAGTTGGGGTTTGCTGGAGAACAGAACAGATGCATGCTGTGGGCTCTAGAGCTTACAGACTAGTCAGGGAGGGAGGGAGGGGGAAGGAGGAGGGAAGAGAGGAAGAGGGAATGGAGGGAGGGAGGGAGGGAGGGAGGGAGACCGAGCATAATTAGACCGAGCCATAAATTCTATGAAGAAAACAAATAGGAAACTGAAGTTAGGAGTCACAGAATGGACCTACCTAGTGCATAGAATAGAGAGGTCAGGTAAGTCTTCTATAAAACGGTTTGGTTTAAGCTCAAGCCTGAAAGTTAAGAAGAAGCCAACTATGCAGAGAGTATTTGGGACAGAAAGAACAAGACATGGAAAGGCCAAAGTCAGGAAAAAAGCCTTGTGTGGCTGGAGCCTCGAGAGCCAGGGTGAGAGTGGCAGGCGGTGGGAAAGGAGCTAGCTGCCAGATCAGGAGAGGCCTTGAGGCCAAACAAGGAAGGGATTGGCCTTTCACTCTAAGACTAAGCAAAGGGTGAACGCTCTCATTTACTTTTTAAAAAGTTCAGCATTTGATACCAAAAAGGTTGCATCTGTCTTGTGAAACACAATACTAAAATGGGCAGCTGAGACCTTACCACCAAACCTCCAAGCTAGAACACTCCCAGGGCCTTTCAGGCTGCTTGATATACACGTTCAGAGGCACACTGGCTGCAAGGTGGCGGCTGGACCATAGGGGAGCAGGAGTGGAGGCACAGAGACTAGAAGTTGAGGCGAGTAACCAAGGCGAGCCCTGGCCTGGCCCAGAGTGAGGTGATCACAGTAGAGGTGAAGAAAAGGGTTGAGCTTGGCTTGGGTGGTGGAAATGGAGACTTGCTGCTGATTTGTGTGGTGTGAGGAGAGGAGAGAAAGGCTGGCCCCTCAGTTTGGGATTCGAGCAAATGGTGGATGGCAGTGCTGTAAACTAAGCCAGGGACCACTGCCCCTGAGAGGAGGGGCCAGCAAGAAGTGCCTGGGATGGGGCTTTCATAAGAAGCTTGCTTCCTTCTGGCAGTGGGAGGAGCAGCACCGAGGCCGGAGCTGTGAAGATTTCCAGAACTGGAAACGCACCAATGACCCAGAATACCAGGCCCAGGGTCTGGCCATGTACCTTCAGGAAAATGGCATAGGTAAGATTCTGTTTGCCCAGTAATCTCTCATTGCCAGCGGCTCTCTTCCTGAGGGCCTGAGGAGCAGTGGCAGCCCTGGCCCTGACCTTCTGTCCCTTGCAGACTGCCCCAAGTGCAAGTTCTCGTATGCACTGGCCCGAGGAGGCTGCATGCACTTTCACTGCACCCAGTGTCGCCACCAGTTCTGCAGTGGCTGCTACAACGCCTTTTATGCCAAGAATGTGAGCCCAGAGACCAGGGATGGGAGGTATAGCAGGGTGGGGACCGCTGTCTGGTGTGGGGGCAGAGGCCATTGAGGAACAGCCCAGAGGGAGAGAACAGTGTTGGGTAAAGCACCTCTCTCTGTCCCCTCTCCCCTTCGGCTTGCTCCAGACCCTCCAATGTCTCCATCTCCCCCCTAAATGCCTCACGCAGGGGTTCCTGAGAGACCAGGACCCCAATATTTTCCAACTAACTGCCGCTCTCCCATCTGGGTTTCCACCAGAAATGTCCAGACCCCAACTGCAGGGTGAAGAAGTCCCTGCACGGCCACCACCCCCGAGACTGTCTCTTCTACCTGAGGGATTGGTCTGCTCTCCGGCTCCAGAAGCTGCTGCAGGTCGTGGGTTTGCAAATTGCCCAGGAGAGGAGGCAGGGTGCAGGGTGGCAAGAAGGGAAAGGCCGGATGCTGGGGAAAACCAGCCGGCTGGCATCAGGGGAACCTAATGCCCATCCTTCTGCCCTCCTCAGGACAATAACGTCATGTTCAACACAGAGCCCCCAGCGGGGGCGCGGGCAGTACCTGGAGGTGAGTGTCGGGGCAGGCCTCGGAGAAGGCAAGAGGGTGGGCTAGGCTCCCTCTGTGTGGTGGGTGAAGGGGAGGCTTGGGTCTAGAGTTGGACCAGGGCTCAGAGCCCATCCTGTGCTGGCTTGTGCCCTTCAGCAAGTCAGCCTCCCCAGGCTTGTTTCTTCCTCTGTAAAGCCAGGGTCATATCTACCTTGCAGCCGTGTTATTTTATATAAAGCCACAGTAAAGCACCTGGCACCTCAGTGCTAATTTTACTTTCCTATTTCCAAAGGATAATCATTTATTAGTTAACTCAGTGACTACTTGATGAGACTTGCTAGTTACACTGTTTTAGGTTCCATGAGGGCAGCAGAAAGGTATTATATATGATTCTAAGCTAGCCCACTTCTTACCATCTACATAGATTAAGACCTTCACAGAATGAGTTAACCTTACAAGAGCTAAATCACAACCAAGAGAGCTGTCTCAAGGGAATATGTGATTATGGGCCAAAAGTTAGCTTGGCTAAAAACAGGGACAGCAAGGTCCCTGCTTCTGTATCAGGAGGGGTCTGCATGATAGCATATCTCTTCCCCACTCCATTCATCACTGTTAGAGCAGGGGCTTCTGTCCTCAGTTCCCTCTCTGAAGACTGCTCTGCCTGCCTCCATCTATATCCCAGCTTTCCTGGGGCTTTGTGGTCAGTGGCCCCTTCCTGACAAAGGGTCCTTTCCTTCCCTTATCGCTAGGTGGCTGCCGAGTGATGGAGCAGAAGGAGGTTCCCAACGGGTTCCGGGATGAAGCCTGTGGCAAGGAGACTCCAGCTGGTTATGCCGGCCTCTGCCAGTGAGTGCCAGGCAGGGAGTGGAGCATGGTGTTGGGGAGGCCAGGAGCACTGGGGGTACACCCAGGCAAAAAGGTGGGTCTCTGGGAGCAGTAGGTCCTGCGAGGATTGGGGGGGGGGCCCTCTAGGCCAAGGCTTGGAAAGGTAGTAGCAGGCAGAGTGCACAGGTTGGCAGGTGCCTGCAAGAACATCAGGTGAGGGGTGTCCGTCTTGTTCATCCAAGTATGCTAGTGCCCAGCACAGTGCTGGGCACACTCAGTTAATATCAGCTGAACAGAAGAACAAATATTTCACCCACTCCTCTCCCTAGGGCACACTACAAAGAGTATCTTGTAAGCCTCATCAATGCCCACTCACTGGACCCAGCCACCCTGTATGAGGTGGAGGAGCTGGAGACAGCTGCCGAGCGCTACCTGCATGTGCGCCCACAGCCGCTGGCGGGGGAGGATGCCCCCACCTACCACGCCCGCTTGTTACAGGTAAAGCCTTCCCCAGCCTCACCTCTGACCCCACACTGTGGAAGTCCCTTGTTCAGCCTGTGTCTGAGCCCCAGGCTTCCAGTATCATTATCTTCTCTCTCATTCTGCAGAAGCTGAAAGAAGAGGTGCCCTTGGGACAGAGTATCCCCCGCAGGAGGAAGTAGCTGAGGGCGGGGGTCCCAGTGAGGGTCCCGTGCTCTGACTCCCTCAGGAACAGCTCCTGCACCAATAAAGAGGCATTTCCTTGCCCAGGCTTCTTGGTGGTCCTTCTTCCTTCCTGATCCCACTGAGGGCACCAGGGAAAGAGCGGGGTAAACAGAGCTTTGCTGAAAGGGCCCCATGTAGCCCACCACCTGACCGTCCCTAGACTCAGGCCAGGAAGGAATTGACACTGTGGATGGCCAACATAGGATGGCCCCATAGAGCCACCTGGCCTGGGCTTTTTCCTTCCCTACCTCTCTTATTTTTTTCATTGAATTCAGCTATTTGGGGTCACTTAGCTAGGTAACAAGCAGGCACTGTAGGGGAACACAGATGCACATGTGGTACAGAGCTATCCAGAGACCACAGGCCAGACTGCAGGACACTGTGGCCTCCCTGGGGAAGCAGCAATGTTATAGAGATGGTTGGATACTAGCAAGGAGTATCTTTAGGGAGGAAGGGGAATGATCCTGAGGTAGGAGGGGCCCTCCAGACTGACAGCAGGTTTCCAACAGTAAGATTCTCAGATGCTGCTTCCCTCTGGTGGCAGCCAGTTGTCTTGCAACTCAGAGACCACGTGATTTCGGGGAAAAGGACCTCCCTGGAAGAGAACTGAAACTTAGGGTGGGGACTGTAGAAAGGGGCGGAGAGATCCGGAAGCTGACTTGCCAGGAGTTGAGCTGAGGTTGGCTGAGCCGTGGGACAGCCTGCACAGAGGTTCAGGTAAGATTAACCAAAAATAGGTGTCAGCTTGGGTCTCAGTGTGGAAAACCTAGCTGGATTGAAGGTGGTGGGTGGGGGCTTCTTTGCTACACTGAGGAGTAGACAGAAGGCTAGGAAGCTGGAAGTTTGGCCTGAGTAAAAGACTGATCAGTATCCCAAGCTCTATAGGCAAAGGCCAGGGGGACCTGCTACCGGGTTGTTTAGGGAAGAAGGCCCTGCCTGATTCCCCTGACTGTTTTCTTGCCTTCTGGCCCTGCCCACTTCCGCCACAGCTCTGCCCCTGCCCTCAGCTCCCTGCCCTATGTACCCCTGAAACTAGCAGAGGAAGGAAGGGTTGTGGGGGATCAAAGGATAGGTTGTGGGGGCAATGGATGAAGAGGGTTGATAAGGCATCTGAGAAGCAGCTACTGCCTTTGCAAATGCTTGGGGATCTTGCTGCTCTCTCACCAGAAGCAGGACACCAGAGGAGTTCTCTTTCAAACCATAGATTCCTGAAAAGTCTTAAGATTAAGACTGATGCTTAAGATTTCCTTCCAGATGTCACAGCCTAGAAAGTTACGAAAGATTTTTTTTTTGGTAATTCCTAGTGATAAAAATGAAACAATTCAGCCTCAGATTTTTGAGATGGATGGGATCTCTGGGGGCCCTTGCCAGAATCCAACCCCAATGACCAGGGTCTCCCTATTTCCAAAGTATCAGTCCTGTGGACGCTTCCTGCTGTTCTTATTCCCAGGATGGCATCAGGCCGGGCACGCTGCACCCGAAAGCTCCGGAACTGGGTAGTGGAACAAGTGGAAAGCGGGCAGTTCCCAGGAGTGTGCTGGGATGATGAGGCCAAGACCATGTTCCGGATTCCCTGGAAGCACGCAGGCAAGCAGGACTTCCGGGAGGATCAGGATGCTGCCTTCTTCAAGGTGAAAGGCCTGGAAACCAGCCCCTCGGAGTGAGGGATGGAGTATACACCACACCGGTGCTCTCACCCTCAAGGGCTTGCGTCCTCCTGGGTTTCAGATAAAGGGGGGGTTGGAGGGTAGAACTAGCTACATAGTTGTCAGAGCCCAGTGCAAAATGTAAATGCAAAGCTTAGTAAGGATGTCAAGCCAGCAACAGCCGAGCATAAACCTAGCACAGGCTTCTATGCAAGTGCTCGGGCTGCCCATCCATGATGCCACCCCGTAGAGGGTCTGCAGGGGTCTGTACATGCTCCTACTTTCTTTACTGTTTCCTAGGCCTGGGCGATATTTAAGGGAAAGTACAAGGAGGGGGACACGGAAGGCCCTGCTACCTGGAAGACTCGTCTGCGCTGTGCCCTCAACAAGAGCCCTGAGTTTGAGGAGGTTCCTGAGAATGGCCATAGGGATGGGGCTGAGCCCTACAAGGTGTATCGGCTGGTACCACCAGGAACCCTTGCCGGTGGGTGTCCCCTTTGCCCCCCTACTCCTAGGATCAGCAAATGGGGGAGGAAGGATGGATATGTGGGCTTCCCAGGAGGATGGTGGGCCTCCCTCCAGGCCCCTCGGTCAGAGTTCTGCCCTGTCCTTGGGAAGCTCAGGTTCCCCTCCCCAGTTTCACCCCTCCTTTCACTGTCTCCTATCTCTTCACTTCCCTCTGTGCCCACTTAAGGCTCTGGCCCTTTCTTTCCCTGTCAATATTCCACAGCTCAGCCAGTGACCCAGAAATCACCATCAAAGCGACACCACAGTTCCATGTCCTCTGAGAGGGAGGAGGATGAGGTTACTAGGAAGAACTGTACACTCAGCCCCTCCTTGCTCCAGGACCCCCTCAAAAACGTGAGAGCTGGGGAGGAAACTGGGGGAGTATGACGGCAGGACAGTAACTGGGGGAAAGGTGAGCCAACAATAGAAATTGTCTGCAGGAGTTGGTGGAGACCAATGGGGGAGCAAGCCATTCAGACCTCGGGAGCAGCAGCGGGAGCGGCAGCAGCAGCAGCAGCCCTGAGCCTCAGGAAGGTACCAACTGCCCTGCCTCTTGTGTCATCCCCCGTGCCACACCCTCTGACCCTGGGACTCCCCAGTCCACTCTGAATGACCAGTGCCTCTGTTCCACTTCCAGGCAGGGACATAGCTGAGGCCCCTTTCCAAGGAGATCAGGTGTCCCTGGAGCTTCTGCCCCCTCCAGATTCAGGTACTTGGTGTTTGTGACTCATCCCTGCTCCTCATCCCCCCATGTCATTTCCTGTGGCTATGTGAGCGTTATCTAATCAGTCAGAGCTTGCAGCAAACTGGGCCCACCTTACCCAGAGGCACTGGTTTCCAGGCAGTGCATCCGGCCAGACTCCAAACAGCTTGCTTCTTAGAAATAGCCCCTATGTACTCTGTTCCCTGGGAATCCACTTTGAGACATTGATTCTGTGGGTTAAGTAGAGTCCCGATCTCTGGGACCTTCTTGTAAACTGTTAAGACCCAGTGCATTAAGCCCCGAGGCCTCAGTGGGAATCTGTAGATTAGCTCCTCTCCTGAGTGATGAGAAGGTCTGACAGGAAGCTCCCCTGCTGAGGAGGGTTGTGGGGTGAGGATAGAGGGGGCAGGAGCCTTCTCTAATCTCAGAAAGTGTAGCTGCTACCCCAGCCCACCATGTCCTCCCCAGCCCTCCCTCATATGGTTTCCTTCTCCGGACCTCACATTTCTCACCAGCAAAATGAGGACATTGGATTTGCAAGGAGCTCCTTTTCAATTCCCCAGGGTTTCACACTGACCAGTGGACCCCTGGGGAGGGATACGGGTGCAGCTGGCCTTTCTCTGTCCTCAGACTACTCGCTGCTGCTCACCTTCATCTACAGTGGGCGCGTGGTGGGTGAGGCCCAGGTGCAGAGCCTGGACTGCCGCCTCGTGGCTGAGCCCTCAGGCTCCCAGTGTGGCATGGAGCAGGTGATATTTCCCAAACCCGGCCCACAAGAGCCCACCCAGCGCCTGCTGAGCCAGCTTAAGAGAGGGGTCCTGGTGGCCAGCAACTCCCGGGGCCTCTTCGTGCAGCGCCTTTGCCCCATCCCCATCTCCTGGAATGCACCCCAGGCTCCACCTGGTCCAGGCCCGCACCTGCTGCCCAGCAACGAGTGTGTGGAGCTCTTCAGAACCACCTACTTCTGCAGAGGTGAGGCTGCTCCAGCCCAGCACGGGAGCCCCCACCCCCATGTCTGTTCCCCACCCTGGACTGTGGGCCCAGCCACCACCCTGCACTCCCTCCTCCCTGTGTTGGAGCAGATCCTCCATCACAGTCCAGGCATGGCATCCCTGCACTTGTGAGGTGCACATCCCTGTGCTCAGCCCTGGCAGCCCTCTTCCTCAGCCAAGGCCGCGGAAGATGAGGCCCAGGTGGAACCCAGCACGAGTGTCCCACCTCGGGAGCACCACCACGTGGAAGCAAACAGTATAATCATGGGAAGGTGCGCCTCATGGTCCCCCCTCCAGATACTCACACACAACCATTCACAGGTTTCAGAGAGCTAGCACACAGCACAGACCCCGGCCCACCGCTCAGGTGCCCCCCAGGTTGCCCCCCTCCCATCCGGGCCTGGAATTCCACTTCCTGCCTCCATTCTGCTCTCAACCGGACCTTGGAAATGGAGGCCAGGAGACCCAGAGCACGTGTGTCCCCAGGGCCAAAGGGTGCCTAGTGTAGGGAGGGTGTAAGCAGGCGACAAAGGTGTGGCACAGCTGTGTTAGCAGCCAGGGCTGCTCAAGCACTGACTAAGCTCTCCCAGCAGAGAGCAGTTCAGGTTGTTTGATGGTCAGCTGCCTCTTAAAGGGGCCCCTTCTTTTCCTGTTTATCCACCGGCGAGCAGCAGCTTAGCTCCTAGCACATCTCCTCGCACAAGGCAGCAGCCTCGCCAGCCTGCAGCTTCTGCCCTGGCCTGGCTCTCCGAGTGGCCCCATTCCCTCCTGTCTTTCTCCACTCTGGGTTCTTCCCTCCGCCCTCCCTGCCTGGGGCCCTCTCTCTTTTCTTGTCCTTCTAACTCTTGACCTTTTCTCTCTCAGACCTGGCCAGATACTTCCAGGGCCTGGGTCCCCCACCTAAGTTCCAGGTGACACTGAATTTTTGGGAGGAGAGCCCCGGCCCCAACCACACCCCACAGAGTCTCATCACAGTGCAGGTGAGTCGGGGCAGGGCAAGACTAGCCTGCCCACACGGGGTGCCCAGGAGGAGAAGGGGCCTCCTGGGGAAGGGCCCCCAGGAAGGAGCTCCTGGTCATAGTGCTCACAAGCCCCTCTCCCCACCTCTTCACACAGATGGAGCAGGCCTTTGCCCGACATTTACTAGAGACTCCTGAGGAGCAGGCAGCCACCCTGTCCCTGCTGCAGAGCCTGGAGGACCCCCTCTCCTCCTCCCCTCTCTGTTCCTCCTACCTCCTCTGAGAGAGCCCCAACCTCCACGCAGTCGACCGGCTGCCTCCCATCGTGATCATTCTCATTGGTTGTCTGTGTTGATTTTGTCGTTGAACTCCTTATGGAGCCTGGTTGTTGGGAACTCATGGATGACTTGTATTTGTGTGTGCGTGTATGTATTTTTTTTTTTAATTTTGAGATATACCCTTTTTTGTTTCTGAGGAACTGAGGGGGCCTTTCCCTCTACCCCAAACTCCAAAACCTAGCACTTTATATTTCCTTCTTAGTTCTTTACTAAGGATTTAAAATAAAATTTTATTGAAAAAGGAGTCAGAATCAGATTTGTTGGGAGTAGAAGGCAGCAGGGTCACAGGGAGATGATGGAGACGGTTTATATCCTGAGAGCAGAGTACTCAGACTCTCTGCTGCCAATGACTCTGGGCCCCTTTCCTCTCCTCCCACCACAGGCCCTGGCCGGGAAGCTGTCTGGGATCTTTGGGTTCTGGGCCTGGCTCTCTATACCCTCTAGGCAGCCAGGATTAGGGAGAAGGTTGGGGTCAGCCACCAAGAGGGGCACTGAGCCTACAGCCACTGTAGCCACCTTCACATGGAAAAATCTGGCTCCACCGTCCTTGGCTGGAGGCTTCTGATTTCACCTAGCGTTGGACTCTGGCCTGGAGGTGTCAATGAACAGGAGAACTTAAGGTCAACCTGAAACTGTGAGCTACAGGCCCTGGAGCCTGGAGGGAAATCAGAGGGAGGAGCAGCCCTGTCTCCTGTGCCCATGGCAGACTGGGTCCTGGTGTTCTTTCTCCCAGCATGTGGAGCAGTGTCACCCCAGTTGAATGCTACTCCCAAATTGGTTTCCTCAGTCTACATGAGCCCCACAACAGACAGCCTGGCCTAGACGGCCACGTCATCAGTACGCTGTCTGTTGAGATCCCAGGGGTCCAAAGCAACCGACCCTTCTCTCCCTTACCCTGTGTTTATCCTGCTACCAAGCTGGAAGTCCTTCACAAGGCCGCTTGTCATCCCGCCTCCCTACACTCCACTCCACCAGACCAATCCACCACCTACCTGACTGCCACAGCCTCCGGCTTCCCCTGTTCTGTACATGACAGCAAACTGGAGAAGGGGCCTGTCTGACCAGCTCCATTCTGTCATGTCACTTTTATAAGCTTTGAGTGGTTCACCTACATGATCAAATCTAGATGCCCAAATTCTTGAGGAACTTCTTACTGTCTCACCTGGCAAAGTGCAGCGCTGCTTTCGAGACTTCCTGCCTCCTTGGACCTTCGTTGTCTTCAGTCTTGTCCATCATCCTCCTGAAGAGCCAAGAGCCCAACAGGCATCTGCACTAGCAGTGAAGAAATCGGGTACTGAGTCTTGCGCCCTTGATTTGCTGAGATCCCTCCGGGACCTTCTTCGGACCTCCTTTACTTCAATTTTCTCTCATACCACCACATCAAACCATCTGCAAATCCTATCAAAGGGTAGATTTCTGCAAAATCTACCCATAATCTGACCACTTATTTCTGCTCCCCTCACCAACACTGGTTTAACCACCACCATCTCTCATCTCTTCTTTCTGCTTCCTTCCACATCTTCTTTTCTGCAAAAGGAATCTTTTTAACAAATAAATCTCATCATGTCACCCTTCTGCTGAAAACTCTCCATTAGCTTTCAATTTCCTCAGGGTAAAATCTCCAGTCCTTACAATGGCCTCCAGGCCTCCATTGTAGCCCCTGTTCTCATTTCTAACCTCACCCCTTGCCATTCTCAGTTGCTTTGCTCCAGGCTCCCTGAACCCACTGAACACATTTCTGCCTCAGGACCTTTGCACCTGATGATTTTTTTTTTCCTAAAACACATCCTTCAGGTAAGCACATGACTTGCCCCCTGTCTTCAGAGAGGGCTTCCCCTGAGCACCCGACCTAAATAGCAGCCCTCCCCACTTTCTCTGTTCTCCTATGTGGCCTCATCTTTCTTCATAGCACTAATCACCACTTCCCACATTTCTAGTTGTCTACTTGTTTTATCATCGCTCCTTCCCTAATCCATGAGAACAGAGACTTGTTTTGTTCATTGCTATATCTGCATTGCCTGAAGGAGTGCCTGGCACATAGTAGGCATGTAATAAATACTTGTTGGATGAATGAATGGATGAACAAATTGCTGTATCCCTTATCTCTTAAACTAGGTTCTAAGCACCCTGAAGGTAGGTGCCCCTACTTTATCATGTTTGTGCCCCAATGTGAACGCTTACGAACATTGACAATATACATACAGTGATTGAAACAACTTGTAAGTATCATGTGGAAGTCAGTTTAGCCAAGCTCTGTGGAATAGGGACAGGGAACACTGGAATTCAAGAGAGCAGAGTTCCCAACCAGGCTGTGACTAGGACAGCCTAGTGTGTGGTCTGGGAGAAACAGTCTATACAGGCCCCTGTTTTCTCATCTGTAAAGGCAAAGCTTGGACTAGGTTTGGAAATCCCTTTCAGATTTGATATTCTGTGATTGTAAATTTAGGGCAATCGCACTTCATTTGACAAATACTTGCGGAGCTAAGTTTCAGGCACTAATGGAAAAAATAAGACCCAAGTGTCCAGAGTTCTTAGATTGAAAAAACAAAATAAAATAGGGTCAGCTCAGCTGTAAAAAGTGCTGAGTTTTTTTTTTAAATGAACTACTGTTGATTTACAATATTGTGGAGACTTGGCCCTAAACCTAACACTACCTTAAACCTATCCCGAGGCCTAACCCTAACCCTAAAACTGAACCTAACCTAAACCCTTACCCCTAAACATAACCCTATCCCTTAACTCTAACCCTAACCCCTAACCCTAACTGACCTTAAACCTAATCCTAACCCCTAACCCTAAAACTAACCCTATCACCTAATCCTGACCCTAACCAAAAAAAACAAAAAAAAAATTTTACAGTAGTGTCTTAATTTCCAGTATATATATATACATATATATGTATATGGAGTCTTTTTCAGATTCTTTTCCATTATAGGTTATTGCAAGATATTGAATATATTTCCTTGTGCTATACAGTAAATCCTTGGTTATCTATTTTACATGTAGTGGTGTGTATCTGTTAATCCTATACTCCCAGTTTATCCCTCCCTCACTCTCTTTCCCCTGGGAACCATTAGTTTGTTTTCTATGTCTTTGAGTCAGTTCTTATTTTATAAGTTCATTTGTATTATTTTTTTAGATTCCACATATAAGTGATATACAATGTTTGTCTTTGTCTGACTTACTTCACTTAGTATGATAATCTCTGGGTCCGTCCATGTTGCTGTAAATGGATGGGATTTCATTTTTTGTGGCTGAGTAATATTCCGGTGTGTGTGTATGTCTGTTTGTGTGTGTGTGTGTGTGTGAATATGCCACATATTCTTTATCCATTCATCTGTTGATGGACACTTAGGTTGCTTCCATGTCTTGGCTACTGGAAATAGTGCTGCTATGATCATTGAGGTGCATGTATCTTTTTGAATTAGTCTTTGTCTTTTCTGCATATATACCCAGGAGGGGGATTGCTGGATCATATGGTAAATCTATTTTTAGTTTTTTAAGAAACCTCCATACTATTTTCCATAGTGGCTGTACCAATTTACATTCGCACCAACAGTATAGGAGGGTTTCCTTTTCTCCACAGTCTCTCTAGCATTTATTATTTGTAGACTAATATTAAATTTTACTTTTTAAAAAAATTTTATTATTTTTTAAATTGCAGTATTTGTAGATTTTTTTGATGGCCAGTCTACTGATATGAGGTGATACCTCATTGTAGTTTTGATTGGCATTTCTCTAATAATTAGCAATGTTGAGCATCTTTTCATGTGCCTGTTGGCCATCTGTACATCTTTGGAGAAACGTCTATTTAGATTTTCTGCCCATTTTTTGATTGAGTTTTTTGTTTTTTTGATATTGAGTTGTAAGAGCTGCCTGTATATTTTGGAAATTAAGCCCTTGTTGGTTGCATTATTGCAAAACCTCCCAGTCTGTAGGTTGCCTTTTCATTTTGGGGGTTTCCTTTGCTGTGCAAAAGCTTGTAAGTTTGATTAAGTCCTACCTGTTTATTTTTGCTTTTATTTCTTTTGCCTTAGGAGACTGATCTAAGGAAGTATTGCTAAGATTTATGTCAGATAATGTTTTGCCTATGTTTTCTTCTAGGAGTTTTATGGTGTCCTGTCTTACATTTAAGTTTTTAAGTCATTTTGAGTTTATTTTTGTGTATGATGTGAAGAGCTGAGTCTTAAAGAGGCAAAGCATGCCCTGGAGTCGAGGCTGGGAAGGACATTCTAGGACAGAGAAATGGCTGTGCAAAGGCAGGAGGCATGGGGAAATTCAGGATATTTGTGACTGCAACCATACAACTTATGCTACACAAAGAAATGTTTGAGACAAACGGCTTTTGTATGCTGAGAAGTATGCTCTGTGCCCAACAAAGCAAAAGTCTGTTTCAGCCAGGATAACATTCACAACTGGAAAACAGCCAGGTGAGAAATGCCCACAACCTAAATTGTTCAGGTTTAGGAAATGACTCGGCAAGTCCTCTCACTGCTTCCTATGAGATCTGACTTACTCCGCATCAGTCTGTGACGGCTCCAAGGCCGCCTCCCACGGCTTCTATCTCCACAGCTCACCCTAGGCCCTAGGCTGGGCACAAAAGCGGATCAATCGCTACTCGGTGGGATTCGAGGTGGGGGTGGGGGTGGAGAACAAGGTCTAAACTCAGGTCAGGCGCCCAGAAGAGGGCCTGGCGGTTGTCCCCAGGATGACCCGACCTCCCGGGCTAGTTGAAGCGCCTTTGTTACCAGGCTCACTGCAGGGGAAGCCTGGGGTTTGCTCCCCGCTCATTGGTCTGCAGAGAAGCGCCTCCGAGGACCCGCTGTTACCGAGGCGAGGACGAGAGCCTATTGGTCAGGACACCTCACAATGGCCCCCCGGCCACGCAGGGTTCTTCCCATTGGTTCGCTGCCTGCCTCGGGAGACCCTTATTGCCTAGAACACAGGCCTGCTACTTGGCGCGCCCTGGAACGAGCGCCCCCCGGCTGAGCCCTGTTCTTCATTGGCTGCTCTGGGGGCCGCTATCTAATGAGGAGCGAGGCGCAGAGCCCCCCGGGCACTCTCTCCCTGCAGTAGGATCTAGCCCTGCTGGAGGGGGACCCGCCCGCGACGGCAGGAGCCAAAGCTGTGCAAAGGCCAGGAGCCCAGCATCTCTGAGGAGGACACCTGTTCTCCGTGGGGACCTGAACTGGATCGCAGCGCAGGCCTCCCAGCGTGAAGCTCTGCATCTCCGACTTGAAACTCAACCCGGCAACCTCCAGTAAGTTCAAAACACCCAGGCATTGCGTGAACCAGCTCAGGGCTGACGGAGAAGGTGTCCCAACTCCTGTGTATCCAGGCTACATCTCCATTTACTTATTCCCTTAATCATTTATCCACCCATTGTTTATCGGTTCATTTGTTTGGCATTCTATGGGTCCACCCGCTCCGCTGCATCCTTCTCTCTGTCAGTATTAGGAAATCCCGTGCCCTGAAGGCTTCGTCGGACTGAGATCCAAGAGCGGTGGAGACAAGTGAAAGCCCGGAGGGACCATGTTCTACTATCCCAACGTGCTCCAGCGCCACACCGGCTGCTTCGCCACCATCTGGTAAGGGCTGGCCGGGCCAGGGTGGGCAAGCCAGGAGGGACACCCAGGGATCCCAGCTGAAGGGCTCCCCTCTCCATCCTCACCCCACTTCCTCCCTCCAGGCTGGCAGCCACGCGCGGCAGCCGGTTGGTGAAGCGTGAATACCTGAAGGTGAATGTGGTGAAGACCTGGTAAGGCCCAGGGAAGGGAGGAGCGGCCTGGGGCCAGGGTGGGTCAGGGGATGGACTGGGCCGGGCCGGGCTGGGCTGTGGGGCTGGTCCTTGACGCAGTGGGTGATCAGGGCGTGCTGTTTCCCCAGCGAGGAAATCCTCAATTATGTGCTGGTACGCGTGGAGCCCCCGCTGCCCAGTCTGCCGAGGCCCCGCTTCTCCCTCTATCTGTCAGCCCAACTCCAAATCGGCATCATCCGGGTCTACTTTCAACAATGCCAGTACCTCGTAGGTAAGGCTGGGAAGGCTTCGAGGCAGGGCAGAGCGGAGGGTCCCTGGCCTGGGCTGGCGCTCTACCTTACCCTCCCTGCCCGCAGAGGACATCCAGCACATCCTGGAGCGCCTGCACCGGGCCCAGCTGCAGATTCGCATTGATATGGTGGAGACTGAACTGTGAGTATCCTCTGGGGACTGGAACCACCAGCCTTTGGCAGGGAGCCTTCCTGCTTGACCTCAGCCCATCTTGGCCTCAGTACTTGATAGCTCACATTCTCCCTCAGACCCAGCCTGCTGCTTCCTAACCACCTGGCCATGATGGAGACTCTGGAAGAAGCTCCAGACCCTTTTTTTGGGATGATGTCTGTGGATCCCAGACTCCCCAGTCCCTTCAATATCCCTCAGGTAGGTCTCATCCCCTGGGACACCTGATGAGTGGACACTGCAGAGGGGTGTGCTGTTCCTGTGCCAGTTGTTCAGGGAAGGGCGGGAACCTGCTACAGCTCTGCCCCATAGGAGTTGGCGCAGGGCGACTGTCATGGGGGACCCATCCAGACAAGCCTGCTGCACTTCCCTATTCAGGACCAACCTAGAGGCAGCTCTTGTCGCCACTCTTCTCCATGCTATTCCCACAGTTGAAGCCTTAATCCAGACCCTGGTGTCTCTCAGCACCAGGTTTCCTTACCCATGTTCTTGTCCATCCATTTCTAATACCACTACAGCTTAGACAGTGTTACCCCCTTTCTTCAAAGACGTTGCCAGTGGTTCCTCACTGCAAACAAAATACTAACATTTAAGGCTCTCCGTGTCCTGGCCCAGAGGGAGCCATCCCTAGACATCCTCTCAGCGCATCCCCTGGGCATCTTTGGCTCCCAAACACCAGTCTGGCCCCTATGTCCCAAAGATACCACATTTACTTTTCTGTTTGAGCTATTTCCCTAGCCCTTAATGATCACTCCTCATTCTTTTACAGACTTCACTCAAATGCTACCCTTTCCCATGAAGCCTTTATCCCACTCTTAGCCAGAATCAAATGTTGTTCTGGAACTGAGCACATCACTTGGGTCATGTTTTATCCTTAGTGTTGACTCTGGCTGGGGTCATATACTATTCGTCTCCCCACTAGACCATACACTCCTTAACATCAAGAACATTTCCTGTTCCCTCTGTCCCCCACAACACCTGACATAAGGATGTAGTACTTCTTTCACAGACAAGTTGACACAGACTAGATAATTGGGTGGGGGCAGGAAAAGGAGGAAAGGAAACCAGATAGTGAGTGGGTTCACTGCATACTAGTGTCAGTGCCACAGAATCGGGCATTTAGGGGTATCACTGTCCACTGTCTGACTAGGGCTATGAAAGCGGGGAATTCGGGGGCTGAAGCTGAACCCTATCTCTTGTCCCCAATCCCTTCCCAAAGATTCGACACCTCTTAGAGGCTGTGACCCCAGAGAGAGTTCTTGAGGAGATTCCTCCTGAAGTCCCTACAGAGCCCAGGAAGCCAGGTGAGCAGAGAGAGACATCCTTCTGGTGAGAGGCAAAGAGCCAAGAGCTATAGAAATAACTCCCTTTGAGCTTCTCTCAGGAGCCAGGCCGTGTGTGTATAACTGCATAACTGTCTCACATGAGTCCTGTGCAACTGGAGTCCTTCCCATTTTACAGATGAGGAAAGTGCAGCCCATAGTGGTTAAGCAATGTATCCTGGGTCAGCTTGCCAGGGTCTGACTAAGAACCTAGATTGAGCTGACTCCAGAGTCCATGCTTTCGCCTTACCACATGGGTATGGGAACTCAGAAAGAAGCAGAGGGGCTGGTGTGACTTCCCTGCCCCTGCAGACAGGATTCCGGTCACTGTGGTGTCTCCTGAAGCCATCACGATCCTGGAGGAGGAACCCATACGTATGCTGCAAATCGAGGTGAGCTGTCCCCCTGCAGAGACCAAGGCCCAGGTCTTGCTTCTGGTGGCCTAGCCCCCTGCATCCACTTCTCTCTGCCCCCGGAGTCCTGCCTTCTCTACCTCCATTCCCCCACCCCTGCCCCTGGCCCCAAGCACCCCTGGGCTCCCTTGGCCCAGCCCGGCCTTGTGGCATGTGCCTCTCAAACAGAAGTGGAATTGAGCCCCTTCTCCTTTTTCTTCCTCTTCTGACAGGGTGAAAAAGACCTCCCAGAGATCAGCCGCCGAGACTTGGACCTGCTGATTGCTGAGGAAGACGAAGCCATCTTGTTAGAGGAACGTCGTCGGCTGGGTAGGCCTGTCCGGGAAGGTAGGGCCTACCCAGCGCTGGATGGTCAGGCCTCCGCACAGGCAGTCTGGGCCTGGGCCATGCTCCCATCTCTTCTCTTCTGTGTTCTGAGCCCTGATCCTCTCTCTGCAGAGGCCAAGGAGGAGCTCCGGGCCCCAGAGGAGGAGATCGCAGTTCCCCCACCCTCACCTCTAGCTCTCGCAGAGTAAGGGCAGGAACCCCCAGACCAGGTACGGGTCACTGCTGGGAGGGGGAGTGTCTTCATTTTGCTTGCCCACTTCCCCTCAGGGTACTTCCAGGCCGGGTCCCGGTCCCCGAGGAGCCGAAGCTGCCAGTCTGGGAGCCCAGGGCCCCACTTCCTGGTGAGTATCCGCTATGCCTGGGTCCTTCCTGGGGGTCCAACTTGCTGAAGAAAGGACCCTCTAGCTTCTTGACTGGGTGGCTTTGAGAGTAAAGGCTGCGGGGCAGAGCCAGGACCTTGAGTGTTGTTGCAGAGGTGACCCCCCCGCTGGAGCTGCGTCTGCCAGCCCCACCAAGCCCAGAGGTGAGTACCCTTCCAAGCTGCCTTCTCTTGGCCCTCCCCTCCCAGAGCTGCTCACCGATTTTTAGTTTCCCTAAGCCCAAGGCCACCACTAGCTTCCACAGGCCTTTATGCCAATGAGCAAAAGGTGCCCCTGCCCATGCCCCATTCTATCCAGCTTGCACTTCCCAGATGGACACCTCATTCAGGGCGGGAGCTGCACCCGCTCCCGGAGGCCCCACCCAAGCCCTCTCCCAGGGCACCTCTAGGGGCGGGAGTGTGGGGCCTGTTTGCAGTCCACAAGAACGACAGGAAAAGGAGTAAAGGGTAGCCTTGCCCCTGCCTCCCCTCCTCATTCAGCGGAGGAGGCCCCCAGGCCCCCCACCTCCAGGGGCCCCACCTGCTCGCCGCCGCCGCCGCCAGCTGTTATTCTGGGACAAGGAGACCCAGATCTCCCGGGAGAAATTCCAGGAACAACTGCAAACCAGAGCCCACTGCTGGGAGTGTGTGAGTGTAGCCCAGGCTCAGGGGGGACAGAGGGAGGCAGGTGCACGCTGGGCCTTCTAAAGTCTCCAAAGTGCACATGGTGGGGGTTTGCCCACACACCACTTTGTGACCCTGCCTGTCACATCCAAGGGACCGGCTGAGTCGTCCCTTTAGCAATAAGCAGAGTGGGCAAGGACAGGAGCCTGAGAATTGGAAGGCCAAAGGCCTTGGAACAAGACTTTGCAGGTGAGGAAGGGGCAATGGCTCCTTCCTAACTGGGCTTCCGGCCTTCCCCACCACGTAGCCGAAGGTGCAGCCTCCTGAGAGGATGATCACAAGCCCTGCCGAGCTGTTCCGAACCCCGACTCACCGTGAGGAGTGGTGGGAGCTGGTGTGTGGGATCCTCTGAACCCATGTTCCTCGCTGTTGGTGTTCCTCACGCCTCAAACCCTCTCCCTGCTGCCTGCTACCCTCAGCTGCCCCGCTGCCCCCAGAGCTGCTGGCTTTCTGGACCCACTCTGCCCAGCCACCCCCGACAGCACTCAGGCGAAGGCCGCCCAAGGAGGCCGAAGAGGAGGCCGCAGCCGAGGAGGAAAGGAGAAAGGCTGAAACTCCAAGTGATATTGAGGTAACTGTATCTTCACTCCTTCCCGAAAAGACCATCTGCTCTGCCCAGCTCCAGGGCTGCTGCTTCTTTCCACGCGAGCACCAGGACTGAGCAGGGCTGCTCGAACCCCGCCCCCCATGCTCATGGAAGCTTGGGGTCTTAGTTCTCTTTCTTTCATCCCCAGGCCCTGAGGGAGGCCCTGGAGCCCAGTGGGCCCCTCATGGTGTCAGGTAAGCACCTGGAAAAGGGATGGTGGAGGCCAGCACAATCCCAGGGAACCGGTCCCCAACTGCTAACAGCTCTCATCAAAGCGTTTTAACACGAGAGCACACACTGAGTGTCTTCAGTAACCCCCACCAACCCATCCCCTGCCCCCGGTACTTTTAACGAGTCACTGCACAGCTCTGGCACCCAGTTTGACCAGGTGGCCCCTAGGGCCTGACTGCCTAGATGCAGACAAACCCGCTCAGGACCTCCCTCTCCCCTCGGACAGAGATCTCCCTAGAAGCGGCTGAGGAGGAGAGGGCCCGCGTCAGCCTCGTCCCCCCAGAAGAGCGGTGGTAAGCAGGACCTGGCCCGCGAGCCTGGCCAGGTTGGGGAGGTGGCTGAAGGGGTGGGCCCTCATCACCCTCACAGCCGCCCTTGCCCTGCTGTACCTCACTGCCATGCCCTAGGGCCTGGGCTGAGGTGGAGCAGCCGGAGCCCCCTGTGTTGCCTGTGGTGCCTGAACTCCCCGAGGTGCCTGTGGAGATGCCTGTGCCGCTGCCACTGGAGCCTGAGCTGCTCTCGCTGGAGGCCGTGCACAGGTACCAGGGAGGGTGGGCCGCAGTGGGTGGCCTGGGCCGGAGCCTCGGCCAATGGTCCTTGATCTCCACAGGGCAGTAGCACTGGAGCTGCAGGCCAACAGAGAGCCTGACTTCAGCAGCCTGGTGCCGCCTCTCAGTCCCCGCAGGATGGCTGCCCGAGTCTTCTACATGCTGCTGGGTGAGCTGGGCTCGTGTGCCCATGCGGGGCTGGGGAGCGGACACACTGGCCAGAGACTGCCACAGGGACTCCCTCTCACCAGCCTTCTCCTCCCCTCTTCACCAGTGCTTGCCGCACAGGAGATCCTTCGTGTGAAACAAGAGAAGCCATACGGGCGCCTCCTGATCCAGCCGGGGCCCCGATTCCACAGCGGTTAGAGCTCATTTACAAAGCGGTCAGGAAACTGACTGCGTAAAACTAGGTCCTGCCTCACTAGGCCCTGCCTGCCTCATTATGAACAGGCATCTCTGTCCTTCCTGTTCTCAGAGCTACTGTTCAAGCAGAAAATAAACTGCCTTTATTACAGCCTGGTGTCATGACACTGTATTGTCCCACAGCACAAGGCAGCGAGTAGGGCTGAGACTCCAAGTGGGTATGAGGCCCAGGCTCAGAATCTTTGTTAAGGCATAAGCTGGAGCTGGGCTGAGAGCTGGGCCTGGGTGGGCTCTGTCCTCTCTGGCCCAGCTGCACCCCGTAGTCTAGGTGAGGCCCAGGACGGCCTGGAGCTCCTGGGCCTTGTCGCCAGGCAGGGAACCCAGTGCCGAATGGAAGCTGTCGGTGTGCTGTTTGGCCAAGAACGTCAGGAGAAGCAGCAGTGCCGCCTTGGTGTCTGGGTGGAGAGTGAAGAGGGAGAAACCTGGGGAGGGCTGGCCCCCAACTCCTAGCTGCCCCAGGCCCTCTGAAGCCCTGCTCCTCTGCTCTCCCCACAACCCTCCCACGACTGCCACCCTTACCTGGTGGGATCTTGTTCTTGGCCAGAATGAGGCTGTAAATGCGCAGGAGCTCGGGAGCCACATCTACAACCTGTGGGAAAAGGGCCAGCTCAGGGGCAGAAGCACTGCTGGGCCCCAGCACTGGGGTAGGTGGTAGGAGCCCAGGAGAGGCGGTCTCCCAGTGGGGCCATCTGAGCTTAATACTGATTCAGACATCCTAAACTGTGAAACATGAGAAGGACCCATGAAATGGAGTGGAAATAGTCCTTTTTTCTTTCCTTTTTTTTGAGAGGGTGGGATTGTGACCAAAGACACCTGAAATCCTGGCCTCAAGACCAAAAGAAGCCCACACACCCAGGAGCTCCACCAACACAGTAGTTTCCAAAGGTGCAAGACAGAGGTAATGGAAACAGGAACACTGGAGCATGAGTCCAAAGCTAGTCACTTGGTGCAGACAAATCTCATTCAGAAAGCAGAGCTGCTCTGATTCAAATAGATGGTGGGGTGGCCAGAGTCCACAGGCTCCATGGAGCACAATCTGAAAGAGTCCTGATCTAAGCAATCAGCCCAGGAAAGCTGTGACTTCTGGCTCAGATCAGAGAGTGGAAATGGCCAGGGAAGACAGCCTCTCAGAGGAAAAATGCTACGTGTCGAGAGGAAGCCCCTCCTCTCCCATTACAGGCCTGGCTACCAAGCCTTGCAGACCAATGAGAAAGCAAAGAGCAGCTTTAACCGATGCCAACTCTGCCTGTCCTTGAGACTGGAGCATCAAGCTTCCCTCCAAGGGCCCCAGCATTGGCGTTACCTGGTCAGGGCTGCTCTGGTACAGGAAGCTGAAGAGGTGCCCTATGGTGACCCACTCCTCCAAGTCCTCCTTCAGTGGCAGGGCGTGCAATAGGGCAGCCAGCACCTGGACGCAGACATGACTTTGGCCCCTAGCCATGCGCATTTCACACCCTCCTCGGGTTCCCGACCCTGCCTGATGCCCCGACCCCTCACCTGGGGCTCTGGTTTCCTTGTGGGACTGGCCATCAGCAGGCGGGCGAGTGCCCCACAGATGTTGTCACGGACACGATCGTGGCGCTCCCGCGCCAGGAGGGGCAGCAGGAGCCCCAGCAGCTTGGGGAAGTGTCTGGTCCCCAGTCAAGGAACAGGCACATGGAAAGAACTTTCCCATCCCAAGTCCCAGGGACACCCACCCTACCCAACCCCGGCTCCTTCCTGCAAGCTGAGGATACTCCTGGGCGGGGCGGCCCCCGTGCTCCACCAGCACACCCAGCCCAAAGATGGCATTGCTCCGCACTTCGGGGTCTGCCTCCCGGGCGCTGCTCAACAGCACAGGAAGCAGTCGGGACACAAACTGAGCCGAGGCAGCACCCAGGCTCTGAATGGACTCCGCCAGCGTCCCCACCGCAAAGGACTTCTCAGCTACTGTGCAGCCCTGTTTCTGGTAGGGGGAGAAGTGCATGTCAGCCTAGGGCTGGGTGCAGGGCGCATGGGGTTCAAAGCCAGGGGACAGAGCACTCACCATCTTGCAGAGCAATAATGGCAGGAAGCCGGCAAAGAAAGGGGCAAAGGCATCTCCCCCTGCTGCAGCTGCCAGTGCGGGGATGGCCTCACCAGCGTGCTCGAGCAACATGGCATCATATTCAGCCTGTGGGGCCAGGTTGGGAGCTGGAGTACCAGGGCCAGCTCTGAGACTGGGGGCACCTCTCACCATGCTCCTCCACTGCCACAGGTGGTCCCCCTGGGGGCTGCCCCTGGTTGACAGGATCAGCCCCTCCCAGGCTGGGCTTGTTTGCAGCCCAGATTTTTCTCTAGGTCCTCTCACTCTCACTTATCAGTCCAAGCCTGCCCTGAATCCCCACCTCCAGGAAGCCTTCCTTAAATCCCTACTAATTTAGGAGCAGCATTGGTCATCCAAAGCCACTGACCAATCTTTCAGCAGCCCTAGTACCCCCAGGCCAAGCCCAAGCACACGTTCTGCCCTGCCCTGTGGAGACTCTCTGGTCCCAGTTTGCACCCACAGCTCTCACCTGGTCTTCCTCATCTTCCTCATCGGTGTCCTGACAGGCTGTCTGCGGGGAAGGGGAGCTCAGCTCAGCCTGGGCTCTCCTGCCCCTTCTCCTTCCCAGGGGTAGAGGAAGGGGGAAGCCAGATAGGTGACCTCTGGCTATCCCCACCTGGGCCTGGGCCACCTCTTCACCCTGCAAGCCCCGCTCACCTTCCTCTGCAGCACAGCCTTGAGCACACTGCAGAGCTCAGCCAGACGCCCAGGGGGCTGCAGCGTGAGGCTCCCACAGCCACGCAGCACCACCGTCAGGGCCTCCAGCACGGCCATCACCACCTGGCGCTCCCGCTCCCCGTGCACTGCCTGCATGTAGGACGGCACCACCCGGGCCAGGGCGGCCTGCAGAGCTGGGGACATGATCGGCTGAAGCTCTGACCAGGCCTGCCCCTCCCCAACCCCTCTGCTTCCAGAGGACCCAGTACCCGCATCTCACCAGCAGTGTTGGGTTCCGAGGGGCAGCTTTGACAGGCTTTGTGCAGCGCGCAGCAGAACTGACCCAGGGCCTCATGGGCTGCCTTCCGCACATTCAGGTTAGGGCACTGCGGCACGAGGAGGGGGCAGGATGTGCCTGCTGGGTACAGGGCGAACACAGGGCCCCTAGGCCTCTGACCCCCACCCCTCCGCCCACCAGCCCACTCACCTCCAATAGTCTGAACACTTCTTCAAAGACAGTCTCCATGTAGGGAAGGAAGGCCACACTGTAGACAGACACAGGGCCATGGGGAAGGGGTTCCTAGCAGGGGCTCCCAGTGCCGGGGATAGGCCAAGGCTCACCTGGCGTTCACAGAGATCTCCCCCAAGGCAGCACAGGTGTCTTCCTTCTCATCGAAGAAGGCATTTTCCACGCTATACCTGGAGTAAAGAGGGGATACAGCAGTGATCGGGTACCAGTAGGAGCACAGCTGACCCTGGGCCATCATCTAAACCAGGATTCCTCCGACCAGAACGGCAGGCACCCCTCCACACCCTGAGATCTCTGAGTCCTCCTCCTCCTCCTCCTCCTCGTCCATGAGCTCCTCCTCTTCCTCCCCATCGCTCTCGTCATCAAACAGGAGGAAGGCGCTGCTTCCATCATACTGAGGCTGGACAGGAGAGGCACAGCAGGGAGTCTGGCTCAACTGGGCCCAGGAGAGAGACCCCATCCCAGGGCTGGCCTCCCCAGTCTCGCTGGGCCCATCTGCTCTCGGCTCACCACAACGCCCTCAGTGGAACGCAGTGACGACAGCATGAGTGTGGTGATTTGTGGCAGGTGGGGCGCCAGGCTCTCACCCATCAGCCCCGATAAGGCTGCAAACAGGCTGTACCTGGCGAAGGCAGGTGGAAGCTCTACCATCCTGTCGGCAGTATCTAGACAGGAGTGGGGAGCCCAGGGAACCCCTGGTCCAGAACCAGAGGACTCAGGTGGGGTAGGGGCACAGCAGGGTGAGGGCTCACTCACGTGCACCGCCGCAAGTCAGGGTCGTCTACCTGGTCGCACAGGCCCAGCCCCAGCTGGCAGCATTCCTCAGCCAGGGGCCTCATGGGCTCCCCCACTGCTCGAGCCAGCACCCCAAGCGTCTCTGTGGGGGAGGGGCTTGGTTAGCACAGCAATGTGGAGCTAGGCCAGAGGTGAGTCGGGCCAAGGCCCAGGGGACCAGAGGTGGCAGCTAGGGTGAGTTTAGAAACCACTCCTACTCCTAGCTACGGTGTGGAGGGGAGGAAGACACCTGTGCTGCTCAGGGGCGATCTTCTCTGGGCATCCGCCCTTCCCTGGCACTGGGAAGCCCACCTGGGAGCTCCTCACTCACCCAAGCTCTGGATCCGCACAGGCTGAAGGTCCTCGTGGCCTGTCAGCAGGAACTCCCGCAGGTGCTCCATAATGGTGAGGAAGTAGGGCAGCATGGAGCCCTGGGCAGCTGTGGCTGCAGGGCAGTAGGACAGAATCAGAGCTGGAGGGTGAGCAAGGATCACATGCCATAGGCGCCAGATGAACCCCATGCTCCCGCCTCCAACTCACCAATGGCCCCCAGGGCGCTCACAGCCAGCTCCTTGGCCCGAGAGCTGCTGGGTTCCCTTAGAGGCTGCAGCATACACTCCATGAGCTCCGGAAGGTAGGGCTGTACTTTAGGTCCTATGGGAAAGGCAGCTCGCTAACAACCAACCTAGGTCTCCTACTTGCCTCCAGGCTGACCCTCCTTGCGGGCCCACCACATCCCACTCCCCACCACAGGCAGTGGTTCCGGGAGCAGCACATCCTGCCCCCTTCAGCCAAGACTACAGCCCCATCCCCTCCCTCGTACCCCCAAATGTCATCACTACCTAGATTCTCCACAAAATTCTCTAGGGCATAGCAGGCCTTGGCCAGGTGGTGTGTGTGCCCAGGAGGCACTGACTTCAGGTAGGCGAGGAGCAGTGGCATCACCTCACCGGAGTAGCTGCTGATGTGGGGCTGGGGGAAGGAAAAAGGGGGCCTGAGTCAGCTCAACTGCAGGGCACACGCCAAAGTGTTGAGGGCAGCAGGGATGCCTGAGAAGATGAAGCTGGGGGGCTGGTCCCTGGGACAGGCGGGAACTTTGAAATGGTGGCTGCCCAAATTTGGCCTTGCTGACCTGTAGGTTCTCTGAGAACTGGCCCAGAGCGAACAGTGCAGCATTGCGTACAACCTGCGACGGATCCTCCAGGCTCTTGCACACAACCTGCAGCAGTGGGGGCAGCAGCCTGGATGGGGCGGGACAAGAAGATGCAGACTGACAGGCAGGATCCGAGAGCCCTAGGCCAAGCCATTCTCCCGTTTCCCCTAGGAAAACCCAGCTTTCTGTCACCAGATGGTGAGCACCACTCACTGGTCCCTATAGCTGGGGTAGCCATTTATTTTCTAAACCAGGATGCGTATGAGAGCAACAAGAAGATGCTATTGATAATTAGGCTTAAACAACAAACAGACCAGCACTGCTGTGGGTGGTGTGGTCCCCCTCCCCACGGCCCATCCTCACTCCAGGACAGGGGAATAAATACCTCTGTCTGATATGGTCACCAGCTCCATCAGACAGCACCGCCAGCACCAGGAGACCAGCCTTGCGTTGGTAGGGGCTCTCACTCCTCAAGGCCTCTTCCAGCATGGGCATCTAGGAAAGGAGATGGCGCTCTCCTGAAACCCCAGCACGAGCCTGCCTGGTCATGCAGCAACAGGCCTCAACACCTACCAGGACACAAACATCCTCAGCCTCAGGGGACTACGCAAACCTAGGGGTAAGAGTCACACTTACCAGCAGGGGACAGAGCTTCTCAGGGGGCAAATGGAGTGCCAACATGTCCACGACCTGCAAAAGAACAGGGAGACTTTGCTGAACTCCACCTCTGCCCCTCAACCTCCCCTAACCACCTAACACCCTGTCCCCAGGCCCTCTCCCACATCCCACCTGTACAGCAAAGTGCTTGGGTGTCTCCCCCACCAGCCCAATCTCCAGCTCTTCCTCCTCCGAATCCTGGTCCTCAGGATCCAGCTGGCCCAGTGGGGGCTCGGCAGCCATAATGGGGAAGAGGGTGTGCAGCAAGGGTGGCAGGAGACGATTTTTCAGTAAGGCCTGAAGAGGGAGGGCAGAATGGGCTCCCTGAGAATCTGCTCCGAAGATGGATTCACATTAAAAATTCCAGCCGTTCAGGCCACAGGGGGTCCAGCCGGAGATTCCCAATCCCCCAGCCAAGAGCTGGGCTGAGTCCAGATCAAGTCTTGAACATCTTGGCTATGGTACTTTAGACACCCTGAGATGGACAGAAAGCCCCGGGAGTGAGATAAAGGACAGAGATGGGGATGGGGTGATGGGCGTCAGAGGGCACTCACCTTGCTCTTGACTTTAACCAAGAAAGTGAGGCAGCAGAGAATACGCACACGTACTGCATCGCCCAGGGCCACGTTTCTAGCCACCTGCCCGGAGACCAGTGAGACTCAGAAATAGGCAAGGAAACTCCCAGTAGAACAAGCAGCAGGGATGGTGCCGACCCTGGGCTCACCTCCAGGCAGAATGTGAGGACCTCTGAGAGGTGGGAGGTGATGATAGGCACCTCTGACTCCAGCAATTCATCCAGGGCTTCCACAGCCTCACAGGCCTTTGCCTGCCAGACAGGAAAGTCATAGGGTTACTATCCTCTTCTTCAGTGGACCAAGCCGATTGCTTCTGTACTTTCCCTCCAACAGAGCTCCTATCCAAATGTCCTCACCTCATCTACAGGGATCAGACTCTGCACAGCCATGATGAGCTTAGGCACCAACATTCGAGCAAGAGGCTGGAGGACACAGAATGAGCTGAATCACAGAGAGTACGATGTAGCCTAATCCCAAGCTCCAGAAACTGGCAGCTTTCTTGAAGCCTGGACATCGGGGGAGCCCACACACAGCCACCCACAGGTTCCCCTCGCAATTGCTAGGCAGGACAAGCAGAGAAAGTGTCTGAAATAGCTCTGCATCCCGCAAGGGTGAGGACATGAAAGCCCGAGGACAGGGAGCCAGGGAAGGTGAGGGCCCATAGCTCACCACATCGTCAGTGCCGAGGTAAGGGGCCATTGTGGTCAGGGTGCGCAGGGAATAAAAGAGGAGCCCAGGAGAGCCCACCTCACCAAGGGTCTCATTCAGAAGCCGAAGAAGCTCCCGGTGGTGTGGTCGGAAGGCCTCGGGCCGGGAGGTCACCAGCACACTTAGCAGCAAAAGCCCCATCTGCCCAGGAGTTGGGGTTGAGAGAGAGAAGCTTACATGGTCTGTCCAGCTTCCAGATCCCTTCCTCCCACCAACCACGTGATAGTACCTCTCTCTCTGGGATGCGGGGGCTGTGTGTACTGTGCTGAAGAAGCTGCATGAGCTGAGGCCAGGCCTCCAGGCCTTCCTTTCGAAAAATGGTGGCTGAGAGCTGGGCCAGGCTAAGTCTCACAGAATGCCTGCGAACAGGAGAGATTCCCCACCCCTAATCACCCTCCAGTACCCTCCCCTGCACACGATGGCCCTACCTCTGTTGGATGGCCAGGAGAGAAACCTCCAGGTGTGGGCAGAGGGTCTCTGCCAAATTGGGACACATAAAACAGCAGCTCAGAGGGAAACTGGCAGCATCGTGGATGTGCAATCTGGTAAGTTCTGACCTCACTCATACTCAATTTCACTCCCATTCTTCTGACTTGGGTTTGGGAGACCATCACAGCCCACTCTCAAGAACTTTAGTCTTTAACACAGCCTGAGAATTCTTCCTCCATTCTTGGTCTAGAACTGAAGCCCCTGATCCCCAAGTCCCAGCCTGGCGCTGAAAAAGGCAGAAATCCCGGGAAGGTCAGTCTGGAGTCAGTTAGGACCCGGAGAGGAGGCAGGTAGGCACTTACTCTGTCTCTCTCTGGAGGACCGTCAGGACCAGGGACTTGATGCTGGAACACAGGTGGCAGACGTTTGGTACCCAAGAGCCGCCTCAGCCTGGCCCCGCCCCGCCCCTGGCCCAGCCCACCTCTCCCGTTGCTCCGCAGCCAGCCGCCGCCAGCAGGTGCTCAGTCGTCTGCGGGTCAGCACAGCCGCGAACTGGCGGATCTGGGATAAGGAACCGGGCATGTGAGGGTCAGGGCAGGAAGGTGATGAGTGGGCCGCCGGGGGCGGGAACTGGGGCCTGACCAATGGCGTACTATGGGACGCTCAGTGGCAAGGGGCAGGAGCTTCACCTGAGGGTCGCCCGCTGAGGCCAAAAGGTCGCAGAGCGCGGGCAGGGCGGCGGGGTCTCGAAGAGCGGTCTGGAGCTGCTCGGTGGCCTGGGGGAGGCTGGGGGGTCAGTGTCAAACCTTTCCCGCAACACCCCCCGTTCACTCCGGCCCGTTCCCGCCTGCCCCGTACCCGGCGGATGCGCTCGGTGTCCGGCAGCAGCAGCTCCCGCAGGATCTGTTCCAGGCCGGCGGGCTCCATGGCAGCAGCTGAGCCGCCGCTGTGGGGCCGGGAGGGGGGAGGGACAGCACGTGGAGGTTCTGTAACCCACTTCCGGCGGAAAGGGCGTTGCTCCGCGCCTCTCCCGTCGCCAGGGTGATTCAACTCGCTTCACCCCGAGCTCGGGCCCGGCTATTTCCGTTGGGCTGAGCTCCGGCTGAGCCGCGGAAACAGAGCCCCGGTAATATAGGTTCCCAGAGCCAACAGTTCCCAAGTTCCGGGGAGAGTTCGAGTTCCGTACATTCCGCGGCGGAGCCGGATTACTATGGGACAGTGCCCTTAACGGCAGGACACGAGTTCCTATATCCAGACCAAACCCTCCAAATACAGGATCCTTTTTCTTAATAAATTTTATTTTGGTATTGTAAAAAGAAAAATCAGGACCCAAGCTAAAGGCAACTTAAAAAGTTCAAATATATACTCCTTATATAATAGAGATTTGTAATTTCCAGGCCCTCTGGGGAAGGAAGGCCCAAAGGGCAAAGGGGAAGACAACAAAGCCATCACACAACTCCGTCACTCAATCAGAAGAGATGTGGTAAGAGATCAATGGGGCGTAAAGAAAGGGAGACAAGAACAATAGTTTTGCCATTCAAAACTCAGTCCATCTTGAGGTTAACATAGATATAACGGATGAACTTTAGGGAAGAAAAAAAGGAGATGGTGCCCAGCATGAGGAAGAAGACATATCCAGTGAGTAAGGAGTAGCCAAAGAACTCTACTGTCTGGACCGCCCCTGACATGTTGGAGCGCCGAGCATAGTAGAAAACTGAATAGAAGAAGATGAAGAGCCCAGTGGAGCCAACACTCAGCACTGATCGCCACCACCAGCGGTAATCCTCGCCAGACAACTGGAAGTAGGTGAGTGCGATGGAGATGCAAGCCCCCACACTCAGCAGGATGGCGAAGACGAAGAAGAGGATGCCATACAAAGTGTACTGCTCCCGACCCCATACTGTGGCAAAGATGTAGTAGAGCTCCACAGAGATGGCACTGTGAAGAGAAGACACGATACATACCATTAAAGGGCTGTGCGTTGCCAGCACAGTGGTCAGGCCAAAATCCAGCCACCACCCCTCCATGTTACTGCATCACTGTGGAAAGTGGGCCCATTCTACTCCCTGCCCTGGAGTTCCTGGCTTGATGGGAATTCTTTTACCTATGATTAGCTGCTCTCACTTCAAGAACATCTTCAGAAAGTTGAGAGCAGGGATCTTGTCTGTTTTATTTTCCACTGTATTTGCCTGGCACTAAGAGGTACTCAACAGACTGAGCAATCAAATGAGCTTCAGGCCCCACATGGTGTTGCTAAATTCAGAAACCAGGAAGACGGTGAAAGCAGCAGTGTCTCTGGAGAGCTTTACAAGTGAGACACCTGATACTTGAACTGATTCAAGCTCAGTCCTGCTTGGAGAAAGGAGGAACCACTTAGTGATCTCTTAATGGTATAGCTGAACCAGGGATTATTTCTGACGTTGTGTTAGGGTACAGGGTGAGCACAGAAGGGAAAAGTTAAGGTCAGGAACCTGAAAGTGATGCCATGGAATAAAGAGAGGATACCTGAAAGGCAGGAAGCCTCCAACAGTCATGTGGACCAGAGTAGACTTGTACCAGGGCTGGGGCGGAATTTCCCGGGCGATGTTCTTGGTGCGACAAGGTGCGTCAAAGGGGCTAGCGTTGTTCTTCCCGAAGATGCCTCCAATGACAGTGAGGGGAAAGCCGACCAGCAGCCAAACCGTCAGAAGCAGCAGGATGGTGGTGGCTGGCAGAGCCTGTGTTGAACCATTGGCCCAATGCACGGAGTTCACCACACTCCACGTGAGGAAGAAAGGCACTGCAGGGATGGGCCCCCAGAGGGAGGGTCAGCACTGGGAGCTACATGCCTGGACGCACTTAATCAGACTGGACCTAAAGGGGTGAGGAATGAAACATCCTGCTCCCAGGCCAACTCCACCCTTTCGTGTCTCATTCCTTGTTCCTTGGCTTACCGAAATCTCCTCACCTATCCATTATCATTATTAAGGATCAAGGCAAGTCGTTACATAATGACCTAAGAGTGACACAAATCCACCTGCCTCCAAGGGCCTGTCCTGCTATAGCATTGGAGATTCCTAGTGTGAGACATTCCTTTGAATTAAGGCCGTTTTCAGAAAGCCCTGGTTCAAACATAAATGTGATGGAATAGAAGACATGTGGGGTTGGAAACACAAAAGGTTCAGATTACAAACTACTACTGCCTTTGAAAGGACAAGCTGGCTTGAAAGGCTAGAGTCGGGTAGCCCACTTCCAAAATAAAAAAAGCTAGGGGGCGAAAAGAAAAAGGAGTGTCAAAAAATAAATTCAAGAGTGTTACTTCAGTGTAATGGTTGAGAATAGAGGCTCTAGAGTTTGACTGCCTAGGTCTGAAACCTCATTTGCTGCTTTTTAGGAGTATAATCTCACGCAAGTTACCTAACCAGTCTGAAGTTCAACTTCCTCATCTGTAAAATGGGGATAATATTACCTGCTTCCTACAGTCAGTGTGAAGATTAAACGAGATGAAAGCCTGTCAAGTGTTTATCACATTGCCTAGCACATAGTAAGGGCTTAATAATGTTTATGCAAAAAATGCGTTTCTGTCTTTTCAATGGTTTTCTTATTGTTTCTTTTGTCTATTTTCATTGCTTTAATCTGACTCTATCTTGGGTTCCACAACGTGTTCTAAGTCCCTGAATCGGCCCACCAGGGCAAGGGCAGTCCTCACCAGAGAAGAGACTGGTGGTGAGAATGATGTTCCACACCCAACGCTCGCCTCCGATCTGCCGGTAGAAGTGGCTGGACACGTAGCCAGAGATGCAGCAAGTCAGGGCATACAACAAGATGGCTGCTGAGTTAATGGCCCCGTGACGGTGCACATTGAACATGCCCAGCAGCGCCATGACAATAATGCCTGCAGGGTGGTAGTGGAAAGCCCATGTTAGGTCTCCCCTGTCCCTCTTCTGGCAATTTCAGAAGAATCAGCCGCTTTTCTCCCAGACCCAGGGCCTCCAGCAAAACAATATCCCCCAATTCTGTTGTCCAGAAAGCCCACAATAGAATATACTCATCCTTGCTAGAGCCATCCCACCCCTTAGGTCTGCCCCTCACCTTGGACAGAAGACAAGATCAGCATATCTTTTCTGAACAAACCACCTACTTAGTTGTACCCCTTGAGAGAAATCCCAGATTAATTTTTATCACCTCACCAGTGCCAAGGGCCAGGAACTGGGCACCCACACCAAGCACAGCACAGAGCAGACCACGGTATGGAGGGAAGCGGAAGACATCTGTATGGATAATTTTCCAGCCATTGTCACCTTGGTCAAAGTCATCACCAGACCCTCCAGAGGTTGTCTCCTCATCCAAGTTGTACCGAGCCAGGTCATTCCGAAGCACACGCATGAGAATGACAGCCACAAAGCCCACCAGTAAAAACACAAGCACCATGGAATTGATGATGGACAACCAGTGGATTTCCAGTGTTCGGGGAAAGAAACCACCGTCATCACCACGGCGCCTGTCACTCCGACGCTCGACTGAAGTCTCAGACCAGCGCACGCTGTAGGTGTGGGTGAGGCCTAGGAACTCATCAGGTCGTAACCCATCTAAACTGTGGGGCTTGACATCCCGCACTGAGACATTGGCAAATATAATTCGATCTCTGTGGAATTCTAAGTGGAAGTCCAAATGGGTCCAGAGTCCTATCTTGTGGCTGTGAGGCAGGAAGCCACTCTCCTCCATGTAGCCCACAAAGCCCCGGATTGGCAAGTCATCCACCACAAATTCAAAGTAGTAGAGTTCTTCAATGGCCTGGCGCAGCTGTTCCACCTACAAAAACAAGTCAGGAGTCAGACAGGCCTTGAAAGGCCTCGCCAGGCCTCCCCAGCCACTGGATTTGAGAAGGGTTTCACCTCAGCACTACTGACATTTTGGGCTGGATAACTTGTGGGGGACTGTCCTGTGCACTGTCAGATGCTCCACCCCTGGCTTCTCACTAGATGTCAGTAGCACCCTCTAATAGAACAAAAATATCCCCAGACATTGCCAAAAGTCTCTTGGGAGACAAAACTGCCCCCTGTTGAGAACCAGTGGGTTAGACCCTAGTATGCTGGGATTCTCCGAAATAAGCAAGTATGACTTGACAGGGTTAAGACCTAGAAAAAGAGAGGCAAGGTGTAAGAAGTTCTGAAGTAGACTAAGGAAAAGTGCCCTAAGATGGGAATCACTGAAGAAAAAAGCATCACTGGGAAAATTAGGTAGACTGTAAAGGAGACAGTTAAACATGAGCCAAGAGGTAGGAATGGAAAAAAATGACTATGTAGGAGTGGCAGTTGGCACCTCACTACCAACGGACAAGCTTGGAGTCAGGAGCCCTGGGCTCTACTATCAGCTGTGCAATTTACTATTCATGTCTTGGAAAAGTTACTTCTGAGCAAGTACGTTTAACAACTGAATGCAAACAATACTATCTGCCCTACCTGCCACGTGGGGTTGTAGTTAGAATCAAATCAAATCACTTCCATAAAGTTGCTTTGAAAACTATAAACGTAAGGCACTGTTACTAGTCCCTGGGAGGGAGGGCTAATTCTAGTCAACATGGAGAGGCTGACCTGTGCAGGACTGAGCTGCATGTGGCACAGAATTCTCTTCTCCACATTCTCCCGAAAGCGGATCTCGTACAAAGACTCAGCCATCCGATCCCCATCCAGAACTTCACCCAGGCTAAGGCTTTTGTGGCGTATCTTCTCAGGGCTGCAAACTGGAAGCTGATAGTAGTGGTAAGTCTCCTGAGGGTTGTGGTAAGGTCCCACTTTGTTGACATATAGAATGACAGGGTCGCCGGCCTTGTAGTGTGTCACACCTTCCACCCCTGGCTCACGTCCTGTGCCCAGCAGAAGCAGCAGCAGGAGTGGTAACCACCAGCAGCTCCAACTTCGAGGGTGCCCTAGAACTGTCATCCTTAACGCAGCGGAACCTGTTTGGGGGAGTTCTGAGGTTATGGGAACCAGGGATCAAATGACACCCCAGGTCAGGTCCTTCGAACTGAAGCCTGATGGCTCCAATGCCTCCCCTTGGCCTTTCCGATCCTCCCTGAGGCCACCTCCCCACTGCCACACCACACCATCTCTCTGGCCCGAACAATGGGCTCCCCCTCTGCTCTAGTCCTCTCAACCTAGGGTTCCCCCCTCCGGCAGCCCGCCAGCCCGGGGCCTCCCCGTGCACCCCAGCTCGTTTCCATGGCAACTCCACGCGGCCTCGCACCTCCGGCACCTTCCCGCGGCAACCCCGAGGTGCTCTCCGCCCGGGAAGGGCTGGCCGAGGAGGCGCCAGCGGCCTCTGCGGCCCCGTAGCCGCCCTTGCACTCCTGCCGGGGTCTCCCTCAGAGCGGCGCGCTAGCTTGGGACCTGGAGAGGACCTGACGACCGACCTCCCGAGGGCTGGCCACGGTGGTGCCTGATCGCAGCGGCTGCGGTCACACCGCAAGACACCGCGCCCGGCTCACTTCAGTGCTCCCTGAAGAGCTTTCTACCACTGGAGGCCTGGCCCAACTCTGAAGACGCCGCGAGGCGAGGCTCGCCCGTCGCCCCGCGGGGGGCCCTCCCGGCGATCGCTAGGGCAGCTCAGGACACGTCAGTCTTACCACTTCCGCCTTCACCCGCCGGGCCCTCAGCTCGGCGGAAAGCTCTTCTGCAGCCTAGAGAGGGCCACTCCCCCGCGGTCTTGGCCGCTCCGACGCTCGGGTTGCCCCGAGAGGGGCTGCGTTAGAGGCCTGGCTGCGAGGACACAAACTCCCTTTTTTGGGTAAGAGTCGGCGCCGGTCCAGCCGCCCGTCCCCGGGGAGGTTCCAGTTGGACGTCTGAGAGCAGCGCCCGCTGCGCGCGCCCAGTGACTGCCCAGGACACGGGGCCCCGGGGCGGCTGCGCCCACACCTAGAGGACGCCGCAAACGTCTGCCGGCTGAACCAATGGGACTCGCCACCGACTGCCGAGGCCGAGCCCGGAGAGGCGGTTCAAGGCCCCCAACCCGGGCGGGGGTGAGGCTTTGGGCGTAGCTGTGCTAGGACAGAGTCTGGATCTCACCTCCCTGTTGCTCTGCCAACCATCATGAATGGCCTCCCGCCAAAAACCAAATATGTAAATGAAATTATTTTCCCAAGGCTCTACTGGAGCCCTCCCTGACCGTATAACGACCGTCTGTATCCGGCGGTAGAGGCAAGCCTGGGCCAGGTCCGGTGTAGAGGAACGCAAGGAGATGGGGTGTTCGCTCTTTTACCCCGTGAGTTGATCAGACTGACACTTTTATTGTTAAATGCAGGTAAAAAAAAATCCTGACACGCTTTGGTCTCTATGTTTTTATTCTTATTTATCTGTATGTGTTTGGGCATATCTTAATTTGTATTGCAGATTATTGTGGAAAAGTTCACCCTGATCTGTCCCAGCTATTTTAAGGGGATCTGCTATTAGGGGAGTTCCCCTGGAGATCAGCCCTTGGCGCATTGACTTCCTTTGGCCACCTGGAAGCAACATGTAAGGAACCTGACTTAAGGTTCCCTCTTCCCTGGTAAAGAAAGTGGAAAATCACAAGTGGCTTCTGGCCTGAAATGTCCTTCATTTATTCACTTCAGCCCTCTCTGACCCAACCCTCCTCCCTGGAGGAGGGGGTGAGATTCCAGGAAGTACAGGGTTGAGTTTTTAGACAATCAATTAATTTTGTAATTAGAAAAGTAACTTAGAAAATGGCTTTGGAGGAGACTTTTAAGTTACAACCACCTGGTCATTAAAGCCAGAAATCTGGGCCTCTTTCACAATTAACAACCCCCTCCTCCCATAAGTTCAGTGCCACCAAGACTTCTCTGCTTTTGTCTCGATTATCCTCCAAATTGCCCTCCATGCTGCCTTGGTTCAGGCCCCATCCCCTCACCTAAATTACCGTGGCAGCCATGTTGCTAGTCTCTGGGTCACCTCTTCCCTTGGATCCATGTTACACACTGCAGCTGCAAGGATTTTTTTTTCTTTTCTTTTTAATCTTAAAGGTGCCCTATTTCCTGCAACAGTGATTTTTTTTTTAACTTTTAGTACAAATTTTAAAAGGTCGCTTTCCATTTACAGCTATTACAAAATACTCACTATATTCCTCATGTTGTACAATACATCCTTTGCCTGTCTTACACGAATAGTTTGTACCTCCCACTCTCCCAACCCTATACTGCCCCTCTCCTCTCATCCCCACCGGTAACCACTGGTTTGTTCTCTCTCTCTGTGAGTCTCCTCCTTTTTGTTATGTTCACAAACTGGCAACAGTGGTTCTTAAATCTTGGTGTGCATCAGATTCAGTCAGAAACTTGTTAAAAATACAGATACCTGGGTCCCACCAAATTAGGATCTTGGGGAAGGAGGTCACTGGGCATCAGTATTTTTTAACAAGCTCTAATTTTGATGCAAACCAAAATTTAACCATGAGTACATACAATACCTTGCAGTTCTCAGTAATATGCTCACACTCGGATGTCTCGTGCTAGATTTTAAACGCTAGCAGCACAGGTGATCTACTGGCCTTATTGGTTACCTTCTTCCAGGACTCAGCACACTGCCTGGCACAGAGTAGGTGCTCAATAAATGTGACTGGTTGAAATGGACCAGATCCATGGAGGGAGTCTCACCGGATTACAGAGGTGCCTCCAGCAATGAATATGTTCCAAATTGCACTTCCTTCTCAAGCCTTGTGGCCAGTGGTGGATAGAAGGTGAATTATGATGTGTCAGAACATAGGACCTTGGGGAGTTCCGTAACCAAGAGGAGAAAGAAGTAACAACAGCCAGTAAAGACAGAAAGAACTGCTTCTCCCTTCTTCCCCCTCCAAGTTCCTAGTGGAGAGCTGAGCCCAGCATCCCAGACTTGTGTGACTACACAGGCGAGCTTCTGAAGACTAACTTCACTTTGGTACCCTAGCCTTCAGCAGCTCAAGGCGTTGGCTTTCAGAGCAGACAAGAGGCTTTTAAGTAGCAGAGCTCCCTGCTCTCAGCAAGCCCAACACCATGGGGAAGGGAGACACCTTGGAAGCAGCACCAACCACCTCGACCTACCGCTCTGTCATGGAGGAGTATGGTTACGAAGTAGGCAAGGTCATTGGCAATGGCTCCTATGGGACGGTGTATGAGGCTTACTACACAAAGCAGAAGGTCATGGTGGCTGTCAAGATGATCTCAAAGAAGAAGGCCTCTGATGACTACCTTAACAAGTTCCTGCCCCGTGAGATACAGGTGGGAAAGGGGGCTAGAGGAGGGAACTGGTACCAAGCTGCTTAAGGCTTTTCAGAAAGGGGTTAAAAGAGGGTGGAGCCGGAAACCCCCAAACCATAACTGAATGACTCACTGGGCAATAAGGAAAATTACTTGATGTAAATTCAGCCTCCTTCCACCTCACCTCCAGGCCCTCAGAAAGGAAAAGAGCAAAGCATAAGATTTGTCCCTAGGCTACCAGCCCTCTGGGGTTTGATCCTGTTGCAAAGTTCTAAGAAGGTAGCAGTGAGTGAGTAGGAGAGGTCTGGGAGTGCAGTCAGGGTTCTCCCTTCCTGGCTTTGATGGGTCCCTCTCCCGGGGCCAGGTGATGAAGGTCCTGCGGCACAAGAACCTCATCAACTTCTATCAGGCCATCGAGACCACATCCCGAGTGTACATCATTCTGGAGTTGGCTCAGGGTGGTGATGTCCTTGAGTGGATCCAACGCTATGGGGCCTGCTCTGAGCCCCTTGCTGGCAAGTGGTTCTCCCAGATGACCCTGGCCATCGCCTACCTGCACAGCAAGGGCATCGTGCACCGGTGAGGGCGCTGCCACCTGGACACAGGCCTCTGGGCTCTCAAAGGGGTTTTATGCATATCTCCCATTTTCTGCTCTTTTTTCCTCCCTGACCTCTCTCCTCAGTATCTAGGCCTATTCATCCACTTTATTTTAATCATCTGGTCAAGAACACTTACTAAGTGCCTACTGTGTGCAGAGCCCTTTGCAAAAAGCAATGGTGAGCACCTAGTGGTCCTCAGGTACCATCCTCTCTCCTCTTTGGGTTCTGCTCACAACTCCAAGGCTTTCCTCCCTCTGCTCCTGTCCTCATAATGGCCTGTCTCTCCCTCTTTGCCTTTCATCTCTGGCCCTTCAGCTCCCGGTCTAATACTAAGCCCTCTCCTGACCCCCAGCCTTTCTGCTGCTGGTAGGGACTTAAAGTTGGAGAACCTGCTGCTGGACAAGCGGGAGAACGTGAAGATATCGGACTTTGGCTTCGCCAAGATGGTGCCTTCTAACCAGCCTGTGCGGAGTAGCCCTTCCTACCGCCAACTGAACTGCTTTAGCCACCTCAGCCAGACCTACTGTGGCAGCTTTGCTTATGCGTGCCCGGAGATCTTGCTAGGCCTGCCCTACAACCCTTTCCTGTCTGACACCTGGAGCATGGGCGTCATCCTCTACACTCTAGTGGTCGCCCATCTGCCCTTTGATGACACCAATCTGAAGAAGCTGCTGAAAGAGACTCAGAAGGAGGTCACTTTTCCACCCAACTACCCCATCTCCCAGGAATGCAAGGTGTGGGCTCCCCCAGGGGGGCTGAGGCCTCATGGGTGACCCACGGGGAGGAAATGCCCAACCTAGACCTCCCAGCCCAGGGGGAGGCTCTCCCCCTACCAGAGCCATCTCGCACCCTCACCCTCCCTTAGAATAGTGGGGAGGGCTTTAGGGCCAACCCCTGGGCTCCCACCTTGGATGTGAGTGATAAGCAGGTTTCAGCCTCTATCTGTTTAGGCCAGAAGGGAAATCCTGCAAGGATTCCCCACAGGGCACTCCTCCTCCCCTTACCCCTCAAGGTGTTAGCTTTCTGAGCAGACGGGAGGCTTTTAAGGGTCAAATCAGGGCCACCCTCCCTTTCACCAGAGTGGTGTGATGGGCTATCCTGCTTCTTTCTTAGGTCCAGCTGCTCACTGCCTGTGTGGCACAATGGGGGGCCAGCTCAGCCAAGACCTCTCTCTCCCCTGCCCTAGAACCTGGTCCTCCAGACCCTACGCCAAGCCAGCAAGCGTGCCACCATCCTGGACATCATCAAGGATCCCTGGGTTCTCAAGTTCCAGCCTGAGCAACCCACCCACGAGATCAGGCTGCTCGAGGCCATGTGTCAGCCCCCCGGCACCACTAATCATCACCAGTCCTTGGCAGTCAATACCTGAAAGAGGCTGAGGGAGGAGGGGGCTGAGAGGAGAGCACAGCAGGAGGGTCTGGGGCTAAAAATCTTTTATACCAAAAATAAATCTAATTCTGTTTTAGTTTCATCAGGTGGAGTCAAAGACATTCTTTCCTCAGAGGAAGCTTAGCAGGGAACACTGTTGAGGGTAGGAGGTGGATTTCTGCCCAGAGCCTGTAACCAGTCATCTTGATAGCCGTTAAGTCAACAGTGTAATTCAGTGTAGCTGGCATGTGGCCTGTTCGGGAGGCGGGGAGGTGTGCTCAGATGAACACCTGCTTTGGGGAAGCTTCGTTATCCTGGCTGAGTACATGCTCATTATTTTATATCTCTGTGCACTCTAAATGTTCAAGCAGTGGGGCAGAGGCCCTGGTTGCTTTGTTTGGTCACAGCTCTGCCTGTCTGTGGTTCAAAGAGATGACACTTTGTTTTTTATGAAATGAGTATCCGGATGTATGCAATATCTCAGCTCCTTCCTCCTCCAAATACCACCTTAACCACTACTGAAACCATCCCAGTGAATCATGGCCCCTCTCGTTACAGCTCCTACACACAGAAGTGACAGTTCAAACCAAGCCTATTAACTGTGTGTTTTGGAAAAAGGAAAGCTACTTGCCCCCTTATCCCTGTATTCTCCTTCCCTGTCCTTGAAAAGGGGCTTTGTAAAATGAAAATGGGCGGTAAATCACGGGGCTCTCTTGGCAGAGGCCCAGTTCGGGGGAAGTGATGAGGGAAGACTCAGGGACAGCTCCACACGGTTCTAGAATGAGTAGCAGATGGCAGTTTCCTGACCCTCGGCACTAGACAACTCTAGGAGAAACCGCCTTGGAAGTTGGAGCAGTATCTGCCTGGAACAAGGGGGTTAACATGTTGGAAACTCCCATTTGTCCTCTGCTCCATCTCCCCTTCATCACTCCCATTATTATTCATTTCTTGAAATGAAGCTCCAAGGACCAGGGGACAAGTTTCAGGTGCACACAAGGCAGTATAAGCACTGGGGTTCCATCTGCCCAGTTTTATTGGGAACGAGGCATTGTAACTGCTAGCCAAGGGAGCCAGGGCTCCTCCCACACCAAGATCCCTCTTCAGAGTTGAGCCAAGGATCCTTTTCTCAGGCAGGGTCACGCCACCACCCCCAGCAGGACCTCCCAACCAGGCCACGTTCACGTTCCTCTAGCTGAGCACTTGGCACTTAAGGAAAAGCGAACAACAAAGGCAGCATCGGGTAGACAAGCCCAGACTCATCAGGATACCCACTCGGCCAACTGCTTTAGTGCTTCTTCATCTTCATCCGCTTTGGGAGCTTTGGGGACAAGGACACCCAGAGAAAGAAAGAAGTGTTAAGGCTCAGCAACTTCCAACCACTCCCTGCTCTAAGGCTCAGAGCTGGCGGAATTCTCTCTCCTGGCAAAGAACCTAAGGGTGTGGCCTTGCTGGGCTGCTGCTGATCCCCACAGCACCTTTGCGCAAATTGGAAGGGGACTCTTTCTCCCACAATTTGCAGCCCTAAACCAGGGAATACAGCTTGCTGAGTGGAGCGCAGACCTGATTTCAGTCTCCATTACCCTTCAGTCAGGTGCCCTTATGCAGTCAACAACCCTGTGCAACTCTAGCAGCCACCCTTTCTGCCTGGATCCTCTGAGGCAGGAAGGATGAGAAATAACTTTTCCCCATATCTGTCCCAACCTCTCAAGTCCTTGAGATGACAGAACAGCCTCAGGTACCTGGCACTGCAGGCAGGTGTGTGGAGGGTACACTGGGCAGCGTGACTGGGGGTTCTTCCTCCTTGTCGCCCACATGTAACAACTCTCGGGCCAATTCCTCCTGCTCCAGTTCCTCTAGCTCCTCCAACAGTTCATCCTGGATATGGGATGACAAGACCATTCAAGAAGGAGAAAGGAAAATTCTACTTCCAAAAATGTACTACTTTTGGAGTACCCCCCAACTTGCCCCACAATTCTCTCGGGCATTCCTTCTGGCTGGTCCCATGCCTTCTCCAGTACTCCCTGATCCCCTCACTCCCAGTCACCTCATCCACATCATCTCCAAAGCCCACGGGCCGAGAAATGGCATCTGAGATCTGCTGGGCCACCTCCTGTTGTTCTGTGATGTCAGCCATCAGTTCATCCACCTTGTCAATGTCCCTGAGAACAGGATACATAGCCCAGAAATCAGGTAACAACGCCCCTGACCTTTTCATCTCACATGAATGAAGCCTCTCCTGCCTGTGGCTTCAGACTGATAAATCCATGGCTACCAGGTAAGAGATCTCTGGAAAGATATAAAGAGGCAAGTCTGGGCTAAAAGATGACAAGAGGACAGGCTGCTCTCTCTTCACTGAAGGATCTTTCAAAATGAGGAAAATCATCTTTCCTCCCTAGAATGCCCCAGCCAGCAAAGAGATCGTCTTGCAACAAGCAAGGAGGCTGACAGAGGTCTAGGCATCACAGGCATCTCTACTGTAAATTCACATTAGAAGAGGTTTTAGTACCACAAGCTACTCTCCCCAGTGCCTGGGCCCCCTCCTCCCATCCCCCCGTACCCACATGTCCTGGTAGGCCTTCTTCATGCCTCGGGCAGCAAGCTCCATGGTACGAAGCACTTCTGCATTGGTGGTAGCATTCTCAATGGCCTCACGCTGAAACTCCAGGGTGGATAATGTCCCGTCGGTTTGTGCCAGCTGCTGTTCCAACCTTTTCTTTCTCCGCAAAGCCTGTAGGGCAGCTGACCCAGTCCACACCCTGAACATCAGAGCTGGAAGCCCCTGCTTCCCACCTGGGCCCTCCCAATTGGTGCCTCTTCCCCATTACCTCTCTTATTCTTGGTCCCATGCTTCTTGGCGGTTTGTAGCTCCTGCTGAATCTTCTGCTCCAGAAACTCCTGTTTCTTGATCAGTATCTTCTCCGTCTCCTTCAGTTTCTGTATTGCTTCTTCAGGGGTTGGCCCCTTCTCCTTTTTCCCTGGAGTCCAGTGGAGCAGCCCACATTGTATGAAGGAAAAATATTAGCCAGCAATCACTGAGCGCATAGTACATGCTATGCACTTGACTGTTATTATTAACCCGCAAATGACTTTCGACAATGAATATACCATCTCCACTTTACAAATGTGAAAACAGGCACAAAGATGTTAACATTTTTGTCTAAAACCACAACCAGTAAGAGATTGCACAGGAAATGAAGAGTGGCAGTATGACTTCCAAAGCCAGTATTCTTTTGCTATTTCAGCCTACCTTTCAAGTCATTCCCCATCTTTTTTTTTTTATTCTTTTTTTTTTTTTTGGTTCACAGCAAACTGAGTAGAAGATACAAAGACTTCACATATACTGCCTGCACCCACACATACATAACCTCTTCACGATCATGTCCCTCACCAGAGTTCAGTCACTTTTATAATCACCGTTCCACTTGCTATCCTAAGAGATATTCAAGGTCTTGATTCCACAGGCTCAAACTGAACAAAGTACAGGGGGCTAGAGAAAAAAAAATATGATCTCAATTTTTCCATTCATCTTCTGCACTTCTAACAGACTTATTTAAAACAAAAAATCTGATCAAGGTCCTTCAGACCTGGCCCTGTTTACCTCTCCATCCACACTTCTAGTTCCCTCTTCTTTTGGTACATGCACACGCACATGCACACACACACCTGTACACAGGCACACACACACACTCACTCGCAAGGCAGCCAGAACTTCTCATTTCCCTAAATACACCACACTTTTTCCTGCCTCTGTTTTGCACAGATACCTCTGCACGGAGCACCTCAATACCCAACCTGGCATACTTCTAGCTTTTTGGATCATCACCTGCCACGCCTGCATGTTCAGTGCGCCCCTGGTTTTTAGGAGACTCTCCATCATGGAGTTGCTACACTACACTGCAAATGCCAACTTTGCTTGTCTTCCCCCACCACGTAGGCAGATTGCCAGAAGATTGCCAGCTGGGATTGCCTGTGGTCCAGGATAAAGTAAGCACCAGTATTCTGGACAGGGCTGGATGCCAGAAACTCGCCCCCCAAGTCTAAACAGTGGGAGCCAGCACAGTCGCCACGCCCTCCACTCTCCTCCCCTCCGGGGCCTCGAACTCTTCCCTCGAGGGTGGGGGAAAGAAGGCAGACGGAGCCTGACAAGGCGGCGCCTCCTGGCCCGGGACAAGGCCTCACTGGGCCTTCGGGGTTTGCGGGACAGCATCTCCCAGGTCTCTCCCCGCCCCCTGCGGCCAGCACCTCCCGGTGACCAGTCTCGCCCGGGCTCACCCCTCCCGAAGAGTCGGCCGAGACCACTCATCGCGACCCTCGCCTCTCCCGCCTCCGCCCCACGGCCGCCCGCGCGCTTCCGCCTCGCTCCCGGGAGGGCGGGGCTCACGACTTCGAGACCCGCCTCGGCCAATCCCTCCTTGGGCACCGCGGCGACATCATCAACCAGCGCTAGCGAGGCCACTGCTATCACGTGTGAGACACCAGCCTCAAAGCCACGTGCTCCTCTTAAAGCGGCAGCTGGGTTTCCCACGACATAAAGGGCCGCCCAACCCCCACCCCAAAACAAAGTCTTTGTTTCCTGGAGGTTAATGTGCCAGGTAATGCAGCCCACTGCTTGGGGCCAGTGGAAGAGTTCTTCACGCCCTTGACAGAGCTCCGGAGAGGGGTGGGGATGGGTGGGTACAAAGCGATCATGTTCTTGGGTTTGCCACAAGTTCATAAGGCAGGACCTGATGCGGTCTAACGCGTCACACTGCAGTCCTGGTACCTCCCAGTCGCCCACCCCAGGTCACAGTCTAGAAAAAGCAGAAACAACCCACACTGGCTAGATCTCTTCTGTCACACAGAAATTCACTTTAATAATTTACAAATGCACCTGAAAATGCCCTCCTGGTGTTCTTGCGGTTCTGTGCCTCAAATGAGGTTCATTCACAGGATTGGACTTCAGAGTCCAGCTTGGGCCTTTGCAAATGTCTCTAATCCTTGGGTTAGGATCTGAAGGTTCATTCCGTTCTGGACATGAATGCAGGTAACACCTAGAAAGAAAAGCCACATTTCATTAGGCCTTCAGGGATCCCTATGATCGCTCTCACCTTTTTGGGGTGTCACCGGCATGCAAACTCTCCATCCTGTACATATCTACCTAACCCCTTCCCTCTTAGGAGCCCTTTCTCCTCACTCCCCAAATGGCTGTCCTCACCACTCAGTACCCAGTTTGCTGACGTCTACAATATTCCGCCTCTCATCATCAAAGAAGATCATCTGGGAGAGAGGAACTCCAGTCTTCCGCTGCAACCTGTGCAAGACAGGGCGGGTGACCACGCTGGCTTCTTAGCTCCTCCAGCCTGTCTGTTCTTCTTTCTCCCTGTTTCTACTCTTATCGCCGCGTACCTCTCGAAGTGTGTGATCTTGCTGCCTGGATAGATTTCCCGATGAACAAAGTATCTGACAAGGTCAAAGAGCTCCAATAGCTGATTGGCCCCTTCAACCTCACCTGTCCTGCAAAAAGGTGTAGTAAGATGGGATCAGGAGAGCGGAAGGCCAGGGCTGGAAGTGAACGTACATTTAACCAGGGGGAAATCAACTTGCTGTTTTTCTGGGATGGGTAGGCATCCTCGGCCCTTATTCAATTCCATATCCTTCGCGTCTGACCCAGGTGGCACTGAGCCAATGTTTGATAAACAAAAGGCACAGGGGAGGGTACCATTCGAAAAATATGCAAATACCTGCAGATTTGTACCTCCTAAATTTTTGTAGCCAAGGGGTTACACGGGAAGCCTCCTCATGCACACATCTCTCAGCATTAGACTGACAGTACGTTCAGTCTCTCATCTTACCGTGAGGCGGCCGCGACGGGTACACCCAAGCCCTGCAACCGTTCCAGGACCTCAGGCACCTCCGGGTACAGCCGGACCGTCTGCCCCCGCCTATCGCGTACAGTTCCATCACTGGAGAGGGCGAGAGTGCGCTCAGCTTCCGCGGGGCCCTGCCTGGCCCGGCCTCCCCAGCCCTGCCTCACCTTCTCTTGTGGAACGGGGGGTCCACATGCGTGTCCACCCAGAACGGCCAGAGCGTGTAATCTGCGAGAGGAAGGAGGGGGAGGGCTCAGTCTGGGAGGGCGCACGCTCTCGAGAGCAGCAACTGGGGGTTGGAAAGAGAGCGTCCTACGACATTCCCCAATGCGGTCTCTCACCCAGATCGAAGACTGCGAGCTTCGGGAGCCGCGCCATAACCCGCACCCGCAGGATGCGCGCACCGAGGCCGCCCCGCCGTCCTTAGAGAAGCAGCGACTAGAGCGTCGCCAAGTGGGATTGGAGCGATGGTTCTGGAGACCGCGCAAGAGCGCCTTCTGGTGGTGGAGAGGGGAAGGACCGCTCACAGAACCACAGCGGTCCTCAAATCTCTCCAAGCGATCTTCCCTTACTTCTCCACCCTGCCTGGCCTGACCAGCTACTACTGAACTAGAGAAGCCAAGGAAGGGAAGGCCTTTCTTCTGGCACCGGCCTCTCATTTTATCTCACCAACTGAGACCTAAAGTGACCCATCATAGCTTGTCACTCCTCACTCCACCTTTCTCCTTATCAGCCTCTCCACCAAAGTATAGAACCCAGAGCCCTCAGCAATATTCCAGCCATAAAAGAATGTAGTGCCTGCAAAGTCCTTGCGGCCTTTCTTGAACCAGGCTCAACTGCCCAGTAGGGTCACAATGGGAGAGAATTCACTCCCCTAGTTTCTACCATCCATGTCAGTAGTATGCTGATAGGTATGTAACAGCCAATTTGGGGAGAAGGACTGATCTGTACTGTTTGTTGACTTATATTTCTACCATGGCCAATTTTAAGCTACCAACATGAAGTCACTTAATATGGGGTTGAGAAGAAAGGCCAACAGTTAGCTCTGGAGTCAGTCAGAGAGTAGGCTTTCTTAGAGTCTGATAACCCCTCTAGGGGCACATTTCCTTCCACAGTCCTACTCCTTCAGCCTGGTGTAACTGTGTGTGCCTGGGTCCATTTTGATTTCAGTCACATTTGTACAATGGAAGAAAGATTCCAGGGAGCCAGGAAATATTTTATTGACAACCAGGGACATAGCCATAAGAGAGGGAAGCACACAGGACTGCAAACTAAAACCCAACAGCCAGCAAGGGCCCTTTGGGCTAGGAACACTGCATCCTGGGGTCCTCACAGTCTCCCACCAACAGACACACACGACTGGGCATCCAGGAGAGGGGGCAGTGGCTCTGGTGTCCCACAGAGTGCGAGGATATATGATGCCTCATTATGAGCGACAGGGTACGGAGGTAAAATGGAGGGGGGTCCATCACTGCCTAAGACCACCTCCTCCTCTCAGAGCCAATACCAGGTGGAGGACTGAACCACCTAGTATCTTGTAATCAGCTGCTGTCTTTTCATCGTTCCTGCAGGAAGAGGCAAAAAAAAAAAAAAAAAAAAAAAAAAAGCATTAGAAATATCATCTACAGTAGGGTTCTTAACCTGGGTTTCATGGATCTCTCTGGGGATTTATGAACTCAGATGAGAAAAAAAAAATTACACTTTTACTTTTTACTAACGCCTAGCTGAAATTTGGTATTTCTTTCAATTTTGAACACAAGCAAAAACCTGCACTGGTGTTAGCAATATGGGTAACCTGTTAACAACAGAAATTAGGTATTTTAATATCATATCACAATTATTTGTAGGCATCCTGAGAATATTTCGGAAGTATAGTTGTTATACCCACCATTGGATCTCAATGTATTAATGAAGAAGCACATAGATTATTATATCACAGATTTCCTTTTTTAGTAGTTTGATAACTCTATTTCAATATAATTTGTTTCTTTTGTAATTCTATGCATTTTAGTTTATGTCTGCAAAAATCTTATTCTGAGAAGGGGCTCCTAAGCGTCCTCAAATCGCCAAAGGGTCTGAGGTAACAAAAAAGAGGCAGGCCTGCTCCACCTCCAGCATCTACATCCTCGTTGGCAGCACATAAGATTGTCATGCCCTTATTCCCATTCCAAACTCACATCTGTTTACCACTGTAGATAAGCCGCTGCTGCTGTGGCGGGATTCCCTCTTTCTCCTCCACGCGCTCCTTGATTCGCTCCACCTTTAGAGGTACAAGGAGTCAGGGGCTGCTAAGTGGGTAGGACCGTGGAAATGGAAAGAACAAGAACTGTGCAGATGGCATGAGAGCTAAAGGTCTAAGTTCATCAGCACATCCAAACAAATGTTCACGTAGGGAGACAGGCATGGAGAGGTACTGGGCGTACATTACCTTGTCTGTGGGTTCAATGTCAATCTCAATCTCCTTGCCAGTCAGCGTCTGAAACGGCAAGGGTTTCATGAGTCCTATGGCCCGATACACAATTTCTCTCCTAGGTAAAACATCCTGGCCTAGTCTCTGGGGATCCACTATCTTCTGAGAAATGCACATTCTCAGCAAAGCTGATCTGAGGTGTCAGAAGTGACCATACCCAGTTTCAGACATTTTTAGCTTGTGGACAACTTTGATAAGGCAAGATTCTGTGAACCACGTGACCTTCTTAATCTCACAGGTCATTTACCTCCATCCCACTAGAATCTATGAGAATACTGTAATGCTTTTGAATAAGACAGTAATGAGAGTTGTCCTGAGGAAACTATTCCTTTAGGTGAGAAGGACCTTGCTTTATGTACCAATGCTAGAAATTAACATTCAGATAATTCAAAGAATTCTCAAGGACACTAGAGATCACCTCTGACCAGCTTTTTAAGTAATGTTAAAATTCAACATTCTATTCTCCCATATCTTCTCCAGACTTCTACCTAAATCCTAAATTGCAGCTCTGGTCTTCCTGACTTCTTCCATAGGCTAAGAGCTGCTGATATCCAAACACAATACTTACACTCATGTTGTGCTTCATCCAATCTAATCTCCCATCCATCTTTGCTCCTAAAAGCTCCATCCACACAGTCTGCAGTTATCCAGACCACAAATGCATGGTGCTTCTGCTCTTTTTCCTGTTGTCATGCCCTCCTTCACTCTTTCTCAAACCTTCAAGAGACCCTTTAAGATTGACGACTTGTCCCCAGTGCACTTTAATACCTATTACAGCTAGTTGTTTAAGTGTCAAACTCTCCAACTTACACTCCAACTTCCTTAAGGACAGAGACTGTTCATCTCCCTAATCTAAACACAAAGCACAGCGTTTGACATATAAGTAGTCAATAAATATCTGTGGAAGGGCTAACGACACCAGTGATCATGTTATGATCACAGCCAACATTGCCTGAACACTTCCCAAGAGTCCGAAACTATGCAGTGTCTTACACGCGTCAATCCATTTAATCCTGCGAGTATTTATGAGCTATGTGCTACTATCACCACTCACAGATGAGGAAAATGGGGCTTGGACAGGTTAAAAAGCATACCAATGAAGTCAAAAGGAGAGTATGGGTCCAAACACAGACTCTCTGGCCCCAGAACCTGAGGTTTTATTTAGCATTCTCCTCAGTATTGCCCGAGTCTGGCTGATCTTGTAATGAGACCCAATATCATTGGACCCAATACATCTTAGGAGTACGTGTCCATGGAAGACTCACAAAATAATATTTGGTTTCTACTTATGCTATTTACAAAGACCAGCATGAAGAAAAGTAGGACCTAATTTCTCACCACGAAACTGGTTCAGTACTAAGGATATTTAAAAAAAAATGCATGAGTAATTCCTATAGATTAATCTGTTTGGATGCAAAAGAATGAATTACAACAGTGATTCTCAAGCTTCCATCCCAACCCAAGCTGGTCTGTGTGAAAATTTTCAATAGTCTGTGGTAAAATGAGAAAAACGACAACAGCAGTGAGATTTTCATGAAACTATATTCAGGCGTGAAAATGTCCTTTTATGAAATGACAGTGACAATATATGGTATTTTTTTAAGGCTCTTAACTGACAAAATGAAAAGTATGCAATTCCATGTTGTCCACAAATTATTTCACCTTATTGTTCTTAATACTTTAAAAGCAAAGGTTCTATAACTAGACAATTCTATTTTTAGGTAACTAAGCTGGAGGAAAACTTAAAATTTGAGCAAATATACAAAGAGGAACATGTGAGGTTTACTGCAGCACCTTTCCTAAAAGCAAAACATTAGAAATAGCCTAACGCCTATTAATAAAAACCTATTAAACTATGGTATATCCATAGAATGACCTATTTATTATGCAACAGTTTATACACTAACATGGAAAGATCTAAAGAATGTATGAATATGTACAATTTTCTGTATGTAGATACCCACATGCATACAAGTATAGAAGAAAGGGTTAAAAGTACACTAATCTCCTAAAACTGTGATTATCCTTGAGAGAGGAAGTAACTGAGGGGAGGGTTTATCAAAGCTAACTCTCTATTTAAATTTCTAGTAAAAATATATTCCTTTATCACATGAATATTTGCAAATATTGCTTCTAATTTAATAATAAAAATTTAAAAAGAGCACCGAAGACTCTAAGAGAAGGCCTAGAACTGCTCTCATAAGAGTCAGATGCTTGGACCCTAGGACGCTGAAAAAAAATTACTGGTCTATAAAATCTAAAACTCTAGGACTGGCCCTTTGTTTCTGAAACTGCCTGTAGAAACCCACGTATGTATCCAGAGAGCGATCCGGCATATCCCAGCAACAACACCTCTGGGAAAACAATTCTATGTCCAAAAATATACCTATGAATGGTCACTGCAGCCTTTTGAAACTGAACAACTAGAAACACAATCTAAATATCAAACAATTCAGGGTTAAATAAATTATGGTACAAACACACAGGGAAAACCACAATCCTCAAATAATGTTTAGAATAACAGTATAATTCCAACTTTGTAAACAAAACAAAAAGCAACACACCCATGTATTTATATGCTTTCAAGAAAGTTTGAAAGGACATAGACATCAGTGCTTTTACCTTGAGTTCTGAGGTTATAGGTGATTTAATTATTTTCTTTGTGCTTTTCTGTATTTTCCACTAATACCATGAATATATTGAAATGAGAAAAAAAAAATTTAAACAATGTCCTTGACGAGAGTAAAAGGAAACAACTCTGTAAAGCAGCACTGACCATTAGCGACAGGCACTTAATGAAAGCCACACATAAAATACTACACAGTCTAATAGCCACATTTTTAAAAGGTAAAATTAATTTTAATATTCTTAAAACCAATATAGTCATTATCACTTCAACATGTAACCAATATAAAAATTAATATATTCTACATTCTTTTTTTCTAACCAAATCTTCAAAATCTTGTGTGTATTTCATACAGTGCATCTCAATTCAGCTGTCAGGTTTTCATCTGAAATACTTGATCTGTATTTAAATTTCAGAATTTACAGTTGAGAAAGTAGATTTACATTTCCAACTTGTTCCAAACAAGTTAAAAAGTTTCCCAATAACTGAATAAAGTTTCAGTTCTTAGATTTAACTTAGTTAGAATTAAATACAGATAAGATAAATAACTGAAATAAAATTTCAATTCCTCAGCCTCACTTGCCTCATTTCAAGTGCTTGATAGCTCATGTGGGCTAATGGCCACCGTACTGGACGCCGCTCAAGCATTCCAGCTAATAAATGAAGCAACACTAAAATTAGAATACCCTCAGTTCTGTAACCTCCAAAGAGGGGGAAATAACGGATCTAGGCCATGATTAACATCACAGAAGGCAAAACGACCTGACAGAAGTACATATCATGACACAGCTTATGAATTATTCTCACTCATGAACAGACATAAAAGACTAATCAAGCCTCTAGATCTTATGAACAACTGACAGGAAATACAGAGGAAAGAGGAATATATTAAAAGACAACATGGGGATATAATCATTAAAATCCAAACTACAGGAAACTATAATGGACTAACAACCTAGATTATTCAACATGAGAAAAAGGGGGTAATGGGGAATTACAGATTTAAAAAGGCCTAAAATACTTATCAACCAACTGCAATGTATGGATCCTAGCTGGAAATTTCAATTGTAAAACACAAATGAGACAACAATAGTGAGAAACCACTGTTAATTTTTTAGGTGTAATAATTGTAGTTACATTAGAAAAAGAAGTTCTTTTTTAGAGATAAATACTAAACTATGTACAAATAACATACGCTATGCCATCTGGGATTTGTTTCTTAAAACATCAGGTAAGGAAAGTTGGCGAGTATAAATAGAAAAAGACTGGCCATAAGATGTAGTTCTTTCAACTAGGGGGTGCATTATTCCTTCTCTCTGCTGTTGTATATGTTTATTAAATTAAATTTGTTTTAAAATAAGTGAACAGTTTTCAAAGATATGCTTTATAGTCAATTTTAAAAGATCATGTCACACTGGGTTTCTTCCCTCAAACCTGGTCATTGTGACCCGGGGGTACATTCAAAGCTACTCTACGAAGAACCTAAGCGCAACATTCCGCTTTAGCCACGGGAAGGGATATAAAAGAATTTAAGTGATCCAGTCTTTGCCAAAAATCTTTTTCAAGTGAAGATTTGCAACCAGGAGACGATACATACAATTAATAGAAAAAAACAATATACAAGGAAATGCCACACTGAATATTATTGTCCAAATACAAGGTGCAATGATAAAGTACTGCAGTGAGGGAACATCAACAGTGATTAATTTAAACCTGAATGAGATAACTTTCCATACCCACTATAATAGCTAAAATAAAAATGGGTGCAGAGCAGCTGGAATGCTCACACAACTGCAGGTGGGAATGTAAAATGGTACAACCTTTTGGAGAACTGTTTGGCAGTTTCTTTTAAAGTTACATATATCTACCATGTGACCCAGTAATTCCATTCCTAGGTATTTATCCAAAGGAAATGAAAACATAAGCCCACAAAAAGACAGTGATCACAGAACATTGTGGCTATTCATAATAGCCAGAAATTGGGAACAACCCAAATGTCCATCAATATGAGAATGGATAAACAAATATAAGTATGTGATACAGTCATCTAATGCAATGTTACTAGGTAATGAGAAGGAATTACAGATGCAACAACAGACATAATGCTGAGTGAAAGAAGCCAGACCGAGAAATTATATATTCTATAATTCCATTTTTATGAAATTCTAAAACTAACCTATGGAACTGTCAAAGGGTAGGGGTGAAAATGTTCTAGATCCTGTGGTTACATGGGTGTATACTGTTATTAAAGACTCCTTGAACTAAACCTTTAAGAATTTTATGTTTTATTTTGTTTAAAAAAGCATGAATGAGAAAACTGGGGCTTAGATGGTAAACACAGTTGCCCCAAGTAATTTGCTAAGAGGATATCAATGCAGGATCTGAGGTTAGGGAGTAATACGATGAAAAAGAACTTTAAAGAAGACATGTACACTCTGATTTTGTATACCATGTCTTGGTGTAGCCTCAAAACTCTAGGAGGGTAGGGTGGAAAGAAGACCTTGTTGCAGGTATCCCAGAGAAATAAAGACATAAGTCAATGAGACCCCAGACAAGAATAAGGGTAACTGGAATGGAAAGAAAATCAAGCATAATGAGGTATCAGTATTAGAAGAAAAATTAGGTTCTATACGAGAACAACGACTCTATAAAGAACTGGGTTCCAGATACCTGGTAGACTGATGTGATCAATATATGAGATGAGCTTTGGGAAGAGGGCTTAAGATAGAAGATGATGTATTTAATTTTAGAAAGAGAGAGAGAGATGAGGTATCAAGAGAAGATTTGAATCAGGAGAGTGCCAACTAAAGAATGTCACTTCCCATCTGGTTCTACAAGAATTAAGTCATTAGCTACTGCAGTCACTGACCTTCAACCCAGCCTGAAGGAGCTCAGGGTGGAGCTGATGAATGAGGCACTCTGTGCTCTGGGAAAATTGGCAGAACAGGCCTTAAATAGTTAGATATTTTTAGGAAAAAATTTTATAAACCCAAATTCTTGTATCTTCCCATACTCAGAAAAGCACTAAAACCATTAACTAAGATGTCTGTTCCTCTTGACTAGCAGGAACCTTCTACTGAGATATGTGCTTGATTGATATGCTGACCTCCCCCACTTACCTCTTTGGAGTAGTTCCTCAAAGCTATGTAGAGGCTGTCTCCTAAGCTATAGTTCTCAGTAAGTTCCCAAATAAAATTGAATTCACACCTCTCATGTTGTTGTGTTTTTTCTTTAGTTGACAAGGGATTTAGTCACAAAGGACTGCAGAAGGAGATAGGGAACAAGCCAGCTACACGGAGAATAACATTTGAAGAATGAATAATTCACAAAGAAACCCTGCTAAAAAAAAAAATCAATTGTTAAGTAATTCACAGCCAGCTAATTGCTTTCAAGAGTATTGAACATACAGAAAAAGAAAGATGGACTGAGAAACCCATTTGAAAACGGAAAGAGAAGTGTTTTGGGCAAGGAGACTGACAGTTTTAGACAAGTACTAAATAAAAATGGATTCAAAGAAAGTAGAACCTTGCTACTCAAAGTGTAGTCTCCAGATAAGCAAGATCAGCATCACTTAGGAGCATGTTAGAAATGCAGAATCTCAGGTTCCAACCCAGACCACTGAATTAGAATCAGCATTTTAACAAGATCCCTAGGTGATTCTTACCCATGCCTAAGTTGAGAAGCCAACTAGAACACAGGTATTTTCTTAAACTGCAGGTCTCAACCCATCAGTGGGTTATGAAATCAACTAGGAATAGAATTCAAAATACCAGAACATAACACAGTTATTTTGTGTTTGTACAGGATCATGAGGTAAAAATTTTTTGTGTAGGTTAAGATTTTTTAAAATGTTTACAAAACACTGAACACAAGTATAGTAATAACCCCTTCTTTAGACTAAGAGGATATGAGAACCCATATGTATCTAAAAGATAAAAGCATTCATCTGCTAAGATTTCTCAGACTTCTTGGACAGTGACCCACATTGAGAAATACATATGAACTAATAACATATACATGTATGTAATACACATAAAAACAAAAATAAAAATTTCACAAAACAGTACCCTTACCCAGAAGTATATCCTGATATTTATATTTTATCTTTCTTTTTTTGTTGTTGTTGCTTCTGACCCATTGACTTATTAAACTGATTTTACAGTAAGTGATCTTTTATAGTCACTACTCAAAATTCGAAAACAATGACCTTTAACATGCTGCTTGATCTTTCCTTAGCTAAGAAGTAGCTCAGAAGGACTGAAGAGGTTAACAGCTATTATACATGGTAAATACACTAAAGAGCTGATGAAATAACAATAGACTTAATTAGCAGTAAAAAAAAAAAAAAAGTACACTCATGTTGCACTGCATCAACTGTTAGTTTTTCTCTCTCTGTCTGAAGGTACAAAGGAGGAAACAGCAGATAGGACTAATATGGGTTGGGAACTGGTGAAGAACCAGGGGAGTTGGGATGGAGATGAAGGAAACTTCACTGCTAGTATCAAGTACCAGGGCACTGATAACTAACCTGCCTCAGTCAAGGAAGTGAGGCTGGTCCAGGATGATGGCTCAGAAAGTCAGGTGCTGACTGAACACACTCCCAGCTTTGGTTTCCTGAAGGCCGGCTGAGATACTACGCCTTGGCGACAACTAGCAAAAGCTCACAGTCTAGTCCCTGAGAAGCCCCCAGTTCCCTAGGCTAATGTTTTTGCGCCGTGCTCGCAGTAGCCTACGTTAGAGGCTGGGAGAAGCAGGTAACCTGGGCATGAAGGATGGAGAACAGGGCTTATTCTAAGAATCCGAAAGAGGAGGTCAAGCTGCTGCTAGGCCTTCTTTATGACCGCGAGGGTTCGAGTACAGCGAGACCCCGGACAAAGGCGGCCTCCTTCTGGGTCATGCCACGGTCCTAGAGTGAAAGCAGGAACAGCAGAGACCCCGGGGTCGTTTAGCTGGGCCAGCCCCCAGCTCTCAAAGCCCTCTCGGGCCCCCCTACTTCCCATCACCCCTCGCGCGGAGCCCCGAGGCTGTCAGCCCCCTCCAGGTTCGGGAAAGGCGTGGTTTCCCTTCCCCGCTTCTCCCTTAAGGCACAGCGGCCAGCCTAGTACCACTGCGTCTTGGCAAGGCTGGAGGTGCTCCCACCTTCACTTTAATTAGCATCTTCTTCCCAGTTTGGGGCTGCACACAGATAAATTGCTGCTTCTACCGCTGCGGTCGCCGATGCCGCTCCCCAGCACTCCGCCTATGAGTCACTTCTGCTTCCGGGTCACTGTCTGGCTCCACCTCCTTCCCCGCGCCCCTCTTCTTTTCTCTGGGTTCCCGAAAGGCGTTTCGTTTCGCTGACGTCGTAAAAAAAGGGGGAAAAAAAGGAGGAGGAGGAGGTCCGTTTAATTACAGCAGAGTTGATGCCTCTGCGATTCCGAGAGTCCCTAGCGAGCCGGGGCTAGTGGAACGAACTACTTCTCCCATCATGCCAGGGGGCAGCTCCGCGCATCCCACCCTGGGAGTTGTAGTCTCCTGCCCCTAGGATCCAATGGCATCCTCAGTGTGTGAACTCTGTTACCCAGAAGGCCTCGCAAGACCGCCACCGAAGCTGGAATTCCTCGGTTAATCGTTCTCTCCTGCAATTAGCGGAACCTGTTAGCGTGGCCCACAAGGCTCGGCGGGTCTCCGCGAGGCTAGCTGGTAAGTAAGAGGAGCTTCGGTCAACTGCCACCTGGACTACGGCGACAGGAAGTGAGTACCCCTATCCCGGAAGCTGGTTATGGGACCCCACCATTCCTTCCCGTTCTCAAATCTGCCTCTTACCCCCAAACTGCCCTTTGCAGGGGCGGGAAAACAAGAGTAATGGGGTAACGAATGCATCTTTTTAGGGTCACTCAGGATCCCATCCCAATTCTTCTTCCCAACAAATAGTACCTAGGATGGAGACACCAAGAGTAACTGAAACTACGGGACGGGTCCGAGGTGACCGTTTTGAGAGACGTGCCTCGGCCGATGAATGCCCCAATCTTCCGCAACTTAAGCAAGGGATGAGCCCTGCCGCCAGTCCAAACGTGGTATTAAGGCCAAAGGAGAGATTGATTCAGCTACCCTTTCCTGGCTTTTTCTACTTTCCAGCCCTCAGATTCGTTGCTACCCCAAGGTCCCTGCCATGCCTCACATCGACAATGACGTCAAACTGGACTTCAAGGATGTCCTGTTGAGGCCCAAACGCAGTACCCTTAAGTCTCGAAGTGAGGTGAGCCTGCTTCCTTAGTTGCTCTTTCTTGATCCCAAGCTCCTGGTGGGCCAGTTCTGGGAAAATTCCTGGCTCTTGCCCTCCCCTCCTACAATACTTGTTTTTTGGGTGAATGAAATACTCAGTTTCCTGTTCATATCTGCAGGTGGATCTCACAAGATCCTTTTCATTTCGGAATTCAAAGCAGATGTACACTGGGATCCCTATCATTGCCGCCAATATGGATACAGTGGGCACCTTTGAGATGGCCAAGGTTCTCTGTAAGGTAGGACTTCCCTCATGTCATTTCCTCAGTGGTGTCCAGTTTTGATGGCTGACTGCAGAGGTATGTGCATCCCCACCCCCACCCCAGGTCAACCCTGGCAGTCAACAGGCAGGATGCTCCGATTAACTGTTTTCTGCAGTACTAAAACCCCTTTACCTAATAATGTCAAAAGGCCATCTGAGTTAGTGAGATTCAAAGCTAAGTTTTGCCCTCATTTTTCAAATATATGTACAAAGCTTTCCCTTTTCTCCTGTCCAGCAGTAATATATCCTGCCAACTTTTCCCACCACCCAGGTCACCCTCTCCAAATCACATGCATCCCTCTTTATACCATTGTTAGGATACTAAGTATTCACTGTTTTAATCCAGAAACTAAATACAGTTTGAGCCGTCAAAACTTCCTAACTAGAAGATCCTGGAGAGAAGCAGCTTATTTTCTTTCATGCTTTTTTTTTTTTTTTTTTTTTTTTTTTAATAAAATCTTCCTCTTCTTTAAGTCCTAGGTCCCTGGGAGGTTCAGGTATGTGCCCCAAATGGAATGTGTGTTTCTTAAATACAGGTTATTGTTCACTTTCAGAATGGAAGATACTGCTCCTGTAAGGTTACCTACCTCTGTATTTGTAGCTGAGAAGGTAGATAGTTACTTTGGGCATCCTGAGAACTTATACACTCTTCTGGTTAATCCATGTAGCCCTGATTGACGGAGTCTGCTGCTAATTGTGGCTCTGTTTGTCTTCCGGACTGCATCTCCCTTTCTCTATTTTTGATTGCTGTAAGTCTGTGGAATGTCTGCTGTCATTTTTCTAAGGTTTATAGTTATGCAGCTGTAGTACTGTGTTTCTCCTGCCGTCTACCAACTGCCTAGGAATCCTGTTGTTGCCCATTGCCCACCTGGCCTGTCCAGTAAAAGAATGGTGAATCTGACTTCATTGTTAACAGATGCCCTGTAATATACGGACCTTGCTGGGACTGTCTTGATGCTTTATGTTTAGACTGGCTTTTCATTACTGCTGATGAGTGCTGAAGAAATCCGATTTTAGAGATAGAGCCAAGTCTCACAGTAATAATTAAAAGGTTGGATGCCAACAAGGATCTTTTTCTAGATCTCTAGCTTGGTGTGTAATTGGATATGCTTATCATGCCACCCTGTGCCAGTATATCTGCAAGGTCTGCTGACCTCCTAGAGTGATTCTTCTTTGTCTATCAGCATGCTGATGGCAGAGTGTGGCTGAGAAAGCAGAATTCAGTACTGGCTTTAGCAAGGTAGTGTTGGTGATGACCTCTGAGTACAGCATTTGCACTTCCTTACTGCTGGCTGATACGTGATTCCCTTGGATTTCTCATTAGTTCCAAGATTTGTGCTGTCGCAGTCAACTGCTGTCTCTTGTCCGTTTGCATGTCTGTACTTTTAAAGCACAAACGCCAGCATTCACAGCGGCCTTTGAATGCCTTTCTCAAATGGGATGTTGCCTATAATTTGCTGAGCTAGGGAGTACAAGTCTGGTGAGTCATGATATCCTTGAACTTGGCTGACTGAAATAGACGGAATGAGATAGACTTTTCAGGTTGGTCCTGTCTCAAGAAAATGTGTCTTTTACTCCAGTGGAGATGGGAGAAAGGGTAGCACCTTATTGGCTCTGTTAATCTTAAGGCCTTACCCTGTGTGATTTTGTGAGCATTTAGACTCACTGAATTACTGCTGGTAAATGGATCAGAAGAAACCAAAAATAGGTTAGTTCAGTACTAGGTTACCATAGGAGGAGGGGCCAAGACCTTGCAGGCAGACACTGGCTCCTTCCAGCCTTTTCACGGTTCTTTCTTGTCTACTGTCTGTCCCACTGTACCAACGGCTTGTCCTTGTCACCTTTTAAGTCAGAAGCACTGTACGTGCTGGCAGGTAAAATCCAATCCAGATTACTTAGTACTTTGGTGGGAGTGTTTGACAAGTACTAGCTTACAGTAAAAAGTCCTGCTGGGTTTGTAGAGAGAATAGTGGTTAAACTGAAATCCCAGCTCAACCACTGACTTCTTCAAGTTGCTCTTTCCAGACTTCAGTCCTTTCATCCCTCAGGTAGAATAGTATAACGGTGTATTTCTGGAAAAAGAGACTCTGACAATGTTCTCTCCTTTTTAATGGCTCTTTCTTCTCCCCAGTTCTCCCTCTTCACTGCTGTCCATAAACACTACAGCCTCGAGCAGTGGAAAGAGTTTGCTAGCCAGAATCCTGACTGTCTTGAGGTAACACTGATCCCTTCCTTATCCCAGTCTTCCAGGAATCTTTGCTCAGCTTCCTGGGGACCAACCCTTACTCCCCACCCCCATTGGCTACTTAGCCAGGTCACTTCTGACATGCCGATGGTCCTGTTTCTCTCACAGCATCTGGCTGCCAGCTCAGGCACAGGCTCTTCAGACTTTGAGCAGCTGGAACAGATCCTGGAAGCTATTCCCCAGGTGAAATACATATGCCTGGACGTGGCCAATGGCTATTCCGAACACTTTGTTGAATTTGTAAAGGATGTGCGGAAGCGCTTCCCTGAACACACCATCATGGTACGTTTCTGTTACCTGGAGTTGGTCCATCCCTCTCCTTCCTCCACTCTTTCTTGCCAATTCATGTTGTTACATCAGTACATGTCTTCTCTGCTATATTACTATTTTCCTAGTCCACTTAATTCCTATCACTGGGTAGTCATCCATGGTTCCATACTTTAAATATTTATTGACCAGTGCAGTTTTCTCTGACCCCTGAGACATCCAGCACTTTCTAAATCCAGTGCCTGACATCATTCACCAATCCACAATGGAACATTTATGCATTGCACATACCTCTGGTACACAGATACCTGCCCACAGAAATGGACAGGTACTACAGTCATATTAAATGGGTTGCATGAAATGATGTTTGTTTGTTTGTTTGTTTGTTTATTTATTTATTTATTTGCTTTTACAAGCTTAGGGGAGTGATGCCAAGGCCTCATTCTCTTCACAGCATTTAGGGGGTCTCTGTTCTGCCCATCAACAGCAAATATAACTGTGTAGATGGTATTCATTCAGCCTTCATTACCATGTCTTTCCCCTTTCCCTGAAGCCAGAGGTTTCATGACATAACAGTTTAAGCACAGGATGTGTCTGGGTCTTCTGGCAGGGACGGGGAGAGAAATCTACTGTAAATCAGATGTGAGCTCAGTCCAGCTGAACCCCAGATTTACCCTAGTACGACAGTGACACTGGCCACTCACCCCCTTACCTCAGCTTGGGAAGCAGAGTCCTTTGAAGTGGGTTGTCTAAAAGCCCTCAGAGGGCCCAGGAGAGGGAAGCCAGGTACCTTTCTTTGTAATAATGTTGGAAGCACACCACCTCCTCTGTTTATGACCCTAAGAACACTGTTTTGATGGTGCTGTCCCAGGCGGGAAACGTGGTAACAGGAGAGATGGTGGAAGAGTTGATCCTCTCCGGGGCTGACATCATCAAGGTGGGGATTGGACCAGGTAAGCTGGTTCATTGGGGACCACTGGCTACCCCCTTCAGTGGCAAACACCTGTGGAGAACGTCCTTCTCATCCTTGTCATGTTCTTCTCAGGCTCTGTGTGTACCACCCGGAAGAAGACTGGAGTGGGGTATCCACAGCTGAGTGCAGTGATGGAGTGTGCAGATGCTGCTCACGGCCTCAAAGGCCATATCATTTCTGTAAGGCCCCACGGCAGGGTGCAGGGTATGAGGCTGCCAAACAGCTGGGTTTTCTGCCAGGTCCAGAGGCTCTGGTAGAGGTGAATCAGGATTCCTGGGTTCCTGTCAGCTTTGAGGTGGGCCACTGGGACATTGTTTAGAGAGCTTGGGAAATCCACGCTCTCTCTTCATAGTGCTCCTTACTTTGCAGGATGGAGGCTGCAGCTGTCCCGGGGATGTGGCCAAGGCTTTCGGTAAGGACGTCGGGAGGGCATGGAAGGAGGATCCTGTAGAAGAGGACAAGTCACCTCTGAGGGTCTGGGATCAGGCTAGGAAAGGCCAAGAAAGCTGTTCAGATTCTTTTATGACTAGTGACTCAGAAGCCTGTGGTGTCACCTGGGGCAAGCGCAGGGAAATCCCAAGACTCTGATACAGACTCTCCAAGTGTGGGCCAGGACCATCCACACCGTCCTTATACTGCTGGGTGATGCAGATGCCTGAGCCCCACCTAGGCCCACAGAAACTGGCTCCGGGAGGGGGCTGCACATCTGCACTTCCACAGCTTCCTAGGTGATCTTTGCTCACACTAAAGCTGGAGATCTTTGCTCTTGGGACACTTGAAGTGAGCCTCTGGGCACGGTACAAAAAGAGGTGACAAAACAATGGTGAAAGCAGCAAAAAGGAGAGCAGAAGCCAGGCAGGGCATCTCCAGAGGCTCTTTCTAAATTCTTGGAAAAGTCAGGCCCATTGAGGAATAGAGGCTTGGGCAGAGCGGGCCTGTACACTGGGTTGTGGGTCAGCTAGGGAAACAGGAAGGTGCAGGAATCATCATGCCTGAGAATTTGGTGTAAGCTGCTTTGCAGGGTGAGCATGTGGGCACAGGAGCCAGGTTCATCTCTCTCCCCTCTGGTTGGTGCCGGCAGGGGCAGGGGCTGACTTCGTGATGCTGGGTGGCATGCTGGCTGGGCACACTGAGTCAGGTGGCGAGCTCATCGAGAGAGATGGCAAGAAGTACAAGCTCTTCTATGGAATGAGTTCTGAAATGGCCATGAAGAAGTATGCTGGGGGCGTGGCTGAGTACAGGTAGGTGTGGAGGCCAGAAGCTGAGGGTTCCTGGAAAGCGTGACTTTCCAAGTAGGGTGGGGACAGAAGTCATGGCTGCTGAAAGATGGATGGTACAGGTCTCAGAAGAAAAGTAGTGAACTGGGCTAAATGCTAGAGACTGGGGAAGAGTCATTGGGCTTAAGGAATCCAGAAGGGAAAGGTAAGAAAGCTTTTCCTCCTCAAAGGGCCTCAGAGGGAAAGACAGTGGAGGTGCCCTTTAAAGGGGAGGTGGAACATACCATTCGAGACATTCTTGGAGGCATCCGCTCCACATGTACCTACGTGGGAGCAGCTAAGCTGAAGGAGCTGAGCCGGAGAACTACCTTCATCCGTGTCACCCAGCAGGTGAATCCGATCTTCAGTGACGAGAGCTAGACCCCAGCAGTTCTGCCCTCCCAGGGCGCCAGCACCCCACCACAGGGCTGCCAAGTGGGCCCCTGCCCCATCCCGGCTTCTATGGCTATTACTCAGTCACTTCATATCCTCTCTCTCCCGAGGGCTCCGGCAATAATTCTGTAATTCTGTCTGCACACGCAAAATGCCCAGGGCACTCCCTGGGGAGGAAGCAAGGAAGGCAGGCTGGGAAAAATGAAGTAAGGTAATCAAATGGGAATCTGGGGACCCAGCATCCTGAAGATTATTAAAAGGAAAAGATGCTAATTCATACGTAATTGTTGTTTGGCCCTGGTCTGAAAGAGGTAGGCTTTTGGAATCATGTTTTGTTAATCAGATTTTATTAAACAGGATCTTTGAATAGCTACCAAGCTCAGAAGTGTTTACATATTTAAAATACCTCAATAAAGCGAGATCCCAATGACTATAAAGAGATTCTGGAGTTTTTTGCTCAAGGCTTGCATCTGGCTGCTGCTCCATGGCAAGTGGAGGAGTTGGCATTGACCCAGTGGAGTCAAGGACAGTGAGGACTTTCCCCATGAAATATCTCCATCCTGTGCCACCACCTCCAGGTACCCTGGCAGCATGAGAATTCCCAAAGTGTATTCTGGCATCAGGACACACGTCATATTTTCAGAATAGCAAAAGGAAATTTCTCTTCCAGACTCTCAGTCCTGGTAACCCTTTTGGGCATGTCAGAACGACACTTTCGAAAGGAAGGAAATGGCAAAAAGATTCTTCCAGCCCTGGAGAGGCCGGTTCTGTTCCTAAGCAATGACCTACACTCACCTTACAGAAGCCTCTGGTCCCCTCCTTCACACCAGGACAGTGTTTTAACAAATCCAAGATTTAATTATCAAGCATTACAAAATAATTTTAGCAGTGTGGTCAGGCAGCCCAAGCCTGGGCTTCCACTTGATTCCTCCTGAACTGCGTGCAGAGCTGAGGAGGAAGGAAGACAGGCAGAATGCCACGGGCGCTCCAGTCCTATCACAGGAGCCCAGAACTGTCTACGTGGTCACAGAAAGGGACAGATATGGCATTGGGGCCAGAAGGAGGCAAGTATTCACAGAAGGTGGGGATCAGGGTGTCAAACTTTGTCTTCTGATAGTTTCCCAAAGAATCCTGCAGAGAAGTGAGCAGGGAGAACTTAGCATCATTGAAACATGCCCTGGGCCCTTGTATTCTGGAGCATGTGCATTTCTGTCTTGTTTTGCTCATCCGCTTCCCCAGTTTCCCATTCCTTCCTACTTACCCTTCCTTCCCTTTGGCCATTTTCTTCCTCATCGGAGTCCAAAACCAAGTCCCCTATGGTAATGTCAGAGTTGCACAGAGATGGAGGACACACTGCAGGGAGGAAACCAGAGTCCAAGCACTCCTCTAGGTGAACACAGACCCTCAGGAGTCCCCAAGAGAGGAGGCTGTCTGACCCAGTCCTGACTCAGGATACCTACCTGGCTTCCTGGCCCTAGGTGGCGATAACGACAACCTCAGAGGGTCTATGGGGCAATCCAAGCAGTTCCTGCGGTGGGAGCAAGCAAAGACAGGGTGAAAGGAGAGCAGGCAGGGCACGTGCTGCTAGTAGCGAGAAGCAGCTCTTCTACTCACTCCTTTTGCTCCGAGGCAGACAAATCAACTGGGTTCTCCTTCAGCTCCCTTCCCCCCAGGGTCTTGGATGGACTCTTAGACTTTGCAGCGGAGGCTGCTCTTGTGCCCACAGCCCCTGCTGGATGTGCTGTGTGTGTCCCATGTTCTTCCCTGTTCTCAGGCTTAGACAGGACCTGGGCTGGTGAACCCAGATTCCTAAAGGGGAACAACATGACGGTGGGGCGCTCCTTACGGCCTCTGCTAGTGGATGCCCACCGGGACTGGACTCTTCGCCGGCCGAGAGGGGCCAGATTGAACTGGTGGCCAGTCACAGTTTCCGGCTGCTTCCTTGAGGCTGGTCCCTGAGGAAGGTGTAGGCTAGGTCTGGCTTTTGGCAGATGATCCTGGCATGCTGGTCTTTGTTGCTGAGGAGGACTCTGCTCCCTGGGCCCTGTCATGTTCCTTGAATCAGGAGCAGAGCGCTCTGAAAAAGAAACCAAAGCTCCTTATGAAGGTAGTAACACATCAACTCAGTCTGCTTTCTTGTGCCTCAGGCCCATGTAACCCTTCCAAATGGGCTGTTTCAAAAGGTGTCAGGCTAAATACTCCACCCCCCAAATTCCTAGCTCTCCTAGACAGTCCTGGTACCTGGAAGTGGCCACCCCATGTCCACACCATACTGGCTCAGGGCAAAAGAAGAAGTGATGGAAACTCCAGGCTGCATCCAACTCAGCACATCCTGAAGCTGTGGACAGGGACAAAGGCGTGAAGACCACGGTTTTTGATACATGCCGCCCCCTACCCCAATTCTGCCCTTATGTGTGTTTTGTCCTCAGAAACCTGCTGTGCCTGCAGTGTTGGCAGTGCTTTTTCCAGCTGACACAAGTATTCAAAAAACAGCTTTTCCATGGCAGCCAGAAAGGGTTCCCCATACTCTTGTTCAAGTTCCTGCAAGAGGGAAAGAAACAGGTCAGAAGAGGACTAGCGAAAACAGCTACACCATAGCTTCCAAGCCAGCCAGTCTCACCTGTAGCTTCAAAGCCAAATCAATGGGGGCTTCTGCAAGCTGCTCCACCTGCTGACAAAAGGTTTTCTGGGCCTCTGAGATCTTCTTCAGATCCTGCTTCGTCTGTTGAGGGTAAGGAAGGCAAAGAAGTTCAGGGAACCAGGATCCAGTGACCGGAGCAATTCTGTTGCACCAAATGTTAACCGAGGTAGGGCTTGTTCCAGGGACTACTCACAGCTTTGGGGTCCCGCACTACAGGTCCAGACTCCGGGAAGTGGTGATGCAGGGCATTCAGAACCTGGGCCCAAGGCCGGCCCTGCAGGACCAGATCCACCACCAGCTGTGAAGGATACTGAGCTCAGAATCCCCATGTCGGGGCAAGCTGCCCTTTTCCAACGACTCCCACGCCCAAGCGGTCGGTCCAGGACTGGTCCTCGCATCCCGCCCCTTTCCCCTCTACCAGGTCCTACTGACTCCAGTACCTTGGCCTTTAGGCCCATACACAGACGTTCATGGTGCCGGTAGCGAACCAAACCAGGAGCAGCAGCACGCAGGGATCGCAGAAACTCCAACACTCGCGGAAAATGCTCCACGCAGCGTCCGCGCACGACTTGCCAGCTGGCAGCGGCTACGAACCGCAGAGCTGCGGGACCGGCCTCCGGAGGCGTGGCCATGGCCGGCGGGCTCAACCCCAAGGGCCGTCCCTTTGGGTTCCTACCTCCACCCAGAGGCCTCCCGACTCCTCCTAGGGGCGGGGCTTTCGGTGGCCCTCAGTGGCTCCGCTATTTCTGTCTGCGCTGGATACTTCGCGACCCGACTCTGCGCCCTCCCATAGGCCGCCAGAATTCTAGGGGTTTTCTCCACCTCGGGCTGGAGGCTGAATGGAGAAGACGGACAGCTCCACTGGCACCAGGCCGCTCTGCCTTAGTGCCGCCGCTGTCTCGAAGCCGAAGGGTACCTTACTTCCAGCCCTGCGACCAGTTTCCCTACTCCGGAAAAGGCTGGGAGTGGAGAACCAATGGGCCTCCAGACAGGGGAAGCGTGACGTCGCGTCACAAGGCCACGCCCCGGCAGATCCGGCGCCGCTGCTGCCCCGCCCTCCCTGCCCTGCGCTTCCGACGGCTCCTGGGCGGCGGAGACCCTCGGCCGCTGGCTGTCTCCGCGGCCTGCGGAAAAGTCACGTCCTTCTCATACTTTACCGTCTGGGTCATAAAGCGAAGTTCATGCCACTCCCCTCTCTGTCGTCTTCACCCTCAAATAACGGTTTCTTAAATCCCAACTCCCAAACCAGGCGGCGCGCCGCTTCCAGTAAGGATTCAACTGTTTCTTTTACAAAACAGGAGAGGGCGCTCGCCTTTAAAAAATTTAAAAAGTCTGGAAAGATACATCAGATTGTTAATCTGGTTTTCTCTGCATGGTGATACTGTGGGTAATTTTTTGTGCTCTTACGTGTTTATCTTTTAAAAAATCATGTAGTTCTTAAATGAATAAAAAGAGTTCCTTTTTCGAATTTCCGTTGACTGCTTACTCCAGTCAGCCTCCTAATGTAATTGACTGTTTCACTTGTCACCCTTCCCGGTGTCTCCCATTTCCATTGCCAAATACAGAACCTGACACACTGTATATTTTCTGTTGATTGAATTATCTACTCTGACTACCTTACAGAGCTTTAGTGAAACTACCCTTTCCTTGGGCCATTCCTTTTCTTAGAGAGAATGGCTCCTGTCTCCACCCAAGATCCGCCTTCTGAGGTGATTCATACATTCAACTGCCCAGGGAACATCTAGTTGGAGGTCCCAAAGTACCCAAATCGGACATGGATGGAAATCTAGTTATCTTCCCTTTTTATATTACCTTTATTTATTCTTTCCCTAAAGTTCTACCTTTACGTAGATCTGAGTTTCTGACCTATGTCATCCTTCTTTCTGAAGAATTTCTTTTCACATATCTTGCAAGTTATCTCTCCTGGTGACATATTCCCTCAATTTTTGTTTGTCTGAGAAAATACTACTCCTTTTGAAAGATAATTTTGCTGGATATAGAAGTCTAGGGTGGTAGACTTTTTTCCCTCAACACATCAAACATTTCACTGCACTTTCTTCTTGCATGGTTTCTGAAGAGAAATCCAGTAATTCTTATCCTTGCTCCTCTGTAGGTAAGATGTCCCCTCTCCCACCCCACTGCCCCCAGGCTCTGTTCAAGATTTTCTCTTGCTTTTTGATTTTCTGTTAATCTTTCTTAATTGTGAAGACAGAAATGAGAACTTTCAAGCTTCTTACATGCTAAACTGAAAATTGGAAGCTATTTTTCATTTTTAATTCTCTTTCTCCTGGGCTCTGTGTTTCTGTGCTTGGCACCTTTCTTCTGTGACCGTGAGTCAGAAACCCAGATCACTGCCGGTAACTGTCCTCCCGCCTTTCCAAATCTAATTCCTCACCAAGTCTAATCAATTCTACTTCCTATAGAACCTTCAAACCTACCCCCTTTTTATCATTCTCACTGCATCTATCCTATTTCAGTTTCCCTGTCTCTCACATTGAGAAAACTCTAGTTTCCCCACCTCCAGCCCAACTCTTAATTTCTTTTCCATATTGCCTTCATCATAAGCAAATATGAAATGCAAAACTGATCATATCATCCCTAACTGAAAGTTCCTTCTTACTTTCAAAAGAAAGCCCAAACTCCAAAATATGGCCGAAGGATTTCTAATGATCTGGCTAAGTTTACCTCTTCATCCACATTCCATGCCACTTTGCACTTACCATGCACCTCTGTGGCCATCCTCTTCAAACTCCTTGCATTTTCCAAATACACTGTGTTGTCTCATACTTCGTGCCTTGTGCATTCCTCGGTCCTTCTTGCCTCTTGGACTAGACTTTCTTTTATCTTTTGTGGCTCATCTAGTAACCACCTCCATGAAGCCCCTTATGGTTCTCTTCTCAGGCCCCATAGCATCCTGTCCATCTTTTTATTGACACCATTGTCAGGCAGAATGTATCTTGTTTTTTTTTTTTAATACTTTAAAAAGTTTTAATTTAATTTATTTCCCTTAACAGAGGCCCTGGGGATTGAACCCAGGACCTTGTGAATGCCAAGCACACACTCTACCACTGAGCTACACCACCTACCCCCAGAATATATCTTGTAATGTTGTTATTAGGATTAAATGAATTAGTAAATATAAAGCACTTGGAACAGTGCCTGGCTCCTAGTAAATACTACGTATACATCTACTGTATTTTCAATGTGTACATGTCTGTCACTCGCACTGGGTGGAAGCCCCTGGAGGGAAGGGCTTACTTCTTTCTCATACGTATTATGCTACTGGTGCCTAATGCAGCTTCTGGTTCATGTGTTCATGGCTAACGTGAACAGCTCCTTTGTTAGTCCTCTGTGTCCTGCCCCAGGAGCCCTTGGAAGCCTTCTTCAGCTCAAAGTTTCAATAAGACTAGTGGTTGGAACTTAGAACATCATGCACTCCTGGCTACTCCTTATTGTTGCTTTTGTTTTGTTTTTCTTTTTTGAGGATTTCAAGCGTTTTTGAGCTCTGATACATACAGGGGACTGGGGCAGAATGAACAAGTGTGAAGCAAGTTACAAAGTTGTTAGAAATCTTAAGCTCTCACGTTGTCTCCTGGGAGTTCAATAAAAAGAGGTACTGTTGCGCTATTGCTCAGCCTTTCTGGAAACTAATTTAACAAAATGCATCAGCCACCTTAAACATGCTCAGTCCCCTTTACAGAATAATTCTCTCTCAGGGGGGTTATCGTAAGGAAATAATTTAAAATGAGCACAAAGATTTACATGCTTGTACAAGGATATTTATCACAGCTCTATTTAGAGTAGCAAAACATTGGGAAGACATATTTCCGGGAGTGAGAGTTTAATCAAATAAATCATGTCATTTGTTCACTTTTATTAAAAATACAGTACAACAAACAGAGTTTGCTCCGTAAGTTCAAAGAACAATTATAAGTTACATCTTGTAATTGTTGCTTTTAAATTTGTAAGTAGCAAACAATTCTTGGGCAGCTCGGTGCCGGGCCCTGTTCTAGGTCCTGGGTCACAGGTGTGAACAAGACAGATAAGGTCTCAGCTCTTATGGAGGTTATATTTTAGAGAAAATAGAGTTTAATTTAAAAAAAAAAACCACTCTGGTTTTAAACGATTAGCGCTAGATGGGATATGAAATAAAATAGGTTGATATGCTAAACAGACTGGAGGCAACAGAGTAATCAGACTGATGGACAGGGAAGAGCTCTGTCGGGAGGTGACATTTGAGCTGAGACCAGCCATTCCACCTGGGGGAAGAGTGCTCCTCCAGAAGGAAGAGCAGATACCAAGTCTTAGGTAGAAGGTTGGTGGGTTTGAGAAGCAGAAGGACTGTGGGGCCGAGGCAGCAGGGCCAGGGGCACGTGGTAGAGTGAGATTGGAGAGGGCTGCAGGGCCAGACAGATGAAGGTAGGACTTTGGATTGTTCCAAGGGTGATGGGAAAGCATTGGAAATGTAGCCATAGCATAAGCTGCTCCATCTTGAGCAGCACAGATTTTAAAACTTACATGTATTTTCCTTCCCTGCTACCTCTGGCATGTCTTAGAACTATTTGGACAATGACTAACTGACCAGGAGAGAATTAGTCTTGCTTGCTTAAGAATTCCAGGGACTCAACTTGAGGTAGGAGCAGATGGACCCTGGAGGAGAAGATTAACTGCGCATAAAGCAATCAATATGATGCTGATCAGACCACTGCATGACCATTTTTCGATATGATTATAGGAGCTGACTGTGCTGTTCTGCATGTAGCCCCTACCTGTACACCCGCGAAGCTTTCCTTCAAAACTTTTGTCCCCTAACTGGCAGCTTGGAGATGGCTTGGGGATATTAGTCCATCTTCCCAGGTTGTTGGCCTCCTGAGTAAAGCAGCCTTTCCTTCCCCACCAACACTTGTCTCTTGAGTATTGGCTTTTCAGGTGGTGAATGGCTGACTTTGGGTTCGGTTTTGGTCTCATCCGGTTACACAAGATTTTAAGCAGGAGAGTACCAGGATTTCATTTAGAGTTTAGAAAGCTCACTGGCTGTGTAAAAATTAGATTATTCAGTAATGAGAGTGGAAACACACCAGGAGGCTATGGCTGTTCTGCAGGGAGGGAGCACTGTGACAGTGTCAAGTGGAGAGGATGACAGATTCAGATATATTTCGGACGAAGAACTGATAACAATTGCTGATGGAGTGAATATTCGAGGGGAGGAAAAGGAGGAATCAAGGGTGACTTGTAGGTTTTTGGCTGGAACAACTGGGCCATTATAGTAACAATGAGATGGGAAAAACTCAGGAGGATGAATTTAGGGGTAGAATTCAGAGCTCTGTGGGGCTGCTTTCAGTCTGAGATAAAATATAGCCCTATTTTAATCCATTTCTAGGCTGCTCAATGATTTTTGGACAGCTTACTTAGCTCCTTTCCCCAGTTTCTGTATCTGTAGAGGGGGCATTACAGCACACTCTACCTTAGGAGGTTGTTTGAAGATGACAGGCATTATTATATATAAATAGATTAGTGCCAAATTCTTCCTCACTCAGAAAATATTTAGTAAGCATTTCTATGCACTAAATTGTGAACATATACCAGAGACCAAAACAGACAAAATTCACTGCTCTTGTGGGGGAAGGGAGACACCATAAATCAATGTAGTGTTAAAATATTTAATATGTTGAATGTGGCTAAGTGTTATGGAGAAAAATGAAACAGGAAAAAGTGGTCATGAAGAGAGAAGTGGGCTGCAGTTTTAAATAGGATGGCCATACTACTCAGCCGCTAAAAAGAATGAAATAATGCTATTTGCAATAACATGGATGGGCCTAGAGATTATCATACTAAGTGAAGTCAGTCAGGCAGAGAAAGACAATTATCATATGACATCACTAATATGTGGAATCTAAAAAAAAATGATACAAGTGAATTTTTTTTACAAAACAGAAAGACTCACAGACATAGAAAACAAACTTACGGTGACCAAAGGGGAAAGACGGAGGAGGGATAAATTAGGAGCTTGGGGTTAGCAGATACACACCACTATATGTAAAACAGATAAACAACAAGGTCTTACTGTATAGCACAGGGAGCTACATTCAATATCTTGTTAAAATCTATTACGAAAAAGAATATGAAAAAGAATATATTTTATATGTATGACTGAATCACTGTGCTGTACACCAGAAATTAACACAACATTGTAAATCAACTAGACTTCAATAAAATAACACGGCTGGAAAAGGTCCCATTAAGACAGTGATATTCGAGGATAAATCTCAAAGGAGGGGAGAGTGCCAACCATGTGGCTATCAGAAGAAGGGGGAGCCAGGCAGGGAAAATGGCAAGTCCAAAGGCCCTGAGGTGGAGGCTTCAAGAAACAAGAAGAGGGGGGAGGGTATAGCTCAGTGGTAGAGTGCATGCTTAGCATGTGTGAAGTCCTGTTTCAATCCCCAGTACCTCCATAAAGAAATAAATAAACAAGAAAACCTAACTATCTCCCCCCTGAAGCAAACAAAGTGCAAAAGAAACAAGAAGAAAGGTGAAGCAGCAGTGGCTGTTTTTCTGCGAGAGGAGAGGAGCCGCTGGGAGGAGGGTAGGGGGTGGTGAGCAGATTGGTGACATGATCTGACTGACATTTAAAAACATTCCTCTGGCTGCCAAGTTGAGAATAGACAGGGCAGGGAGGCTAGTGAGGAGACTGGGGCTTCAATCCAAGTGGGGGAGGATGGTACCTTGGACTAGGATGGGGCAGTACTGGTAGAGAAGATTTGATAATAAATGGTACATGGAATTCAATATACAGAATGTTAGATGGTAACACGTGCTAAGGAGAAAAATAATGAATAAGGGGGCATAGGAAACATGGAAGGTGTTGCAATTTTAAAATGGGATGGTAGAGAAGCCTAAAGGTGATGGCACTTAAGCTAAGACTTGAAGGAGCTAAGGGAGCCGCATGGGGAAAAACTCCTCAGGCGAGGGCAGCCTTGCAGAGATGCTGGAGCAGGAGTGTGCCTGGCACTGTCCAGCTAGGAAGGGGCCAGTGAGCTTGTAAGGATTTTGACTTAGGAGGAAGCCAGTGGCAAGTTTGGAGCAGAGGGCTGACACGATCTGGTCCACCTGCTCATCTGACTCACATGTGAAGAACAGGGTATCAAAGGGCAAGAGCGGAAGTGGCGAAATGACTAGGAAGTGGGTGCCACGGTCCAGCTGAGAAATGAAGGCAGCTCTGGCAGCCTGGCAGCCCTAGGGGTGATAAGGAGTGGTCAGACTCTGGACACGGAGGAATGGGAGACAGAACCATCGAGATTTGCTGACAGATTGCACGTGGGATGTGAGAGAAAGAAAGAAGTCAAGGATGACTCCAGGAGTTTGGAAAGAAACTGAAAAGATGGAATTGCCATTTACTGATGTAAAGGAGGCTGCAGGAGGAGGTGCCGGCGGGAGGACAGTGTGACTTGCACGTGCTACACCTTGGGTGTCTAGGAGACATCCCACAGAGATATTAAGAAGGCAGTAAAGATACAACTTTGAGGTTCAAGAAAAACCTACAATTTTGGGAATGAAGGATCCTTAAAACCACAAGACTGGCAGAGCTCACCTGGGCAGGGTATAGCTGGATAAAAGAGCGCTTGGGGCGAAGGCCTGAGTCACCCCGACACCCCCAGGTTGAGCAGAGGCAGAGGCACCAGCCCTGGAGACTGAGAAGGGCAGAGATGCAGGAGGACCAGGAGGGCGGCCGGGAAACCAAGTCTATCATCCAGACTCTAAACATGATGTTTTCAAGGAATGGTCAGTGCTGTAGGAAAATGCTCACCATGGGTTACATGGGGGAGAAAAGCAGCATGTGAAACACAACGGTAACAGTTACTTTCCGCACCTGGTGGTCATTGAGCATTATTGTTATTCTCATCTTTACAATTTTCTGTATTTTCTTAATTCTCAACACTGAACAGGTATGACTTTTGTAAAAATCCCCAGGCAAGGATATTTGAAGATAAATACCAGAAAGTGGCTTTTGCTGCTCAGAGAGAACTCCAGCCTATTTCTACCTCAAACATGTGTCACAGGGGAATTTGGGTCCTTCCCTCCCACAGGGGGTGCCATGGAGGGGGCAGTCTCACTCAACCCCCGGGGACTTCAAAAGGGCTTTGGTCAGTAGAAGCACCCTGGGGTCAGGGAAGACTGGTCCGGTGAGCCCTGGAGGCCATCCTGACACCCCATCTCAAGAGCTGCTGAGCGGTACCATCACTGACCTGCCAGCCACACTTCTCACAACCAGTGGCACCAGAAGTGCCACATGCATCCCCAAGACAGGCCGTGGGGCCACACCCCTTGGCCTGGCATATGACAGACGGACAGAACAGCAGCTTCATTAAAAAAGTTTATTTGCATCTGTGCAAGAGAGGTCAGCTCCCCCTCTAGGTGAGGTCCTCCCTCCTGAGCCCCCGGGAAGCAGCTCTGCTGCGGTCCCCTGTCTTGAGGCAGTGTCCTTGCTCGTCTGACTCCAGTCCCATTGCTCCTGGCCCAGGGCTAAGCCCCGCCTCGAGATGCCATAGGGATGGTCTCTCCTGAGTGACTGTCGCCTCCAGCGTCTGAGAAGCCCCCACCTCCAGCGGCCGGAGCCACGTCCACCTGGATGACCCCGTGCACTTGGGAGAGCTGTGGGCTGTCCAAGCTGGCGATGAGCTGACGGGGGCCTGGTCGCACTGGCACGAATGTCTGGCGCAGCGTCACTGTCTCGTGGCCCCCAATGTCCCTGTGGGCAGAGATAGGGTCATGGGCCTGGGGTGACTGGAGGTGGAGTCGGGAGGAAGGACTGATGGGGCAGCCAGGAAGGAAGGAGCAGAAGGTGGAGCCCTTCAGGCATCTCTGGGCTCAGCTGGAATTTCCACACCCACGACCTACCAACCTGGACACAGCCTGAACCCCAAGGCCGCCTCCACAAGGCCAGATCAGTGGCCACCCACCCAGCTGCCGGAGCTGGAAATCTCATTATCCAGGATTCCTCCCTCCTTGCTCTCACAAACATCTGGACAAAGACTGCGTGCGGCACTGCCTCCCCCTCCTCTCCATCGCCAACGCTCCTGCCCCAACCAGGTCATCCCATCCCCTGTAGGACTTCCAAGAACAAGGAAACTTCAAAATGAGACTTTGGGGCTTGACATGGTATTGCCAAATACTTTCAGGTTTGCCAAGAAAGAAAGTGGAAGAAAATTAAGTATCCTCTGCTACAATCATCATCTTTCAGGATGTTATCTCAAGGAAAAAAAAAAGTAAAGTCCATTCCAAGAACAGGCAATTGGCATCTTTAGATTGATATACATGTGTGTGTGTGGGAGGGGGAGAAGCATACACGTGCTGGTGGACACACACACACGTGTGCGCACACTACAGTGTCTTTATTTTCTTCCTTCCCATGGATCTCTGAAAAGCTAGTCCCAGACCACCCCTCTGGGAACCACAATTTCACCAGCCTTCTAACCGGACTCCTTGCCTCCCATCTCATTTTTCCATTCTATTTTTCAACCACTCAGAGGTGAACTGAACCCTTCAAGGGCTTGGCCTCCTTGGTGCTTATGAGACAGATGAAACTGTAGCTCCCTAACCTGACACACAGGCTCACTCTGACTCACCCTGCCTGCCTGCCTGCCTGCCTGCCTGCCTGCCTGCCTGCGCGACCTCATTCCCCCACCACTCCCCTATCCACCAGTCCCACTGAACTCCCTTCCTTCCCTGAACTCACCTCCGTTTTCATGCTTTGCCCCTGGGCTGCCTCCTCAGCAAGGGCTCCCTGGAGTACCTCCTTCCCTCAGGAAAATTAATCTCACCTTTCTCTGAGCTCTGCCAGCAGTCTGCATGTGCATTTATACCCTGGCTATGATTGCATTCATTTGCACCTGCTCACGCCTGTCAGCATCTGTTCTTTTCAGCCTCTGCCTGAAACCCTTACCTCTGACACCCTGCCCAATGGAGCCTGCACTGGGGACACCCTCAGAAGCCACAGTCTCTTGCAAACACCTCAGTCCTTCAAGGGACTGAGCTAACACCCCAACACTGAGGATGAGCTCTCCTTGGGGCAAAGCACATAGCTTGGAGCCTGCTTCCAAGGGGCATCCCTGGACCACTCTCTACCCCTTCCACCTCGGTTAGCTGTGTGGTTTAGGACAAGTTACTGGTCATCTCTGATCCTCACTTTCTGGTGTAAAGTGGAAGATGGTCTGGACGGTGCCTCCAAGCTCTGTGAAGAAGGGAAGCAGGGGAGGCAGGGAGATAGATAGACGTAGCTTACCGATTAAGTTACAGACTCAATTTCTAAACTTCCTGTCATAATATACTACTTGAAATTAAGTCTAAAACGTAACTGGTAGGCTATACTCTGCCTGCTTACCAATTTGTGTCTTTAATCTGTGTCCACTTTTCCATAGATACAAAGTTGAAGGTTGTTTAGGTTCAGACCAGGCTTCAAAAGTCTATTTAACCTGTACTCTAACTGAGCTGTACTATTTCAGAGCCTAGCCTTTATTTATAAGATTATTTCCAAGAGAAGTTTCTTTCCAGTTTCCAGCTAAGGATGTCAAGATCTCTCCCTACCCTACTCTTCGTGTCCGGTGAGACCTTTGCCACACCCCAGTTTGCGAGTTTAAGCTGAGCACATCATTTTCTAAGACTGGAAGCTGCCTGCAACAATGTACAGGTAATAAAACCAGCTCCCTGACAAGGACACCAGAACTCAGATGTCCACATTAGTATTGTACTTCAATTACAGACATGTTCAACCATGTTGAACATTTTTAAAAACCCCTCTCAGATTTTCTTTCAGAGCCATTTAAAACCACACACACATCACGTACACCCAGTCATGTACTCAGGCGGCACACACACTTGTCACCGTCCCTCTTTTACAGCCAAGTTTCATTTCTGACTGGAAAGGGCATTGTCATCCATCTTATTCACTTATCTTATTAATTAATGTTAGTTCTCAACGACCTGAGGCTGTTTCCCCAAAGTCACATCCACCCCCTTAAGGCCACCCTAAGACATTCTAGAGAATGTGACTCAGGCTCCAGGGGAAATTCCCGAGAAGGGTTTGGAGCAGGCTTCCAGCTTCCCCTGCTGATTGCTTTGGTAGTGACAACAGCCATCTGGAGGAGTAGGTTCCGGAATGTTTATTAAGTGGCCAGTCACCAGGCGGGGTGGCACACCTAATGCTATAATGCAGTTCCATACCACAGCCTTTGATGTGCAAATGACAGCAAGGGAAACGCCCATCTTGGAATCTAATGTATCCAAACCAGCAGCTCGGGGACCTCCCCTCAGGACTCTCAATTGTCCTGGAGGCCCCGGCCTGGGCTCACAGCAGCTGAGATGCCACAGAACATCCAAGGAGGACATGCCTTGCGAAACCATCATCCAGCCCTCTTACCGGTGGGAAGACTGGGGCCTTACGTGGAGGGAGACTCACACAAGCCCCACAGCTGAAGAGAGGGGCCGGGTTTCCAGCACTCAGTATGGTGGTCCTTTCCTTACTCCCTGGCGGCGGCAAGAATCAAAGACCTGGTGGGGCTGCTGAGTTAGGGGAGTCCAGCTCTGGAGATCCCACAGGACAGGGGCACCTCCCTCTGTCATCTGGGAGACACCAGCAGGCGAGCTGCCTGGGAGTCTCAACCTCCACCCTCAAAGCTGCCAGAGACCCTTGTAGGCTGACATGAGGAGTGCGTTCCTTTGGGACACGTTACATCTTCCAGGGGAACAGGCTGGGGCAAAGATCAGGATAGCAACCTTTCCAGCTTTGGCCTACTGGTGCAAGGGGTGGCCCCCAACAGGCAGAGGGTGCTGTGTGTGGGCAGAGGGATGGGCAGGGACCCTCTGCATCCCCCACCCAGCCCTCTACACGTGCCCTTGGGTTCCCTAGGGTGCTCTGTGTCGAACTCTGTCAAACAAAGAAAATGCTGACCCCTGTCCCCAGAGAGCTGATCTCAAAGTCAGCCTCTAGCCTTCTCTGCTCTCCCTCTGTGCTGTGCCCGCATGTGTAGGTCTGTGGGCACTTGCTGGGCACAGAGCCTTGCCTGACTTGGGACCAGGCCCAGGCAGGTTGGGTGAGCGCCCTCCCCTCCAGAGCTGCTGCTCAGCCCTCACGGCACTGCCCCAGCAACAAGCCTGAGAGCCTTTGCCCGGAGCTTACCATGGCGGGAGGGGCAGAGCCTGCCCCTTAGGAGCTGTGAGACCCTGTGAGCTGTGGCCACCAGCTGCCCCATCTGGAAAGGGGGGAACAGCTGCCAACAGAGTTGGCAACAACTGATGCTGTGCTGAGTACCATGCTAAGCACACTATCCTCTGACTCTCACAGTGACCCTCAGAGCCCAGCATTTTTGTTATCCCCACTTTACAGGTGAGAAAACTGAGGCATAGAAATCAGTCACTTGCCCCAGGGCACATGGCCAGTGAGTGGATAGAGCTGGGACTTGAAGCTAATCACATAATGATCTCTAATGTTCTTTAAAGGGTTCTTATGATCTCCAAATGAGCTAATATTCCTGAAAGTGCCTGCTCAACTCCTGAGTGCTGGGCAACACTAGTGACGAGTTGCTAGTGATTCCTATGTGAGGTTTTAGCTACCTAATGAGCCAGTGAGGCAGGGCGGGGACACCACACAGCACTGCCTGCAGCAAGTCTTCCTAAACACCAGCTGGACTGAACTGAGTCAGGAGGTGTTGCCAGCTGGCGCCAGGCTGCTTTGCTTACCACCCTGACCAAGAGAGGAAGCAAAGCTGAGACCCATGTAGCCTGGGAGGCGGGCAAGGGTGGTGGCAAGAACAGGATAGGATGGACTCACCCAACATTGAGGACCTTGGGTCTCTGCAACCCGGAGCCCTCGAGCCGGAAGACAACATTGGTAAGGGTGACAGGCAGGGGGTTCTTGAAGACAATCTGTACCTCGCACTCCTGGCCCACCACGGCTGCTCCCAATAACTGAGAAAAAAAGAAGTCCCCACCCCCACATCAGAGACCCTGGCCAGACTCAGAAGATTGGACACTCCACCAGAGAGGGAGAACTCCTTAGGACCAAGACCTCCCGGACCCCACATTTCTGCCCCTGAGAGAGGGTTCCCCCAAAGCCACAGAGGAAATTCCAACCCACCCCCCAGCTGAAGCCACCACAGAATCAGGGATAGGAGATCTGAGTTTTACAGATGAGGAAACTGAAGCCCAAGAGCCCAGAGCCAGTCCCTGACCTCCTCCTTCCACTGCTCATCTGGCCAGCCCGCTCCCAGCAGACTGCCCCGCCCGGCTCCCCTGGCTCTCTGATTTTCCCCGGCCCCAGCCAGCTGCACTACCGTGAGGGAGAGGTCCGGGGTGCGCAGACGGAAGGTGTGCTGCTTGGCCAGCACCTGCCCGTTCTCCTTGACGTGGCCTGAGACGTTGAGCAGCATGGCCCCCTGGTCCACGAGGTGGGGCCGGTACTCCTTGTAGGCCACGGGCATGGCCACGCGCTCCGCTGGGGAGGAAAGGCATGGCATCGCTGAGGCTGCATCCCCAGACACGGCCTCCCAGGGTTTCCATGTCCCCAGCCCCGAGGTGCCCAGCCACGGTGGGGTGGGGGTTAGGGCTCAAAAAGGAGCACTTACAGGCCCCTGGCGCCAGCACCACTTCCTTCTTGCTCTCCTTGAAGACAGACCCAGTGACGCCGGTGTAGAAGGTAACAGAGAGGTAGAGGTGCAGCTTCACAGTGCGGCGGCTGCTGCTGCGGTTGGTCAGCACCACACTGACCGTCAGGTCCTGGCCCATCACCGCGTCCTGTGCCTCCACCTGCACGGACACATCCTCGGCCGAGTCCCGGGAGGCGTACACATTGGGTTTGCTGCCATGGGCGGCCGCTGTCTCCACTGCCTTCCGCTCTGCATCTGAGCCTGGGGTTGAGGGTCAAGGGTGAGGTTACAGCTGGGTGGGTGAGCACTCAGCAGGAACGCTTGGTGTGGCCTGAGCTGGCCGGGTTGGGGAGACAGTACCTTCTGGGTGCTTATAGATGTGGGTGATGTCTTCCCGCATGTTGGAGCCAATGGCCTTGGTGATGATGAGTGTGCCAATGGCCTTCTCCTCCACGTACACAATCTTGAAGCTGCCGTCATCCTGCCGCTGCCAGTAAACCTTGTCACTGTTCACCTGTTGGGGGAGCGTTGGGGGTGAGCCCGGAATGAGTGAGCCAGAGGGTCTGAGTGTGGGCCTGACCCCCAGCTGCCCTCCCCTGATCCTGGGAGCTGCAGGCAGGGCTAGATCCAAAGGTTGGGAGCTGCCTGGCAGAGTCAAAGTGACTCTTTCCAAGCTTGAGCCAGACAGGCCAGAGAGCAGGAAAAAGCTGGTCTGGGAGGCTCTGTGCCGTGCATTCTGCATTAATAACAGTAATCCCTTATGCTCATTCACTGACTTTATGACTTATAAAGCAGTTTCACTCCCATTATTTCTTTTGATCCTGAGTACAGGAAGTATGGCAGCCATTATTAACCCCCTTTTACAGATGGGGAAACTAAGTGACTTGCTCAAGGTCACACAGCTAGTCAGTCAGTGATGAAGGTGGGACCCGAGAACCCAGGACTGACACCAGTGCCCTGGTCTCCCCAGGCTGCCCACGAAGGCCCCTGGAGTGCAGCCCTCACCTCGGCAAAAATGAAGGGCGTGTCGTACTTCATGTAGACCAGGCCGTTCTTGATGGACTGCACGGAGCAGGGGCCACAGCAGAAGATGCCTAGGGGAGTGAGGGCATCATGGAGGTGAGAGAGCCAAGGAGACTGAGGGGGACCCTCAGATCCGGGGCCCCCCCAACCAGGCCCCATGCCCACTGCCCAGAGTCAGCCCCTACCCAGTCCAACTCAGGGAAGGCAAACAAAGGACAGCACAGTTCTATGTGGCCTGTCACTGGCTGGGATGGCGGGACAGGGACAACCATGGGGACAAGCCTGCCTTGTTAACCCAAATCACTGGCACACTTCCTCCACTGGCTGAAGCTGGATGCTGGCTGTCTGTGGCCCCCAGAGGTCAAGACCACCCCCTCATCCTACATCAAGACAAACCCAGAGTCCACAGTGGCTCTGCTGGCTGGCTGGGAGAGCAATGACCTCATGGTTACTGTTCTAGAAAGATCCAGAACCCCTTAGCTCTGCAGCCCCCTGTGTCCTCTCTGTGGGGAGGTGGGAGAAGGGGCTGGTGGGAAACAGAGTCTGTCCTCCTCGTGCTCAGGAGGGTTTTCTGGAGGAGACAGGCTGACAGGGAGGAGGCTTGGCAGGAGAGGACCCAGAACAGAAAATAAGGGCCATCCAACAAGAAAGAATTTGAGAAAACACCTCACACTACAGTCTCCTTTTACAAATGGGCAACAGGCTTGGCAAGGCAAAGCAGGTGCGAAGACCGCACAAGGCAGTCGGATACAGAGAGGGTAGAAAGCGCTAACGTTTGCTACACAGCTACTTTGTTCCAGCCCTGCTGCCAGTCTAATCTGACTTCTCATCGGAACTTCCCAACCATCCTACATGGAATATCATCTCATATTACAGATAAGGACACCAAAGCTCAAAGGTGCAGAGAATTTGTCTAAGGGGACATGTCTAAGAAGTGATCAGGCTAGACTCCAGCCCGGGTCTGGCTGGCCCAGAAACCCTGCATACTGCCCAGCCCACCACCTCCAAGAGCGGGGACCGGAACTCAGGTCTCCTGGTGCCCTGTGCCAGGCTGCTCCAGCTCTGCAGGCATCGCGGGGTTGCACAACTCAGGGGGTACCGTTCACAGAGATGATTAAGAGGGAGTGGTCTGGCCAGAGACCAGAGGAAGAATGTAGGCTAGGGGAGGGCCAGCTGACCCAGGGAGAGGGGAAGAGGTGGGGGGAGGGCGCAGGAGGGGCATGCCGGGCTGCCCGGGCCCTGAGTGTTAAGGTGGGAAGGGGATGAGGGACCCATTAGAGAAGAGATGGTACAGGGGGTCTAATTTTTGCAGAAATGTGTATTGCGGAAAGGAGACTCCAAGTTATGTCATCAGTGATTGTTTCTTAGGGCCGCGCTGGGTTATAGAAGCTGTTTTCTCCCTTAAACCTATTTAACCCTGATTGTTTTCTATGCTGTAGCTGTAACTCATGGTGAGCAATGGAACAGACATGAGAGGAACTTGGTGAACGTGAGACTACGTGTCAAAAAGAGAAGGAGTCAGGAGCTGGGTTTGCTCTGCTGCTGACTTAATGCTCTGTGCATGAGAGAAAGTCCCAAACCCAGCTGATCTGCAGCATCACCAGGGGAACTTTCAAAAATACAGATTCCTGGAATCTCTTCCCAGAATGTATGATGTGTCAGGTCTGGGGTAGGATGCAGAAATTTCCTTAAAACAACACAAAACAGAAACCTCCTGAGAGAAAATGGGGAACTTTTATATTTTACGTTATACAATTCTATACAATTAGTCAATTCATTTTTTTTCCTTTTAAGCAGGTCTTCTAATAATGACTTAAAAAAATATATATATGTATCCTTCATTAATTATCTCCAGGACACGCAAATAAAAAAGTAAGCAGGAATAGTGTATTTCTAGAAGGAGGGAAACCTCTCACTGAATTTTCTTGAATCTTTGGATTTTTCAACCATCTAAGTATTGTAACCATTACAAATAAATAAAATTTAGGCAAAGAATTCTGCAGAAAAGTGAAAGTAATTGAAGGGCCACATGGTGATTGCCCCGTCCAGGACACTGGGGTTTGTTACGAAGGCTGGGGAGAGGGGGAAGGGCCCCGACTGGGGTCCAGGAGCCAAGCAGGGCCCCGTCTCACCGCTGCTGGTCTCCTGGGGTGTGGCGTCCACAACCTGCCACCCGTCGAAGCCTGAGGGCAGATCTGGCCTCTTCATCCAACAGTCATTCCACACGTGGAAGTTCCTGGATGGGCGTGGATGGAGGGCTCCCTGAGCAGCCCACCCAGGGCCTCCCCAGCCTCCCCCCGGCGTCCAGGTCTCAGGTCATCGGTCCTCAGCAGGAACGGGCAGCTCAGCCCCAGCCCCAGCCTCACCAAACGGAATCATGGTTCAGGTGCTCGAGTGGCTTCATGTTCTCGTCAAAGTAGATGTCCATGGTGAGGGATGTGTCTGTGTCATGTGCGGAGTTGAAGTTGGTGACAGTGCGGGTGGCCAGGCCCAGGCAGCGTAGCACTGTGGGGGAGCCAGGGTTGGGGTTCAGGGCCTGGGACCAGGGCAGGGGTGGGGAGCAGGCGAGGCATCAGGTCAGGAATAATAGGGAGACAAGGGCAACTGGGGTTGCCAAGCTGGGTCAAGGGTCACAAGGGTCAGGAGGAAGCCAGGGTCACCTGCCTGGCCTTGTCCCTGCCTGTCCCTCCTCCCTCCTCTCCTTTAGGCCTCTCTTGGTCGTTAACACTAATTACTGATAATGAAGGCCTGCCTACCATCCACCCCCACCTGCCCCTGCACTGTAGCCACCACTAGGCTGGGCTCCTGAAGGTGGAGCTTGCCTTCCCTCCCTCCTTCTCAGAGGGCCCAGATCATTCCTGTCCCGTCCTCCCACTACCTGTGGTAGTCACACCGGCGAAGACCCAGCACTGGCCATAGGGGACAGAGTAGCCGGTACGTAGGTAGCTGAGTAGGATCTCCACACTGCCCACCCACGCCGATGGATTGGTGCCACGGGAGTAATCGCCAGACCAGTTCCCAATCAGGACCCCATTGTCATCCAAGGAGTTCACCTGCCCAGGACAGGATGGGATGAGGCAGAGTTGGGGGTGAGGCTCAGGACCCCCCATGTGGGTCCCTGGAACCACCCCTCACTCCTAAATACTTCAGGATCCAGTGACAGCCTGAGCCCCGCCCACTCCTCCCAGCGTCTTCTGCCCCCCCACCCTGGTCTGACACAGGAATGTGAATGATGGGTGTGCCAAATTTTGGGTTTGGCCCTACATTCCACAAGAGCTGGGACAGGAGCCAGGAAGGACAGGGTGAGGGGCAGGCATGGGAGGGAAGAGGAGTGAGACCCCTTCCCACAATACCCTTGGCAAGGGCCGGGACAGGGCTGGGGTCCTGGAAGAATCAGAAAGGGAAGGGGACAGATACACAGTAGGGCTCAGAGATACAAGGGTGCTCACCATGGCAGAGATGACCCGGGAGACACTGACTGGGTCCCCACGGCCTCCATATGGCATGCCCCGCCGGTCCAGGATGTATAGGCAGGCATCCAGCACCCCATGGTCAAACTGGAGGGAGGAAGGGCAGAGGTGACCCCTAGGCCAGCACCCACTCCCCAGCCCCACCCCACCTGCCTCTAGTGCCCCTGGGTGCACAAGGCTTGGCCAGCTGTACCTGTCCGTAGTTCCATGTCCGCTCGCCAATCTGTGCTTCGGTCCCATAGTAAATTCTCCCAGACTCATTAAGCACGTACTCCTGCCGCCAGTCCTCATGGTCCACGTACACGATGTCCTCTGTGCCCCCAAAACATATATGCCTGGTCTCTCCAGACCCCTCCCTGGGTCTCACCTGCCCCTGGGTCAATTCTAAAGGACTCATGATCACTTAGGAAGAGCAGGGACACCTCTGGCCTGACAGCACTGCTCCCAGGAAGGATGGAGTGAGCGTAACAGAAATGTGGGAGGATGGTGGCTATAACCAAGGCTCTTCACCAGGAAAGGTAAGGCTGTGTGACCTTGAGCTGGTCACCTTTCTACATTGGATCTAGGTCCCCTCACCTGGAAAATGGGAGGCTGGCTTCTCCTCAGGCCAAGTACCCAGGCACATAGCTGGATCCAAGGAAAGGAAACCCTGACCTGCCCTCCCCTCCTGTCCATGCCCTGCTCCTGACTCCAGTCGGCTCACCTGGGCACCAGGGATTGAAAAGGATGTAGATTTCATTTCGGGGGTCAAAGGGCAACTGGAACTCGCCAGCCTCTGAGTGTGTGCGGACCGTGAATTGAAACTTGCCGATGATGGCGTTGGGGGAGGTGTGGACCCGTAGGTTCAGATTATTCCCGCTGGACTTCGTCACCTGGGCCTTCCAACCTCCACTGCTCCCCTTGCCCACTGGGATGATCACGTGGGTGCTCTTGCCCACTTCGGGGTTGTTTCCTGGAGCGGGGAAAGCACTGATTAGCTGGTGAGGCCTCTCCGAGGACAGGGAATGGAGACTTGGACTTCTCCCAACCCCACCCAGGATGTGTACGAGCCAGTGCGTGTAGTGTCCCTGAGTTGGGCCATCGCCTGGGCCAATCTCTGAGAGCAGCTGTCCCCACCCGATGCTTGCCCACATGTCAGGGCAGAGCTCCAGCCCAACATCCCAAACCTGTTCCCCTGACACTGAACTCAGAGGTGGGTAGAAGAGACCAGGTCACCGTCACCCTCTGCCTGCCTGTCCCAGCACCTGGGCTGGAGGAGCAGAGCCACCCTGGCTCAGTCCAGTTGCCCCTGGAAAGGGCAGTTCACATCCTGAAAGCCCACCCTGCCTGTTCCCTGGGGCAGTAGCTTCTAGAGCCCTGGGCATCCCTGCTGGAGGTGGTGGGGGTACCTGGGAAATTAGAGGCTGGGTGGGCAAGGCTAGGCCCTAATAAAAGGGTAAGAGGAGTCGCCCGCCCCCGGCAGCAGCATAATCACCAGCCTAGGTAGTCAATGGCCACCGAGCAATGCAGTGAGGGACGCACCTGCCCTGGGCCATGGGGACAGAGAGAGGGAGACAGAGTTGGACAGAGAGTAGAGCCACTCCCTGGGGAAGGAGGGCAGACCCAGAAAGGAGAAAGACACGCAGAGGCAGCAACACCCAAGGAGATGCTGTTGCAAACACCTAAAGAAAAAGTATTTTGAGACAGATGCCCCTGGAGGCTTGAAGAGAGCAAGTTTCGGAAAATGGGGATATCAAGACCCTCCCTGAGGCACCCCTGGGGACACACTTACATGCTCACACCTGCCTTATCTGGCAGAGCACAGAGTAGGGTAAGGGCGGAGCCTAAAGATGGCCCTTTGACCCTAATACCTGGGCTGGGAGCCTTGTTAGCAGTGCCCCCCACCCCACCCTGCTGAGGGCCTTCACCCCTCCCACTGCAGGTCCCACTGACCGATGAGCAGCTCCAGGGTGACACGATCGGAGGACTCATAGGGTCGAGACAGGAGGAGGACCATGTGGAAAACCTGCCCACGGCGGATAATCAGCTCATCGTACTCGAATTCATCCGTGTGGTGCTCTCGGCGGTTCTGGTCCGAACGTGAACTCAGGAGATCCACACCGGTCACCACCAGCATACCCTCTGCCAGGCCAGAGTTCTAGATCAGTGAAACCTCATGAGGAGTCCAGGCCCCCATCATTAGCCTCCCAGGCCCCAGAGATGCCAGAATGAGTCTCAGGCCCCATTAAGGCCTTCTGGCTCTCAGATCATGTGGACAGGCAGGCCTCACCTCGGATGGTGCCATCTCCAGCTGCATTCACAGCACTGCCCCGGGAGCCAGGCTGGCGGGAGTCTGTGCCCCGGGAGTCAGGTCTTCGACCCCCAGAGCTGGATCCTCGACCCCTGGAGCCAGACCCACGGTGCTCAGGCCCCCAGTCATCATCTGCTGCATTCCGGCATGAGCAGCAGGCACAGCAGCGAGCCCAGAAGGAACGGCCCCCTCGGCGTGAACGTCTGTCTGGCTCCGGCTCTGGCTCTGGCTCTGGAGAAGGTGTGATGGGGGGCTGCCAGGGGTTCCCGCCCCAGCGGCCCACATCCGAACGAGGACTGTCCATTGTGCCTGGAAAGCGCAGGGAGGGTCTCATCACCTGTTCAGACCTCCTTTACCTAGGATGCACTAGTCAGCTAACTCAGAAACTCTCCATCCAGAGAGCTGATTCAGTCCCAGCCTGATGACCGCGATGATATGATCTTGACCCTGAGAGTCCCTCAGATCTATCCAGACACCTTTCCCAAAGACTCCTCTCAGACTCACCTGAGAAACTTCCACATTATAGAGAAGAGTCTTCCCCGCTTACCATCACTTCCACCAAACCAGATGCCCAATCAAGAAACCTGTTCAAGGACCCATCCCAGGAAACGAATGGACGCTCGTCACAGCCTCAAGATCTAGTAGCACAGATCATCCCGGGCCTGCTCCCTCCACCTGCTGGCTCCTCCGTCTAGAGGTCCAGAGCCAGCCACATCAAGGACCCATTTCTTAGCAGAGATCTCCCATCCAAGGCTCCTTGCAGAAGACAGGTGAGTAACATTGGTGACTTGGAGTCCTGGCATTCCCCACGTCGGGTCAAAGACCCAAGAGGAGCTGAGAGGAGGGGCGGGGTGCGGAGGTGCCAGGAGCCGGGCTTCAGGCTGTGGAGTCTCAGCGTTGGGGGCAGCCTCTCGGGCTGACAGACTAGAGCTGGCCCGCACCCCACCTTGCTGGGGCTGGGCCTCGGCGCGCGCGAGGCCCCCAGACCGCACCGCCCGGGCTCAGCACCTCACCTGATAGAGGTGTTGGCGACGGCATCTCTGAGTCCCGCGGCCGGGGTGGAACAGGTCGGGACTGATGGGAACGGGACAGACACCGCCGCAAGAGTGGAAGGTGTGGGGCGGGCCAGTAACTGGTTTATGAGGGGTAGGGCGGGGCCAAGCCATTGGTAAGAAGGGGGAAGCGAGGTTGCTCCATCTCCCTCTGAGGGAGGAGGCCCAACCTCTGGGGGCAGTGTCTAGAGGTAGGGGCAGGAAATGAGGCTGGGCTGCACCCCTCTTTCCCCTTTCGAGGAATGAGGAACCGATTGGAGGCGGGGTGGGGCCTGGGCTCCGGAGAGGGCGGGGTCAGGGTCGGGGGTCTGTCACAGCTGAAGCTGGAAGGCCTGAGGGACCCCAAACCATGCTGATCCCTCCCAGACTGGCCCGGGTGGAGAAGCTCCGAGGACAATGGGGCAGGCTGCCCCATCCGCCCACACCCCTATCCAGCAGACCCTCTGTTCCCAAGTTCAGGCTGCTTGCTTCTGTCTCATTGGCCCCGGTTGCCAGGCTCTGGTGCAGCCCAGGCCAGGTTCAGCCCTGTGAAACTGCCCATGGGCCTGGTTCTGGGACTTGTCCTGCCCAGGGAGGTCCTGGGAACCCAAGCTACAGACTGGTGACATCAGCAGCCAGGCCCTCAGACTGGCTCCACCAGCCAGCCCCTGGCCTGCCGGCTCTTCCAGATCCTCCTACCCCACCACCCAGCTGTCCCTCATTCCTCTAGCTACTCCACAGTTCCCTGCATGAGTGAGCTGGCCCCCTGCTTCCTGTATCCCTCCAAGTTTGGGATTGGCCCGGGTGTGTGTGGGCAGGGATCAGAGTAGGAACAATCTCGTTTCCTACCTCCCACCTATGCTCTAATGCTCAGGTGGGAACTAAGACCACCTCCCCAGGCTGTAGAGTACCCGCTTCTCCGAGAGTCAGCTGGACTGCAGAGTTCTCCAACCTGCAATTCTTCCTGGGAATCCTGACCAATTGGCTCAGGGTACCAGCCCCGACTCCACCCTGACACTGGGAGAAACACTGGGGAGGCCATCAAGAGAACCCCAAGGCAGAGGAGGTCAGGCATCTTCAGGAAGGCTGGGACCCTGTTCTTGGTGACTCTTCTCTCCATCCCACTGTTGTCCCAGCTCTGCCCATCAGCCACTGAAGAGAAGACAGTGAAAACAGGGTTGGCAAGAGGACACAAGGAAGCTGACTGGAAGAGAGGCTGAGTTTGGTGATGCATCCAGCAGGAAGGTGCCTTGGGGAGTGGGGACAGAGGCTCCAGGACCTGGTAGGGAGCCCTCCACACCCTTGCTGACCCTTTCCAGTCCAGGTCTAAGCCCCAGACCCTTCCCCTACCTCCAACACACTCAGAAGATGCACTAGCGGAAATCAAAATCCCAGGCAGGTATGAGGCAGGTCAGCCAAAGGGTTTCATCTAGGGACTGTTTGTGTATCACTATGGATACAGGAAGGGGCAGGGCCCTGAGAGTCTGTATGTGTGTGAGCACACGTGGGCCCAGGCAGATTCTGAAGAAAGCAGGAAAATGCCTTGTCACACTCTCTCCCTCTTGTCTCCATCAGTCTTTCAAATTTACCCCGACCCAGCCAGGTTTGACTCAGTGCTCTCACCCCTTCACCCCTGAGCCACTCCCTTTTCCTCCCTCCAGGAGGCTTAAGTGCCTCAGGGCTTTCCAAGAAGGACAAGGGGTGTGTGTGTGTGTGTGTGTGTCCGTCCCAGAAGCAAGAACGTGAGTCTGGAATCCCAGACTAAGGTGCAGAGACAGCTTTGGCCCCAGCACTCACGTCCAGCAACCTTGGGCGCGTCTCCACAGCCATTTCCTCATCAGTACAATGGATCTAGTCATCTCAGCCCGGAAAGCTTGTGAGGATCAAGTGGGATTAAGTATTTTCAAGGGTTCTTTCACCAGAGGAGGTGATTCACGGGGGACTAATAATGTTGTTATAAGAGGGCAGAGTCAGGGCGCCCTGGCCTATTCCTCCTGGGAACAGCCTTCTCAGCTGTGGGGAAGGAGAGCCAGGGCAGAGAGGGCATCTGGAAGGGGTAGGGGTCACGGGAGAGACCTTTATGAGCCCTTCCAGTTGGACACGTTTATAGCTGCTCTGTAGCCCAGCTCCAACCAGAACCTGAACCCAACCTGATTCCAGCCTGAAACCTAGACTCAGCCAGCCCCAAACCAGAAGGTAGTCCCAAATCCAGTCCTTGTCCAGATTCTGCCCCAGACACTGAGGCTTTGGTTCTCCATGATAGGGAACAGCAGGATTAAGTATAAAATGAAAGTAGAGGGGGTCCAACACACCCTAACTCTCTCCCTTTCTTTTCCAGGTGGCAGTAGTAACAGTGGTGGCGGGAGCAGCTTAGCAGCCTTTGGGGGCCACTTCGTTGTTTATTCAGTTCCAATAAGTTAAAGGGCAAGGGTAGGGGCAGGGTGTCTTAGGTGAGGATGCTGCTAACTGAAGGCAGCAGCTCGGCCAGCTGCTCCGAGATGCCCGCTGCTTGGCACAGGGGGTTGCCCTGCAGGTTGAGGAGGACCAGCTTGGGGCAGGAGGCAAGAGGCTGGAGCACGGCAGGCTGCGGGAGGCCTTGGGCAGGAGTCAAGGAAAGCTCAGCGGGATCCCCCAGACCTGTCTGCTCCTGTACACCCATCACTGTTTTCCCTCAAGAACGGGGACTGGTGCCCGGCAGCCTGGTTGATGGGCACCTTGTCTGCTTCTCCGGAAGGTGTAAGGCTCTAGTCTGCAAACACTTGCCGCCGGGGCACCAGGCAGGAAGCACAGGAGGCCTGCTGGATGCAGTACCAGAAGGAGTAATGGAGACTCTGGTCAAGGGGGAAGCTAGCCTTGGCTGCAGAGGCACCCATGACTCAACGGCCAAGGGTTGCCAAGTGGAAATTAGACCAAAGGGTGCTTTAACTTTCAGTTTTTAATAAGAATCAGAATTCTAAATTTTTTTAAAATATGAAACTTCCCGATTTAAAAAAACACGATGTGGTACTCAAGAACATCTGCAGGCTGCCGGTTTGTGAACTCTGGTTGAGGAAGTCATTTACTTCCATCCTGCAAAACTCTCCTAGCCCAAGTCAACGCTAGCCCCATATAGCCCCAGGCTCTCCTCTCTCTCGTCAGTTTAGCCAGCCAGAGCCCCCTCCCCCGCTGAGGAGCACACCCACCCTGCTGGCTGCCTGTCCCTTCCTGGTGTGGCACCTCGCTCTACCTGCTGTCTGAAAGGCCCCCAAAAGGAAGGATACGGTTATTGCACAAAAAGAGCTCCTGCAGCCGGGGCAGGTTAGTGACACCATCCAGGGACTCGATAGCGTTATCATTGGCCTGCAGCACCTGGGGATCAGGAAGGGTAGGGAAGACAGGACAGGGCATGCAGCTTGGAATTGGTACAAGCAACTGGGGAACCCAGCATGATCAGCTTACAGTGTATGGAAGGGCTCCTGGGGTCAGGTGGGATGACAGAGGACAGGAAGGCAGGGGTCATCTGTTGGGGCTGAAAGGACCCAGACATCTCTTTGTAGGGTGAGTAGACTGCTGAGGTGGAGGAAGGGGAAAGGACCCCCCAGGGCACTGACAGAGGAGTGAGTGCGTTACCTCGAGGCAGCGCAGGGCTGCCAGGGCAGGGGGCAGGGCTTGGAGACGATTGTGCGACAGGTCGAGGTGAGTGACCAAGAGCAGCTGTTCCAGATGGCAGAGCATCGTCAGATCCTGAGGAGGCAGGAGGAGATACCCAGTGAGCCCTGGGAGAAAGTCCTCAGGCACTGCTTATCAGGCACTTGCCTGGCGTGCCCTACACAGGCCCTAGGGGACCCCAGCTGAGGAGAGGACGGAGCAGGTGGGAAGCTTACCTGACAACCCATGGCAGTACATGCTCTGACGGATGTGAGTGCTGGGGCTGGGGTGGCCCGTGGAGTGGAGGGAGTGGGGCAGGTACAGGGGATAAAGGAGGGCGCTGGGATAAACACAGACATGGGCAGGAGTGGGCCTGGTGAATCTGAGGGATCGGTTTGGTAGGAATAAAGGTGGGCAGCAGGGACATGATAAAACTAATGTGTTGGGAAGATTGATTGGGGAAGATTGATTCAAAAATCTCTGGAAAACTATTCAGGCTTTAGATGATGTGGCCAGCTCCAGGGAGAGAAGCAAGGGAATGAGTGGAGGAAGAAATGTTCAGCGGGGCACCTGAGACTGAAGGCAAAGCTGAGGACATGATGCGACCCTCGGCTGAAGCCCAGGGAGCAGATAGAAAGGCCACCCAGATCAAAAGAAAGAGGGAGGGTAAGCCAGTGGGGTGAGGGAAGGCGCATGCGCAGTCCCTACCTTGTGACCCAGGTGCAGCACGCGCACCTCCGCATACTCCATCTTGAGCACACTGTTCTCCAGCAGGAACTTGCTGCGCAGGTCATCCAAGTACGCTGCCCGCATTGGGTCCACAGCCTGGCAGGGATTGGGCAGACAGGGAATGTGTGTCAGCTGCCCTCCGGGCCTCCCCCTTGCTGGCTCCCCCAGACCCTACTTGCCTTGAGGGTCTGGAAGTACTGCAGTGTCTCCTTCTCATACAGCAGGGGGTCCAGCGCCCGCATCAGCAAGATGATGGTGAGCAGGCACCCTGAGGAGAGAGCGAGAAAAGGATGGACTCTCTTGGATCTTTTTCTGCTCCCATCCTCTGGAGACCCTTTCTGATCTCCCCAAGGGGACCGCCTAGGAAGGGGCCTCCTGAGAAAAGCAGGAGCTAGGGGATGGGCCTCACATTTATTCTCAGGCTCCAGCTCCTGCAGCTCCTTACAGGATTCAAGCTCGGACTGTAGCACTGTGGACTTCTCCACCGACAGGTCACACCTGAGGGGGGGCGGGGTGGGGGAGGGGATGATGCCCACAGTCCTAGGGTACTGGTCATCCCCAGTATCCAGTCTCAGACCACCTGCTCAAGCCCCCAGCCTCCCACCCCAGATGCCTGATGCCCAGAGTCCAGAGTCCCTCCCCCTGTCTGTAGGCTTCCATGTCATCGTCACCTGAAGAGCTGTTCATCTGTGGCCGAGTCCCGGCACCAGCACTCTTGGCGGCCTGAGAGAAAGAGTAGATGGTAGGAGGGGATGCCCATGAGAAGAACAGAGGGATGGGGGGCTGCTGCAAGGGGTGGAGGACGCAGGCTGTGTCACCTTTTAAGAGCACACACTCCTTCTGGGCATTGCCTGCTGTCCAAATGACACGAAATGTGTGTTGGGGCAACTGGTCATTGAGGGAGGCAGCGGGCAGATCACAGAGCTGGAAGCATACGGTCAAGGAAATACCTGGCCTGCACCACTTTTCTGACTCCCCACCTCAGCCCTGCCCCAGCCCCCACTTTGCCCCACCAATCCTGGGATACCCAGACATGGCTAGGCTGGTTCCTGCCATCTGGGGTCCTCCATTCTACAGCCAGGGGTGACTCATCAACCATGAGCAGCAAGGTGTCTGTCCTGGAGCCCACCTGACAAAAGGGACAAAGGGAGACCCGTCACTCCAACAGCTCTGGGCCCACAGTCCATGATGCTCTCCAGCAAAAGCTGCAGGACTCACTAGGAGGGGCCGAGAGAAGGAGACAGTCAGACAGGCCTCGTCCCGGCTCACGTGCAGGCAGCGCAGGGCATCCTGGGGATCAGCTGGGGGGAGACACAGCCTCAGGTCTCCTTAAATAGTCTTCCATTCCTTCCAAGTCCTAATCACCCAGCCTCTTCCCCCAGTGCTCACCTCGTCCCAGGAGCCAGCGATGGTAGAACCAGGCACTCTGATCATTAGGGTCAGTGAAGAAGGCATTCTGCACCAGCTCCAGCTCTGCAGGGGACAAGGAGGCATGTGGCTGTGGTTAGGACCCTAGTGGGCTCCTGGCTGCCCCAACATCCCACCCTCTCCTCTGAGCACCTCCAGCCTTCAGTTTCACTTATGTACTGGCCTTGCACAGGGGCTGCATGTGTTAGTCTTATCTTCCCCATTGGACACTTGAGCTCTCCGCAGCCAGGGGCTGGATCTTATGCACCCTCAGAGCCAAGTATGTACTTGATAAACCCAAGTAGCAGATTCAGGAACAGGGCTAGGCATCAAGGCTGCAGAGCCCTCCCCAGCACCCCCTGGCCCTGTTTACCTTTGAGCAGCACATCCTCAGGGAGGCGCCCCTGGGGTCCAGAGTCTGGCTGGGGGTGCAGCTGGGGCAAGAGGCAGGAGCGGTAATGCCAGGAGGAGTAGTTGGAGAAGTTTCGGGTGATGAGGCTGTCAGTGAAGGCGAGCTCCTCTGCAGGGGGCACAGCTGCCTGTGCAGCTACAAATCGCCGGTAGTCCCAGCAGTGGACTAGGAGGGTGGGGAACACCACATTTCAGAAGCAGGGCAAGAGCTCCCTAGCTAGTACCCCTGGAGTTCCCTTGGAGATCCCAAGAAACACCTCTGTGCACTCCATGGAGGATGCATTTGGCTCCACCATCCCTTCTGCCATCAGCTCAGTGGGCTGGTCCTAGCCATCCCGCCCCACTCTGGGCCCTACTGACACCCTGTACCAGGGTGTGGGGCAGGTGAGTGTCGTAGGGACAGAATCTGCAGGCACGTACAGTTCCGTTCATCAACCTCGAGGAAGCGGGCACATAGCTCCAGCTCCCGGGTCCAGTTGGGTTCTGGCAGGCGGCCCAGCAGCCAGCAGCGGTGGTGCCAAGTGCCGTAAGACTTGGGGTTCACCCTCAGACAGCTCTCCAGGAAGCCCAGTTCTGCCTTCACCAGAGCAGCCAACTCCTCGGGAGACCTGCACCCAGAGGGGAACGGGGGTCAGGGCCCTCCAACACCCAATCTCAGCTCACCCTGACTTTCTGCACCCAGCCCTCCACTATCCTCTGCCTATGCCCCTGGTTGCCTCATTCTTCCTCTACCCCTGGACCGAGGTAGGGCAGGGCCAGGGCCATCTTCCCTGGGCCCCTGAACCCCTACACACTTCTGGGCCTCCAGCCGCTGGAGCACCTCTCGTCGACAGTTCCAGAGGGTAGCAAAGTCAGGGTTGGCTCCCAGAATCTGGCTTGTCAGTTCCAGCACTGACTCATCCAGCTCTCCAGCCTGGCGCTGAGAAGACAGATAGCAGGGTCAAAGACCGTATCATTCTCCCACTACAGGGATAAGTAAATCTGTGAATGCCATATTATAAAATAGATACTATACAAAGCACTTTACAGGTTTACATGTATTCTCACAATAGCCCTATACAGTAAGTGCAATTATTAGTCCCATTTTACAGATGGGCAAACTGAGGCCCAAAGAGATTCAGTAATTTGCCCAAGGACATGCAGCTAGTAAATAATAGAACCCAGATACATATCCATACAGTCTGACTATAGTGCCCAGCTCTTGGCCTCAGTGCTACACTAAGGGGCCCACTGCAGGAAGGGGCTACCTCTGAGGGCCCCACCTTCCGGAAGACAGTCTGGGTGGCTGACTGGTATAGCTTCAGCTTCTGTTCCCGCTCTAGCCTCTTGGCTTCCGCTTGCTCTTCCGATGTCTTCACCTTCAGGCGTCCGTGCTACAGGGATGGGCGGGTTGGAAGAGTGCAGGCTGCTTTGAAGCGGCAGACACACCGAACCCCGACTGAGGAGCCCCAGGTTGACATCGGGCAATGAAGGCAAAGCCACGCGGGGAAAGAGCAAGGACATGAGCATGGGCATGCGGAGGTGAGGGGCTAGGTTCAGGGTTCTCACCATGGTGCTGGCTCAGGTTCAGGGCAGGGGAGGGGTCCAGTGGCGCCCGTGAAACCTGGGGAAAGAAGTGTCAATCATGGGAGCCCCGCCTCTGGTAGCACCGCCCGCAGCTGTTCCCAGGAAGCCGCAAGCGAGCTAGGGCGGAGACCCCTGGGGTGTTAAGGGGTCCTGGGATAGGCACTGCACGTCCAGAAGGCACCCACCCGGACTGGAAACTTGCACCCGTGCGGGCCCGCCCACAGCCCGTTCCGCCGGGGCCAGACCCGAGCCGGGGCACTTAGGTGACGGGGACCACTCGCCGCCCAGGGGCTGCCGCTGCCCTCCCGCCCCGCGGCTCCCAAGCACTGCCGCCCCCCGCGAGCGGACCCACCTGTGCTGGGAGGAGGCGTGCGGGACGCGAAGCTGCGGCGCCCACCACCGAGCCCGGGCGCTGACTAGAGCGGCGTCACGCCCTGGCTCTCCGAGACTCAGCGCCCTCTGCAGGCCTAGGGAAAGGCCCACGGCGGAGCCGGTGGGCTCCGGAGGCGCGTGCGCGGGGTCTCTGCGCGCGCCGTCCGGAAACGCCAAGTCCCTGTTAGCTCTCCGGTGCGGTGCGTAAGAGTGCGCACGCGCGACTATGGTGCTCCAGGAAAGCAACGCGGACTGAAATTCCAGTCAGCTACTCAAACTGCGATTCAGTTGAAAAGTTTTCTCCAACAGCCAGAAACCCACGCCCTCACCGCTCCAGTGACCTCACTGTGGCCGCAGTGGCCACCTCTCAGTTGCCAAATGTAACGGATGGAATTTCCTGTCCTTATCTTCATTGACCTCTGCAGCATTTGATGCAGCTGACTTCCCTTGACTTGATACCCTGTCCTGGCTTCTCCTCCCGCACCTTTGCCCCTCTCTTCTTGTCTGTTCACCTTCTCCTCCCCTAAATGTTGGTGATCACCAGCGTCCTTTCCTCACTTTTTCCCACTGCACACATTGCTCCTGGAGAATGTTCACATATCCAGGTGTTCAACTGCTTGGCGTAGGAGCTCCCAGAACTCTGTCCTGGGCTCACCGACCTTCCGGCCCACACTTTCTCTCGGTGACTTCATCCACACTCATGGTTTTAATTGCTGCCTCTAAGCTGATGACACTCAAACTTGTATCTCCAGCCCAGATGTCTTGCAGACTTTAATAATGGAAAAAAATGTATACACACACGTTCACAAGCCTAATAGGTATCACCTGGGTGCCCCAGAGACACCTCAGACTCTAAAAGTCAAAAGGTATCATTGTCTTGCCTCCTCCCAGTCTAAGCTTTAGGCTTTTATGCTTCCTATTTGAATGGGTGGCCTCCCCACTTTTCCTTAATAGCTCTTAAATACCCTCTCCATTCCCACTGCACTAAGAATTTCAATTTATTCCCGTGATTGTTGAAAGTCTTTTCAATGTTCCTGTCTCCAACTTGTCTCCTCTTTCATTGGTTCATGTCTCTGCTGCTGAATCAATCTTTCTGAAATGCAGATTTGATGATATATCTCTGCCAAAAACCCTTGCGTAGTTCCCGACAGCTTTTTAGGTAAGACTTTTAATCTTTCAGGTTAGCCCATCAGGACTTTTGGCACATGGGCCCTGCCTACCCCTCTGGCCTCTTTTCCTGCCTGTCCCCATTAAAAACTCTTCATTACAACTGGTACAGCATTCGCAGTTTCCCGAGCATGTTAACCTGTTCTCTCTTCTTTACTCTCCTTCCTCCACACTCTCTCCTTTGCCAGAGTAACTCCTGTTCATCTTTAAAATTTAACTCCAGTGTCACCTCCAGGAAGCTCTCCCAAATGCCTCAGTCTGATTTAAAAGACCTTCGTATGTGCTGTCAATGATAAAACATCTTCCCCTGTGCCTACTGTAAGTCTTGGTTTGTATGCCAGCATCTCCTAGGAGAGTCGAAGTTCCTGGAGGACAGGAACTTTAAAAAATTCTTTTTGGTGCTGCTTCTCCAATACCTGGCCCTGGTTCTTAGTAGTTATTGGGTAGTTATTTAAATGAATGAATAAAACACCACATAGTGAGGGCTGGCTTGGCTGGGCCTAATGGTGAGTGCTGTTGGCATTCAGGGATGGGAGAGATTGTGAGGCTTGGACCAGTTTAGGAAGGTTTCCTGATGGAGCCTTCATGGGTTCAAAGTGGCCACTGAATGTGTATGTGTGAGTGAGTGTCTGCAATGTATTTGTGAGAAGTGTGTGTCCATGTGGCAAGTGTATGTTTAATACACACATCTAGGTAAGAAAAGATGGCTTTAAACTCTTTATATTTCTTCCATAGCTTTATCAGGCTGGAAATATGTGTAAAGTGCCCACTCTGTATTCTATCCTTTCCTAGGCTCTGTAACAAGTTACAGGGAAAAAGAGACTCTTGTCCTGGCCATCGGTACTCGCAGTCCCAGTGAGGAAAGAGCCACACTGGTTGATGGTTATCTTTGTTCCAGGCACTGTGTCAAGAGCTTTGCACACACACAGGATTACGCGTGGGAGTCAGTAAGCAGACTGGTTACAAACATGGACTCTGCGGTCTGACTGCCTGGGTGGCAATCCTGACTTTGCCATTTATTAGCTGTGTGCCCTGGGGCAAAGTACCTAACCTTTGTGTTGAGTTTCTTCTGTATCTCAATTTCTTCAACAATAGCATAGGAAAAATAATGTTACCTACCTGCTATGGTTGAAGTGAAGATTCAGTTTAAAAATCTACATGGGGGGAGGGATATAGCTCAGTGGTAGAGCGCATGCTTAGCATGCATGAGGTCCTGAGTTCAATCCCCAGTACCTCCAATTAAAAAAAAATTAAAACTTTTTTTAAAAGAAAAAAAATCTATGTGAAGTGCTTAGGACACAGCCTGCACTGAATAAGTGCTCAGTAAATAGTAATAGTGGTAATTTTTTAATTTTCATGACAAATATGCCAGGAAATGGAGGCTCAGAAAGGCTAAGTAACTTGGTAAGCACCACCCATGTAGTAAGTGGCCAAAACGGACATGTGTGTGATCTGGTCCAGCCCTCCCCCCACCTCATCAACTGCTTTGTTTTTGGTTACCATCTGCTCTTGCTTCCTGCTCTATAACCACTCACATGAACACCCAGATTCCTGGGAACACAGGTGCCCACAGGTGCAGATTTGCCAGGTACAGTCTTACATCACAATCAACAAGGGTGGAGGAAAGGGGGTGGAGGAAGGCTGAAGTTGGCATGACATATTTTCTAGTGATTAACAATCTTGAAACTGGGAAGTCTGAGTCAAGCAGGTTTAAGAGAGAAAGTGAGTCTCAAGTCTGCTTCCAAGAGGGCGGGGCCTGGTTTTGGAAGGAGGGCAGGAAGGGCATTTCAGATGTGTGCTGTGACAGGAAGGTGGGGGAGAGAAAGCCAAACAGACTTAGCTGGCTGGCAGACAGAAACTGAACCAGGTGCCTTTGGAGATAAGGGCAGTGGAGCCAGTGACAGCCCTCTTGCTTTAAGGCAAAAGGAGCTGTCAGGAGTTATTTTTGGCCTCCTGTGTGGGGTAAGTGGGATCCGTACAGGTGTCTGAGGGCCACAATCTGAATTATGTTTGAGGAAGAGATTTTACTGCCTTATTTTTAGGTTTACTTTTTGGGGGGGGAGGGAAGGTAATTCAGGGTTTATTTATTTATTTATTTCTAGAGAAGGTACTGAGGATTGAGCCCAGGACCTTGGGCGTGCTGAGCATGTGCTCTACCACTTAAGCTGTACCCTCCCCTCTTGCTACCTTGTACGTAGAGAAAAGAATAAGCAATAACTGAGGACCAACTGAGGCCCAGACATCTTATCTGATATACTCAGTACCGCTGTGAAGTAAGTATGATTATTTGACAATGAGGAAACAATGACGACAGAGGGTTCACAGAGGTTAAGTGCCTTGCTCAAGGTCACACAGCTGAGAGGGAACACAGCCAGTGAAACCCAGTCCCCCTAAAATCAAATTCCCTCGCCAAGTTTATGATTAATCTCTATCCAAAACTTTATTGCCTTTCTCGTGCCCTCTGACCTCAGTCCTGTGCTAATTGAACACCGATCAACCAGAGTCAGATGACTAAGATTGCTGTTGTCTATGACATTGTTAATGTACTAAAACCGCTATTATAGATGGCATCATTCATGGACAAACTCAGGCTGTTTCTCCAGGGCAAGAAGAGCTAACAGACCCCCCAAGTCATGGACCTCCTGGCCAGAGAACCAGGAACCAGAGATATTCTGACTCCCAAAACTACAATTAAGAAAGGTCACAAATGTCACAAGATGATGACTAATCCCAGCTTTTTTTGTTCTTCCTCTTTAAAAACCCTCAAATTGAAAGACCAAATTGGAGTTGATCTGAGGCTTTTCTCCCACTCCCTTGCTTGGTGACCTGTGATTAACATTTTGCTGCAAACACCCAATGTCAGAGTTTGGTTTTCTGCGTGATGGGCCCTTCACTCGGTTTCACCAGAATTCAAGCCACACCCTGGGTGTCTCCCCACTGCAGAGGTGGAGTGGCCATTGCCAGAGGCTTGAACTTGAGCTTCCTGATGTCTGGAACTTGGTGTTTCTTAATGCTGACCACCTCTTCCCGGGCCGATCGTTCTCTACTCTCACTCCCCAAACACACACACACACACGCACACACACGCACACATGCACACATGCACACATGCACACACACACACTTACAGTGCCTCTAGGACCCTGAGCCAGTCACAGACCAGAGATGGTTCGGAGAGAGGGAAGAGACCACGAGTACTGGGTTAGGGCCCCAGTCAAAGCGTGGCCTGGGATCTGGGGACTGGGAGAGTGAGGCGATACCAGAGCTAGTGCTGGACTTGTGCAGAGTGTGGAAGTACGTGCATTCATTCAATCTTTCGATATTTACTTAGCATCAGAACCAGACCTGAGAGTGTGCTGAATGCCAGGGATATGGTAAGGGACCAGAAAGACTTTGTCTCTGTCTTCCTGGAGCTGAGAGTCTAGTGTAGCCCTATGCTAGACTAGAACGTTGTGCGATGTGGAAATACTCAATATCTGCACCATCCAGTACAGTCACCACTAGCCCCATGTGGCTTCTGAGCGCTTGAAATGCTGGCTAGTGCAATTGAGGAAAAAATTTTTAATGAACTTAAATTTATTTAAATGTAAATAGTCACGGGGTTAGGGGCTGCATTGGCAGGACAGGTCTCGTGGGTGAGACAGACATGTCGCCATGTACACTTGAGTCAGGCAGGGGCCCGTGAGACCCACGGAAGGGGCACCTGACCCAGACTAAGGTCAAGAGGAATTTGTTCTAGAGCTGGTGGTTTGTAATGATTTGCAATTTTTTCCCTTACCCTGATGCTTCCTTTTGTTCTTCCTATAAAACTTGTCAATGCAGGGTAACAGGTATACTAGAAGTATGCAAATCATGAGTTACAGCTTTGAGCTCCTATTTTTAACTCCCAGCCACAGGCATGGAGAACAGGTTCCAGAAATACAGGGATATCCTCAGGGATATTTAGGTAGAACCTGAAATCCAGATCCATGGCCCCACAGCCTTGCTAGGGAAGGGGGTGGGATGAGGAGCTGGGGTGAAAGTAGGGCTATTTCTGAGAAACAATAGACTGGGCTTGGTCACAGGTGGGACTGAGATGCAGGAATAAAAATGACTTTGACGCAGACCAGCAGGTTGTAAAGCTGAGAGACTTGAGAACTTGTGGTGTCCACAGAGGTCTTGGAACATGGGTGGAGGGAGCAGGGTTATATGAGAAGGGAAAGGGCTATTTCTGATGTGTTTGGTTTGATGTGGAGATGTCCCAAAGGCAGCAAGAAATACTTGCCTGGAGAGGGGTTGAGAGGTCAAGGTAGAAGATGTCAGCGTGGGCACAGGATGCCCCGGCAGTAGTTCACCCAGCAGGGAATGGGGACTCCAGGAGGAGGAGATGAGGGACCTAAAACAAGCTTTAGTAGAGCCATGGTGAGGGCAGGACTGAGGATGTGGGGGAAAGAAGCCTCAATGGGAGAGCGAAGGAAGAAACAGACTATGAAGAGAGGTTCTATGACCTTGAAGCCAATATTGATAATGACTAAATGCTTTACAGCCATGATACCAAGAAGCTGAGACTCTTCCCAAAGTCACAGGGCTTGTAAGCAATAGAGCCTGGTCTCCCACCCAGCTGTGGATTCCGGAGGATACTGTTACTCGTTTTCCCTCCACCTGGCTTGACAAATGTGCTCTGCTGCAGCAAATGCCAAGGTTAGGGGACAGAGAGAGGGGTGTGGAAATGCTGCGAGACTTTGGGAAGCTGGAGTGTGTGTGCTGGGGGGCCGTCTGGGGAGGGAGTTGCACTGAGGGGAACTCAGACATGACAGTCTGGATCATCTTGGGGCTGTGGATCCACAGGGTATCGAGTGAGCAGTGATTAGACATCTGGGGGCACCCAGACACTGGAGGGAAAACCAAATGTTGGGAAGTTTGAAGGTCAGTTTCAGTTGTGGAAATGGAGTTGCAAGCGGAAGAGCTGAGCCTGGCACCTGCTCTTCCTGCAGCAGGAAGGGCAGGGTCGAAGCTTCCCCACACATGAGCAGAAGTGCCCACTTCTTAGCTCTTGCAACATGGACCCTCCTCTTCTCCTGCTTCATGACCCTCTCTCTAACCCTGACCACCTCAGAACAGGACATCAGAGCCAGAGAAGGCTTGACAGATCATCTGGTCCCTGCTCATTTCCCAGAGGCCCAAAGATATGTGGTGACGTGAAATCACATACACATTGGTGGCAGAGCCAGGGCTGGAAACCAGGTTTCCCAGTGATTATCACAGCGCTTTTGCATCTGTCCAGCTCCATCTCAGAATATGTTTAGAGACAAAATGGTTAACTGTGGATGGGATGATAGGATAGTAGATATAGTTGTAACTGGTAGGACATTCATCTCTGAATAATGGTGGTTAATGTGTGTTTGTCAACTTGGAGGGAAGTCCCTAGTGGTGGCACTTTTCAGTGACATGTTGGATGAGCACATAGTCCTAGTCTCATAATTGAAGGTAGCTAACATGTAGCTGGGAGGACTGCTGGATGATGGGAACCTGGATCTAAACGTAATCTGAGGGCCCAGACTTGACCAGATGGCAGTGAACAGGGGCAGAAGTAGAGTCTGAGTTTTTGGTCCCCAAATTATCCTCTGCACAAAAGCACGATGTATGGGAGATGGAATAACACCAATGTGTGCAGACGGAGAGATTCTGGTTGGCACAGGGTTGGTAGGAGTCGACCCCGAGATTTGCTTGCCAGAGGCACTGACATGGCTTTGAACTGCATGAGAGAACTTTAGGACCCAGAATGATGGGGTACATAGGCCCCAGATCTGTGATGGTTAGACCTGTTAGGAGTGTGTGGTCCACTTTAAGAGGGACAAAGACAAACTACGAGGTCCAGAGGGAGAAATCAAGATGGTGAGGAGAGTCTTTGACCAGAGGACATGGAAATGTTGAACTGGGGGAGAGGACTTAAAGGACAGATGATAGTGGTCTTTAAACTCTTATAGGGCTGCTGGTTGGAACAGAAGCTATATTGATTCCATTAATCTCGATCCAAAGAACAAAGACCAGTGAGTGGATGTAGACTGGTTATGAGGGAAGACTTTCCTATACTTAAAGCTGTCTGAAGGTGGAATGGGCCTAAATGAGTGGTGGTCAGCTCACCATCATGGAAGGTAATCAAGCATGTGTTGGCCAACAATTTTGTGAGAATGTGGTAGAGAACATTCAAGGACCAGAATGTTCCCCAAAGTTATAAATGAATCCGACCCCTGGGATAGACCAGGGGCCCAGAATGACTCAAAGCCCAAAAAGATCCTCTACAGTCACCACTTCTGCATGGTCCTAGGGTCCCTGATGCTTGTTCTAAGTGCTTGGACTTTTTTTCCTCCTCCTTGCTTCCTAGTTCCTTCTGCCAGGCTGGGGAAATTCCTTGATGGTCAGCAGTGTCACTACGTACCCATAGCTGGAGAAGAGGAGGGATGAGACTGGCCAGTGAGATGGAAGGGCAGGGCCTTAAGGCTGGGCCCAGAAGACAGAGCCTTAGAGGGAAAGTCCCTGTGATAGCGTATCCAGTCTCTCCCAGGGAGTGGTGTGTGCTGACTCAGGCTGGCATCTCTGGGGGAAGAGATGTAGGATAAGCAATCAGGAAATGGGGCTGAAAAGCTGGAAAAACTTCTTGAGCCAGACTTAGTCTCTTTTACGGGAGCCAGGTACTCCACGGTAGTTGGTGAAGTTGACAATGTTGCCTTAAAATTGCCCAGAGCACTGGTGGGGATGGGAACATGGCCAAGAAGCTTGCTGCCTGGCAGGGCCTAGGTGGTAACCACTGCTGCACAGCTCCAGGGGGCGCCTTGGGTTTGTGGCATATACAATGTGGGTGGTGCCAGGAGGTAGCAGCCCTGAGATTCTATGCCTGCATGAGAAACAGAAGCCTTGAAACGAGGTGAGACTGTGAGTGGCTAGGGAAGGAAGGGATGCTCTGGCTGGTAGATGAGGACAGAGGACAGAGGACAGTCCCAGGAAGGAGGAGTTGCTCGCTTAGGGGAGGACCCAGACCTTACCCCTTTCCTGTCCCATTCGTTCATTCACAGTGACTGAGCGCCCCTGTGGTGGATGCCATGCTAGGCATCGAGGCCAAACACAAACACATGGAGTTGATGGTCCAGAGCGTGGCTGTCCAGTCAAACTTTCTGGATATTGGAAATAGCGTAGCAGTCAAGTAATCCTATAAGCAAATGTGAAATTATAACTCTGCCCTCATGGAGAGGTGTGTGGTGCTGGGTGAGCTCCTCTCGGGGGTGGGCGCAGTTTCCCAGGGAAGTGAGCTTGGAGCTGGGGCTGCAGGGGTGGGGAGGAGCACCGGCTTGGGGCTCAGTCACACATCTCCTGTGTGTCTCCTCAGCAGCAGCTATGGTGGTGCCTGCGTTCAGCTCATCCCATGGGGATGCAAAGCCCCTGCTTCTACTCCCACCATGAACTACCCAAGGAGGCTGGTTTGACTGCTTGTCCCCTCACCTAGCCCAGTGCCTGCACCATGGCAGTTGCTCAGGAAACATTTCCATCATTCAGCCAGTCAATCACCGAGCAACATTCACTGAGCACCAGTACAGCTTGCCCCACGGCAATGACCTGGACTGTCAAGGTCCCTGCTGTCACAGAACTTATGCTCAAGCTTGGGGACAGACCCTGTAGAAGCAAATACCCACAAAGATGATTCCATCAAGTTCTAAGTGCACTGACAAAAATTAAACAGGGTATCAGGATAGAGTTGTTGTTAGTAGTAGGGGTTCCTGGGAAAGGATGAATGAGTGAATGAATGAATGGTGAGCCATGGCAGTCAGAGCAAGACTCACTGCACCCCACGGGGCGGGGAGTAGGAGCGGGAGCCTGCACTCTGAGATCCCAGAGCCGGGAGCTCAGGGTGAGGTGGGGAGGGGTGGTCAGGGGTGGCTGCACTTCAGGCCTCATGGCAGGGTGAGGTGGGGCGGAAGAGGACAGGGAGTGGTGAGGAACCTCAGAATTTAGCATAAAGGAGAACGCCTGGAATTGCTGACGGGAGCCACACTGTGTCTCTGAGTCCCCTTGGCACCTGACATGACTCAGGCTTGAATTCTGAGGGGGTGGGGTGGGGCAGTGAGGACCTGGAGTTGAGGTTCAGGGAGCTCGCAGGGTTGGCCAGCCTCCCCAGGGCCTGCTTCCACAGAAGCCCCTAGCGCCCCACTGCTGGCAGCCCTGCGGGCAGTCCTCTCTCAGATCCCGGTGCCCTGGGCAGGGGGCGGGGAGCTGAGGTGTAGCTGGTGGGGCTGAGCCCACGCAATGGGAAATGCTCAGGGTGGTGGTTCTGGGAGGGTCAGTCCAGGGGCACAGACACTGCCATTAGCTGGCCCAGCCCACCTGCCTCAGGGAGGGAGGGTGGGGCCCTCTCCAGTGGGTCCCACTAGGCCTGTGAGGTCAGCCACACCCTGGGTGGCTTGGATACTCTGTCTTGTGTGCAGGGTTCAAAGATTCTCTGAATGTGTGTATTGGCAGGGAGGGAAAAGGGGCCAAGACCCAGCCCCTGACCTGGGCCAGGGGTAGGAGGTTGTCAACCTTATCGAGGGGACCAGATGAGGACTTCCATGCCTCTAATACCAGTCAAGAGCCAAGTGAATGTCACAGGTTTCTCAAAAGGCACAAGAGCAATGGCAGAAGAAACCAGAAGTTTCTCAGAGGTTGAGATGGGTCTTGTGGGAGGAATTCTGGCAGGTGGAAATGGGGCTGGGGAGGTAGTGGGGAGTGGGTGGCACGTCAGGGACCAGAACAAGTTAAGCAAAAGTGCAGAGGAATGAAAATGTGGTCAAACTGAGAGAAGGGCAAGTCTGAATTTGGCTAAGGGGATCCTTGGGCTGAGTGAACTTGGCAATGTGTTTACCATTCTGCCCCATCCCTGACCCTCTCTGCCAAAAAGAAAAGCTCCTCCCAAACCAAACACCACTACCCCCCGCCCCCCGGCCATATAAGCAGCAGAGGCAGCCTGATGCAGGGGAAAGAGTTCAAACTCTGGAGTTTTATGTCTTTGGTTGAATCCAAATTTCGCTGTAGAGACTTGCAACTCTGGACAAGGACCTCAGCTTTTCTAAGCCTCAGTTTCCTTCACTGTAAGAGTACTTACTTCACATGGCAGATGAAAAAAGATGATGTCAGACTTAGGCAGAATGTTTAGGTCATTGCTGGCACACACCAAACACGAATTCTCTCCGCCCCTACAGCACGTGTCTCTGGCTGGCTCAGCTGTGTCAGCGTGATAGCAAAAGCCCAGTCACCTTCCCTCCTCTTGCACCAGTCCCTGCTGCAGCAGTATCTATTTGTGGAGTTCCAGCTTTGCCTGTTTCTTCTGGAACCACCTCTCCAGGAAGGAAGGGGAGCCAAGGCCTGACCACTGGGGACAGGAGCATATCTGCTCATACTTCAAACAGAAATGGCACAGAACTGACCCCACTTGCTCCCTCTGCCTCCTTCGTGGATGCCTGGAAGGCTCCTCCATTTTAAGGACTTAAGGAAGGGTCCTTTTCTTTCCCAGATTCCCTCATCAAGTTAAGCACCGACAGCCCTGGTACCCTCCTCTTCTGGCACACAGGTCTGGGCAGGCCCAGTGATCCCTTGACCTTGCTCCCAGCAAGCCTGCACCAGGCCCTGGCTGGAGCTGGCCTGCTCCTGAGCTCCACAGAAGGCAGTGGCATCCATTCAGGGAAGGTCCCTTCTATGGCTGTCCTCAGCCCCTGCTCAGTCCTGCCTCTGCAGCTCAACACAGGCCAGGTCAGCCCGGTCAAATGGGAGGTAACTCTGTGGATGATCCTGAACTGGGGCACCCACGGGGAGGTGTGTGTGTGTGGGGGGGCTGGCTGAGGTGGGCACCTGCATAAGAACCTGGGAAGGGGTGGGGCCTCTGGGCCCAGGGCTACTCCTTGCTTAGAAGTACTGGACACAAGAGCCAGAACAGGACTCAGAGCCTGGAAAATACAACCCCTTAGCTGGAAAGGGTCCAGATTTGCACGCAGTCAAATCTCTTCTCTGAACATGCTTGGCTATTTGCTTGCACAGGCATGGGCTCTCTCTGTGGCTACCCAAGAATGTGGTAGCACTGGCTGCCTCTAAGATGGGGACTGCACATTGGTGGGCAGGGATGGGAAGGGGACTATGCCCTATCTGCCCTTCTATAATTTTTGGATTCTGAGCCATGTGAATGTGTTAACTTCAGCAATGTAAATTAAAAAGTGCTTGTGAAAATCTCTTCTCCATTCCTCCGAGGGCTCCTTTGGGGGATTAAGCATCTTCTGGGGACTGGCTAAGCCCCTTAATTAGCTGTTGTGGGGGCAGCGGCTGCATCTCAGCCAGCCTGTGTCCCACCAGGGCTGACCTCAGGCAAGTTGGCATCTCTCACAGCTCCAGCTCATCCTTTCTTTCTGTGCCAGCTGCTGCTTTCATGGTCCCCCATGCCAGTGCAGTCCTGCACTAGCCCACCTCCTTTCCTACTTGTCCCGTCTGTTGACTGCCTCCTACAATCTCTCCTCAGCCCACACCTCCATGGGCATCACATCCCGGGATACTGGCCAGCCTCCAGGTGGCTCTTCCGATGCCTGCCTCTCCTCCCTCTGGTCCATCCTCCCCACAGCTCAGCCCCGTTGAGCTTCCTCAAATACAGATCTGTTCTCACTACTCTGCTGTTTAAATCCTCCTGTAGCTGCCGGTGTTAGTTTTATGCCCAGATTCCCTCAGATACCCTTTTCCATTTTTGTGCATGACGTCCCCTTCAGTGGGCTTTCAAGGTTGACACCTGAGGCTCTTTTGGAGGGCTGTCCTTGGCCTCCTAAAGCTGCTTCGGGTTGAAGTGTGACTGATGACTGCTCAGAGGTGGTGGTGGAGAATGAAAGCCTGGCTTCCTTGCCCCAGACCGGGCTACCCTGAGGCCTTACACTCCAAAGTTGTTCCCTGGGCCTCACGGGAAGCCACCCTGCACAGCTGAGCTACAACTCTTGCTTGGCTTCTCCTCTGCCAACTAGTCTCCCCTGGGAGCTCTTCCTTAAGAGTCATTCAGTGTCTAAGATGAATTCCTTCTTGGAAACCTATCACCCACAATTTAAATCTTAATCATTGATCTTTACTCATTTCCTTTCTCCCTAGAAATTTATCCCATATCACATCTACATTTATGCTACACCAACTTCTAGTTGTCTTGCAACACTCTGTGTCTCAGTACCTGCTCTTTTTTGGTAAGTTAAAAAAAAGTGAAACCTTCCCTCTCCCCCTCCCTCCCCATTCTTTAAGACTCTTATCGGTATCACTTCTTTCGAGTCTCTAATAGAGCTAGTGGCTTCTCCTGTGCTCTCAGGGTACTGTGTAAACTCACTACAGCACCCAGCTCACCAAACTGCACTATCTTCCGTGCTGCCTAGCATGGTGGTGGGCAGATGTAGGCATCAAATAGATGTTTCTTTGGATGAATATCGATCCCCTAAATGCCCTAAGGCTCTCCGCTACTGGGTTTCTCAGATCGTGAATCTCTTCAACCCCCAGTCAGCACTCTGTCCGTGTTTCATGCCCTCAGAGCTCTACTCAGTTGCTTATGTTTCTAAGATTAACCCAGTCTTGTTGGAGGGAAGCAGGTGGTGACCTGTAAAGAACTCTGCTCCCTCTGGCTTCTTGGGATACCAGGACTGAGGTCGAACTCTGTGTGGTGTGGACTCCCTGGGCCCGTTTGCTGACTTCTTTCAGTAAGTGGAAGGTCTAGCTTCTAAGGTCTTCCAGGGCTGATATGAAAGTCCTCTGTGCACTGGGGCCTGGTCTGTCTTGTTCTCTGCTCTCCCAAAGCCAAGAATGGTGCCTGATGCAGAGTATACTCTTAAATATTTGTCAAGAGAAAGAACTGACAACTTCAGTGGCTACCTATTGCTTGGTGCTTCATATGTGTTACTTCATTTAATTCTCAAAGAGCAGCCAGGATTTGTGTGCAGATTTGTATGTCTTTGAAGCCTGTGTTCGTCCTGTGATACCTGATGGCCTTCAGGGGACAAGGCCGTCATAAAAAGATCTGTTCCAATGATGACTTTTACTGATGACCGCGGGAGGCAGGAGGAGATCCTGAGGCCCTTGTTCTTCTTAAAGCATATACAGCCGCAGGGAATAAGAGGAATTGAGGGTGGTTAGTGGAAGGTGCTGAGAGGGCAGGGAGAAAATCTGATCCCTATGATCTAAATGGGGTACCTGGGCAAATGGTGGAGTTTAGGTGCACAGTTCCAGGCATGTGCTGATAAGCCAGCTCTCTAGATAAAAAAGCTCTGCTTGGTAGCGTCTGTTGATTTCTTCACTGTGGCTGAATTCAAGCAACCAACATGAAGTCACTGCCTGCAGAGTTGGAAGGGATGCACACAATGAGCTCTCACAAGCCAGGAGCCGCCCTGCAGCTGGGGGCTGTCCCCAGAAAGCCACAGGAAGATCACAGCTCCTGTAGACCCTACGGGCGGCTCTGGGAAGCCTCAGCTCTCAGCCCACCTTTTTTGAAGATTAGAAAAGGTCTCTGCCATTCTGGTTTACAGCAGCTACCCCGTTACCTTGGTAGCCACCTAGGCTGCTGGCAAGAAGGCTCCCTCAGAGTGGCCTTCAGCTCTTCTTTGGATCATACCCCCTGCTGCCTTGCCTTGGACTGGGACAGATCCCCCCAAGCAGGAAAGGCAGCCCTACAGGATTCTTGCAATCAGCTCATCAGAAAGCAGTTCACGTGGTGCCTTCCCAAGAGGAAGAATGCGAGTATGTGAGTGCCATTAACTACTCCTCCACCTCTCACTTGGATTTGGGTAGTACTTTCCTCCTAATTCCAGGAAATCATAAACACCAAGGAATTTGCCCTCCCTGGACTGGGCCTCAGGCAGGGATGAGGCCCAGATAGAAGTCAGCAGGCATCCCTGAAGAGATGGTGGAGCAAGGGTGGGAAAGCAGTGCGAGGCTGGCGCGTGCCTGCTTCTGGCTGCGAAGGGACACTGCTCCCCAGCTGGGGTATGGGAAATGGGCCTCACAGCCAAAGGGCAGGTGCCCTGAGATGGACAGCTCTACAGGGAAGAGGAAAGAAGCTTTGTCATGGGGATGCAGCTCCTTGAGAACCTGACCTGCGTATCGTTAGGTCTTTCTCTCAAGTACTTAGCACCTTGCTGAGCACAGAATCAGCACTCAAATATGAGCTGAAGGAGAAATGAGACCTTTATTACCCCAGAGCATTTTTCAATCCTAAAGCAAAAAGGAAAATGCAGGGGCAAGGAAAACACAAAGAAGGACCTAGAGAGGCCACCAAGGCTCAGCCAGGACACAGCAGAGGCCTTCTCGTCAAGGGTACGCGGTAGGTAGGTGGAAAAGGCCCCTCGTTCCACTGAGATAGGCCAACCACGCAGTCCGAAGAGGAGCAGAGGTGTGCCAGGAGGGTTAGAACTTGCTAGTATAGAGGGTCATAGCCCACTTGGGCACTCGGAGGAAGCTGGGCAAGTAGGAGGCCAGCCAGCCCAGGCTGGAGACACGGGAGAGAATGAAGCTCAAAGACAAATAGTCTTGGATGGGGCGGCCTGCAGATCACAGGAAGGGAAGAAGGGTTAGACTCTGGTTTCCCACTCCTCAGACACCCCCACCCTGGCTGAAGAGACTGAGTGGGATGTGAGGGAGGAAGGAACGGGGAGACAGGGTGGGAGAAGTGAGTAGGGAACAGAACGAAGAGAGGTCCAGGCTGGGGCCGGGCCAGAGCTCTTACCATTGACGTCCTGAAGGCCATAGCGCCGAGCGAGGTCACAGGACGGCAGCACCTTCCCACTCAGGCGTAGGATATTGGGGTCTGTGGGCACACAGACAGCTGAGATGGCGTGGGAGTGGCGCAGGGTGACCAGGCTTGGGCCCGATGGCACGGGGCGCCACTGAGACAGGCTTAGGAGCCCAGAATCATTTCTCTCTGTTCTAGGAAGGTTCCTGAGCCTCTTGCTCCTGGCCACACAGGCCTAGTTTCTGAGGCTCCCACTCCTCAAACTGGGCATTGGACCCTCTGGGTCTCCAAAAGGCAGAGGAGGGCGTATTTCTCAACCACATCCTGAGCCAGGACCTAGAAGTACCTGCCACCACCCTGCAGATCTTCTATGCCCTTTCTTGTTACCAGCTGCCCCCAACCTCATCACCTGTTGCCAAAGCCACCACACATTTGCCACTCATTTCTGTAGTCTCCGCAGATGAGAACTGAGATCTGATCTGAAACACAAGGGCAGAGAAGTGAGGGGTTAATTTCCAAGAGAACTGCCCAGTACCTTCCCAGTTTCAGCTTCTGTTCCAGAAGAGAGAGGCCCTCATCACTGCACCTGCAGAACTCAGCATCTTGGGTGGTGCAGGAGTGACTCCTCCCGACATCCAGCGAGCCCTGTAGCCCGACACCAGGACCCACTGCCTTTCCGCCTTTCCTAAGTGTAAAGATGTGGGGATGCCAACTACATCTGGACCTTCTAGATTAGTTCAGGGCAGAGGCTTTGGAGTGGGACAGTCTTCCTACACAGGGCATCCGTGACCTTCAGCAAGCTGCTTAAGCTCCCTGAGTTTCAGTTTCACCAACTGTGAAATGGAGATACCATCTCCCTTACAGGATTAAAGGACATAACAGGTGTCGGTGCTCACGCTGCGCCTGCCACAATAAGCACCTGGGCATTTACCCTTTGTTGTTCCTGCCATGTCGTTGCGGATGGAAAGGCCGATTCCCTGCAATCTCTGCCACCCTTGCCCTCCCTTTGCTAACCTGCTCAACCAGCGGATCAGCGGTGCTGTCTCCCTTCATCGCCTGTTCCTTCATCAGTTCTGTCTGTACAAACCCGGGCCACAGAGAGACGTAGCTGACTCCATGGCGCCGCAGCTCGTGGGCACAGTCAGCAGCCAGCCTGTCGCACTGAGAGGGTCAGAAGGCCAGGTGAGAACCAGGGCACCTGGTCATGTCACCTTCCTCCCCTGCCTTCCCTGTTTCTGTCGAGGATGCCCCAGACCCTTGGTCTTCCCAGAAGCCCGGGAGCCAGGGATCAGCTGTCCACTTTCCCCAGTGCACTGCCTACGCAGGCCAGCCAAGAGGGCCCCAGGCAAAGGAACTGTCCATGCAGGGGCAGAGGCAGAGGTGAGGGCCAGTCAGCCTTACCACTCTCACTGAGGACTGTTATCTCCTGAGCTATGGGTACCATCCCTGCCCTATACCTCCCAATCCCTGTGCCATTGGGCCTCACCGCAGCTTTGCCCACACCATAGGGGACGTTGATGAAATAGTGCAGCCCCCCAATGGAGGAGATGACCACGATGAGCCCCCGGCCAGCTGGTACCATCAGCCGTGCGCCATACACCGAGCACAAGTAGTGGCCTCTAGAAGGTGGGGCAAAGGAAGAGAAGAAATGAAACACATTCAGGGCTGTTTAAGGAAGCTTCTTCTGCCCCCTAGTCATTTCTCAGCTGGGAGAACACAGCATAGGGCAGCTGCAAAGCTGGTGAATCAAGGGCTTGAGGCCACACTCTGAGAAAGACGCTGATAAAATCAACCACCAACGGATGAGAAATGGCCATCTTTAGAAGACATCATGGAAGAAACAGCAGTAACAGAACTTAAATAGTCTGGGGGATAAAACATAATAAATAAATGATCTACAAGGGAAAACTATAAAGTTCTATTTAATATAAAAGAACAAGTACAGATATAATTTGTTTAGAAGAATCAGCATATAAAACATCAGTGCTACTTAAATTAATCCATAGATTCAGTCAATTTGAGTTATATCTCAGACTTCTGAAGAAATAGACAAAATAATCTAAGAGAATAAATAGGCAATGAGAATGTGGGAGAATAGCCGGGAAGACTCTGAAAAAGGAAGGATAATATCTTGTGGGTGAGAGGGATATGCTCCCCTCCCCTCGCCACCCTGCACTAAAATATACAATGACGTGACAGTTAAAAGAGTGCAGGACTGTTATAAGAGCACGCAGGTAAGCCAATGAAACAAAACAGTCAATAATTAACCCAAGCGTAAATGCGAATTCAGCAAATTATAAAGGGAACATTTCAAACCAATGAGGGGAGATGTACCATTTAGCAAATGGATTTGGGACAACTGGTCAGTTATTTAGTGGGTGGGACTGGCTCTCTACCTCATTTATTATTTTAAAATGCATTCCAAAAATATTTGAATATTAAAAAAATGAATGTACAAAAGCAGTAAAAGAAAGCATGACAATGTGTTCATAAACCTGAGGTGGGGAAGCCTGTCTCCATATCACACTGAGACGGAAACTTGACTTCTAAACAGTAAGACATATATACATAGATGTACAAACACATACGTGTATATACATTTAGGTATGCATAGATAGCTGTGGAAGGCACGCGTGCAAACAATGAGTAATAAATTGGGGGAAATATTTGTAAAATACACATCAAAGGAATCTATTCTACAAAAATCTCTTATAAATTGATGTGAAAACACTAATTAAATAACACAAAGAACAACTCACAAAAGAATAAGGAGCCAATAATAAAAGAAAAAAAAGCTCAACTTTTCAAATACTAAAGAAATGTGAATTAAAAAAACACCTTCAGAGATCTTTGGCCCATTAGAGTAGCAGAACTTGCCTGATCTCCTGGCCTGATATGTCTCGTATGACCGAGGACACAGGGAAACAGATGTTCTCCTTCACTGTCCAGAGCTTATAAATTGGTGGGGTCTTTTTGGAGTTTGATAATATTTATTACATCTTTAAGACGTACCTAAGAATTCCACTACTGCAACAGATAAAGGGTTTGATCAATGAATTATGGTATCTCCTCCCAGTGGAAAATTTAAAAGAATGGCAGAATATATACTAGGCTATTAACAGTATACCATGCTTCAGGCAAGGGAGGAAGGGGTGGCGAGGAGGAGAATGAGATTATACTGGTCTTCACAGTATATTTTAAAAAAAATACATGAGAAAATCCTTTTTTTTGTGTGTGGGAAACAGGACCCTCCAAATGAAAACAAGTAGAGAAAGTTATGGAATCAAAAGGAAGCTCAGCCTAAGGTAAAGCAGAGGAGAGGCACAGTGAATGTGTGTGTGGGAGGTGAGAGGAGGTGCCACTGAGCTTCCAAGAGGCTCACAGAGTGAACTTCACCTTGGAGAATTCATCAGGGCTCAGGGGCCGGGGTCTGGGCCTTTGCCTTGTAGGCTCAAGACCCTGACCGGCAAGAGATGAGAGTGTGCAAAATGGCTTAAAGACTTAAATATAAAATATGACACCATAAAACTCCTAGAAGAGAAAGTAGGCAAAACACCCTCTGACATAAATCATAGCAATGTTTCTGTAGGTCAGTCCCCCAGGGCAATAGAAATAAAAGCAAAAATAAATAAATGGGACCTAATCAAACTTAAAAGTTTTTACACAGCAAAGGAAACTATAAAACAAAAAGACAACCTACCGACTGGGAGAAAATATTTGCAAACTATGCAACCCACAAAGGCTTAATTTCTAAAATATACAAACAGCTCATACAACTCAGTATCAAAAAAACAAACAACCCAGTCACAAAATGGGCAGAAGACCTAAACAGACATTTCTCCAAAAAAGACATACAGATGGCCAACAGGCACATGAAAAGATGCTCAACATCGCTAAGTATTAGAAATAAGCAAGTCAAAACTACAGTGAGGTATCACCTCACACCAGTCACAATGGCCATCATCAAAAAGTCTACAAATACTAACTGCTGGAGAGGGTGTGGAGAAAAGGGAACCCCCCTACACTGTTGGTGGGAATGTAAGTTAGTGCAGCCACTATGGAGGATAGCATGGAGGTTCCTTAAAAAACTAAAAATGAGTTGTCATATGATATAGCAATCCCACTCCTGGGCATATATCCAGAGGGAACTCTAATTTGAAAAGATACATGCATCCCAATGTTCACAGCACTATTTACAATAGCCAAGACATGGAAACAACTTAAATGTGAACTGAATAAAGAAGCTGTGGTATATTTATACAATGGAATAGTACTCAGCCATAAAAAATAAAAAATAATGCCATGTGCAGCAACATGGATGGACCTGGAGATGGTCATTCTAAGTGAAGTAAGCCAGAAAGAGGAAGAAAAATACCATATGATACCACTCACATGTGGAATCTAAAAAGAAAGAAAGAAAGAAAGAAAAAGGACACTATAAACTCATCTACAAAACAGAAACAGACTCGCAGACATAGAAAACAAACTCATGGTAATGGGGGGAAAGGGGTTGGGAAGGGATAACTTGCGAGTTCAAGATTTGCAGATACCAACTACTATATATAAAATAGATAAATAACAAGTTTCTACTGTATAGCACAGGGAACTATAGTCAATATCTTGTAGTAACCTACAATGAAAAAGAACATGAAAAGGAATCTATGTATGTATATATATGACTGAAACATTATGCTGAACACCAGAAATTGACACTATATTGTAAACTGACTATACTTCAATACTTTAAAAAAAAAAAGTGGAGAAAAAAGAGAGATGAAAGTGTGGAAGGCCCCTCTCTTTGGAGGGCTAAGGATATACTCATTGCCAATTTCCAGCTCTTGGGTTTTCTTTTCTTGACTCTTAGCTGACCATCCCTCTCTGTCCTCATAACCTTAATTCCACTTTGGAAATCACAATTGGATTCTAATCCTGCTGCCCTGGGATTGCCACTAGAAGCCTTGGGTGTTCTTAAACGCTTTAGACAAGAAATTTGCATATAATGGATGGGTGACCCACACAGGTGGCTGATCACATCCATGCAGTGTAGTTTCTGAGAGGGTACTACAGTTCCAACAATAAACACAGACATAACTGGTGTATATCATGCTAGGTGAACTCTAAATGCTGCGTTTCATCTCACTCCTGTGCCAGATGTATGTGTAACCCCATGACACCCCTCCCTCCCAGCCTGGACCTAGGAGTGCCTCTCCTGTGGGTCTGGAGTGAGGGGGTGGAGGCTAAGATGGTGAGCACTCACTTTCTTACTGACCTTGTCCTGATGTAAAACAAAACAGTTTCTTCCTCTAATCATCTAGAAATGTTGACTACAGATGGTATGCTCTATTGAGGGAAAGAGGCTCCCTTCTGGGTCATGCGTTTGGATGGGCAGTGAGGCAGGAGAGAGGGCAAGGGCAAGTTCAGATGAGAATTACTGACAGAAACAAGGCAAAAATTAACTTTCATGGCTACATATTCACCTAGATGAAACTTCTTCAGAGGTTAGAGGACAAATGGGACAGAAGGGAGAAGAAAGAGACAAGGAAGCACAAGGAGACAAGGAGACAAGGAGACAAGAGGGAAAGGAGAGGACACCTGGGGAAAGGTCTGGGCCCTCAGCTTGGCTGAGTGAGTGAGGGGAGCCCAGGCCCTTGGGGTGGGGCGGGGAGGGGAACACCCACCTAAGCCCAACATTGTTGATATCATCCCAGATGGAGGCGGGGCTTTCCCAGAATGCCTTCTTAGTGTTGTTGAGGATCACCTGGAAGGCACAGGGAGCGTGATGACTAGGACAATCTGAAGGCCGGAAGGTATGGGGGGCTGGACAATGGAAGGGACAATGAATGGGGATGAGGACTCAGAGGTCACAGGGGAAAGGCAGGTGTGTGGAGCTGAAGTCAAAGTTCACAGAGCACCTGGACCCCAGCATAGGCGTTGTTGACCAGCACATCCAGACGCCCATGCTGTTCTTGAGCCACCTGTTCAAACAGGCTTCGCACTTCACTCTCCTGACTTGAATCGCATACCACAGGCATACATCGGCCCCCTCGAGATTGCGCCTGGAGAGGGACAGAGGGGATATGAGCTCAGTTGCACACGAGTGTGAGACCTACACAGCTCCCCTCAACTTCCAGCTTGGGTGTTGAGAAGACAATAAGGAATCACAGCCAGCAGCTGAAGGAACATGGTGGGCAATACTGCCCTCTGGTGTCTTTTTGAGGAGTTTCAGGAATGCTAGGTCCTCTCATCGTAGAGCAAGGTGGATGGGCATCTCAGGTTTAAAATCTACAGACATTTACTGAGGCCCACCATGTGCAAGGCACTGTATTCTGCATGTGGAGGGTGAGGGACAAATAAGGCTTGGAGGCTGCTCTTGAGAAACAAGTATCTTTTTCCTTGTTCTTACGGGCCCTTAGCTACCACCCTTCACCACTCATGTGGAATCCCTAGTCAATCCCAGCCCTCTCAACCTTACTCCACCAATATTCCTGCCTGTTAAGTGAGAGATCAAAGTTCTCAGACACAAACTACTACTTCCTGACCTGCCTCACCCTCTACAAATGTGCTCCCATCCTCTAACTTCAGAGAAAGTAGAGTACCTTATTCAAGAACAATCCTCATATTCTCCAGATCCATGCTCTGGGTCCCACTCTCTGGCCTCCATGCCTAACTGCTCACCCACACTTCCAGACAATTCTGTGCACAGTTCTTACTTACCATATTCACATTAATTACTCATCTCTTATCACTTACTTTACTCACATCCCATTGAAATGATTCATTTCTGCCTTAGACTTCTTGCTGGACTCTATCTTTTAAGAGCAGAAGTTATGTCTTACTAATCTTGGTAATCCCAGTGCTTCACCTGGTGCTTAGCAAATCAAATGCACCTCGATATTTATTTAATTGAAATCCAGTAGAAAAATCAAGTGAAAATGTACAATTCAACAAAGTCTTATCAAAAATAGAGAAAAAAACACAGGTCCACAACTTTTCAGATGCCACTCTAAACTTCCTGAAGCTTTTAAAATAAAAAATTCCCTCCGTAGCAAAATATGACCTAATCTGAAGATATTTATGAGTTTTATTTATCCTGCTTTGAATAAATAAATATTCACATTTATTTAGGAATATTATGGTGTCAGGTAAGAGGAGTGGTTAATGGGAAGGGCTCCCTCAGGTGGTTTCCGCCCCTGGGGTCCCAGAGGAAGCACTCACTTCCTGAGCAGTGGCCTGCAGCGTGTCCAGATGGCGGCCAGTGATGTAAACTGTGGCACCTGCTTGGCAGAGCTGTAAAGCGATGCCGCGGCCAATACCCCTGGAAGCACCAGTCACCACACACACTTGGCCCTTCATGGGAGCTGCCATGACTCACAAGCAAAAGGGTTAAATCTGTGGAAGCAAAGACTTGCTCTGAGAAAAGCCTGCAGATTGTGTACGTGGAAGGGGGATCCTGACAATGGTAGGAGGTGGAACCAAGGTTGAGATCCTTTGACGGGAGATAAGTTTCAGAAGGGGATAACTAGGGCAGGCCCCAGGACAAGGCTGGATGTTCCTTCTGAGAGGTAAAGGACTGAAGAAAGAGGCTGCGGGGGGGTGCTGTCCAGGCCGGCCACCTACTGGAACTCTGGGTGGTGGACTGTGGCCCGGCAGTCCGTCCCGGCGCGTCCATGCAGAGTCCTGGGCTATCTGGGGCTATGACCGCAGGCTCGGAGGCGCGGCTTCCGTGTCGGGAGTGGGCTCGAGTCCCCGGGACCCTGAGTCCGAAGTGTAAGGAGCTCATGCCTCTTACCTACCACCTTATGCTGCCGCTAGAGTCCTCGGGCCGCCTCTCTCGCAAAGTTCTCGGAGTCAAGGACTTTAATTCTGGCCGAGGGGGAGGGACGAGGTGACAACGACGGGGTCAGAGTACGAGGCTGGGGTCGAAGTCCGTGTCTGGAGCGGTTTCACCTGGCGACACGGACAGGAAAGTCAAACAGCTCCCTGCGCGTCGGATTCGGGGCCGGGGCGATTCGGCGACAACCACGCCCACCCTAGGTGGGCCGTCGCCGGCTTATGACGTGTAACACTGCGCCCTGAGCGCGCCGGCGTGTCTAAACTCGGCCAGGCCCCGTCCTGTACCGGGCTGTGTGAGGTTTCCCCTGCGACCAAGGAATCTTTCGCCCACGAAGAGGACCCAAAGCACCCATGGGGCTGGGTCCGCGCTCCCCCCACCAGGCAGGGCGCCGGTTCCCAGCTGGAGGCAAACGAGGGCGCGGGGCCAAGGGGTCGGGGCGTCCCCCAGCAGGCCGCCAGCGACCACCCTGCCCGCCTCCGGACGGGCGCTCGGAGCCGGCTCCAGATGCATACCCTCACCTGAGCCCGGAAGCTCTGGGGTATTTCCGCCGGGCACTATCGGCGCTGAAAGAGGCCCCCGAGACGGGAGAAGAACGAGGTAGGGAGCAACTTCGGGGTGGGTCAAGGGATGGATTAGTTGGTCATATAATCCAGGACAGGCAAGGAAATGTTCGTGGGTCCTCAGGGTGTGGGGACCTAGTTTCATCTCCTGTATCCTCTTCTTCACTCGTCGCCCCTTGGTTAAGTAATGGGACATAATCTTATCCTCCTCGCATTCTCTTTGATATATTCCTTGTTTTTCCAGAGCTGATGGTGCACAACATTTTGAAAGAAGTGGAGGCTCAGGCCCTAGCCTTGGCCACAAACAGGACCGGTAGTGAGATGCTGCAGGAACTGTTGGGGTTCAGTCCCCTGAAATCGTTGTGTCGAGTATGGGCTGCTCTGCGCTCCGACTTGCGTTTTGTGGCCTGTCATCGATGCGGGGTCCATGTATTGCAAAGTGCTTTGCTGCAGCTGCCTCGATTGCTAGGGAGCCCTGCAGAGGAAGAAGAGGAGGAGGAGGAGGAAGGGAAGGATGGTCCTTTGGAGACCCTAGAGGAGCTGGTCCTGGGACTAGCAGCAGAGGTGTGTGGTGATTTTCTTTTCTACTGTGGAGACACCCATGGCAGCTTCGTGGTCAGAACTTTGCTGCAGGTATTGGGCGGGACTCTTCTGGAGTCTGAGAGAGCCAGGCACCGTGGCTCCCAGTCACCTGGTGAGTATTTCAAGAGAGGGATGTGGACCTAGTGGGAAGGAGAAAATAAGCAGAAGAATATTTCTTCAGGACCTTGAAGAATTGGCAGAGAAAGAAGGACAGGGATACCAAGCCAAAGATTAGTGTGCATAGAGGCCCAGGGGTGAGGATGCATAGGCGTGTTTAGAGAATAGCTGTTAGAAGAATGGGGCCAAGGAAAAGAGGTAATTCATTCCAGCATTGGACTTCAGCCACAACTTACAGTAAGAAAAAAAGTTTTTTTAAATGTGACTCAACATACATATGTGTATATATACAAATATATTGCATGAGGTTTTTTTTTTTCTTTATATATACACACATATTGGAGTCAAGCAGAAGTTCAGGAAACAGTCCCCTTACTACATGCAACCCACTCTGATATTTTCTTTACTTTTATTCTATTCTGTTGTGTTCCATTAAAAAATGCTTGTTGAGACCCACTAAATTGATTTCATGATACACTCATAAGCAGCAACCTATATTTTGAAAAATGTTGGGAAATAACGTAGTGAGTTTAGGTGAGGCCTGATTTTGGAACACTTTGAATTCCTGGCTGAGGAGTTTGGACTATCACCTATGGGCCTGGTTGAAGTTTCTTAGAAAAATTAAAACAGAAACGTAGTCTCTCAGTTCAATCATCCAGATGAGAAGAGACATTCAGTTGTACTGTATGTGTTCTGCATCTCCAAGCTGAATCCTTGTTCAGTTATGAAATTCTCCCTCCTGGATGGCAGTTTGTGATCTCACCACTGCATACGTTCTTTTTATCTATTTATTTATTTTTGTTGAAGTGTAGTTGGTTTACAATGTTGTGTTAATTTCTGGTGTACTGAATAGTGATTCAGTCATACACATATGTATATATCGCACACATTCTTTTTTTTGTTCTTTTTATCGTGCACGTTCTTGATCTGCCTTCAGAAGCACAAAGGGCTCCAACTCGGGAATGTAAGCCAACTGATTTCGAGGTTCCTGAAACCTTCTTGAATTGCCTTCAGGACGTGAGCTCCTGCTTTCTGAAGGACATTGCTGGTAAGGAGGGAAATAGGAGGGTCTAGGGTCTACTTTTCTGGTGGTGATTGTCATCAGACAAGCCTCTTATTTTGAGCTGTTTTATTTGTCTTTTTTTTTTTTTTCTGTATAGACCACTTATGTCCAAAGTCCATTGTACCTTGTTGTTTGAGGTTGTACAGGTTGTCTGGATTTTGAGAAAGCTGCTTTTATTTCTGCCCTCTCCTCACAGTGTTTATCACTGACAAGATCTCCAGCTTCTGCCTTCAAGTGGCCTTACAGATCTTACACCGCAAACGGCCCCAGTGTTGTGCCCACCTCTGCAATGCTGTGATTGGCTACCTGAGTAGCCGCAATTCCTCAGCAGATGGCAGGTATGGGCAGGGCCTCAGGATTGACCAAGGTTGATGGGCTGTGTGAAATGAATGACATGATGTGGGTATTTTATTTGTTTGTTTTAAAAGACAAAGGTTTTCATTTTGTTTAATTTTTTTGTCATTTTATTTTATTTTGTCCCGTTTTATTGAGATATGCTTGACATATGGCACTATATAAGTTTAATGTACATTATGTACAGCATAATTATTTGAGTTACCTCATGAAATGATTACCACAGTAAGTTTAGTGAGCATTCATTGTCTCATATAGTTACAAAATTAAAGAAATAGAAAAAGAATTGTTTTCCTTGTGATGAGAACTCTTAGGATTTACTCTTAAAAGCTTTTATATAAACATGCAGTAGTGTTAGTTACATTTGCCATGTTGTACATCACACCCCTAGTATTTATTTATAACTAAAAGTTTGTACCTTTTGACTGTCTTCATCCAGTTCCCCCTCTCCCATACCCTCCATCCCTCTGGTAACCGCAAATCAGATGTTTTTTCCTCTGAGTTGGTTTTTTTGTTTGGTTGGTTTTGAAGTATGATTGGCCTACAACACCATGTTAGTTCCGATCATATAACATAATGATTTGATATTCCAATACACTTCAAAACGCTCACCATGATAAGTCCAGTGATGTGGGTATTTTGGATGAAGTGATCACCTCCTCCTTGTCCCCAGCCCCCTACTGTTATTTCTGCGTGATCAGACGAGCTCCAGACTCCTGGAGCAGGTGCTGCTGGTGTCAGAGCCCCCAAGGCTCCAGAGCCTCTTTGAGGATCACTTCCGAGGACAGCTGCAGACGCTGGCTGCACATCCTATTGCCAACTTCCCTTTGCAGCGTTTACTGGATGCTATCACCACCCCTGAGCTGGTGAGTTGGGAACTTGGCTGAGTCTGTTTCTGTACTCTGTTGTTGCTGTTAGTTCTTATTCATTGAGATTTGTTTTATTGTGTGCCTGCCTCTGTATGTCTGACCGTGTGCTGGCCATTCCCCTTGAGAATTTATTCTTGGGGGTTTCCCAGAGCTTAGGGTGAAGGTGCCTTCTTCCCAGAGAGGATCTGCTGTGGCTTCTCTCAGGTGTCAGTGCCAGCAGGAGACTGGCTTAATCCCACTTCGCAGCATAAGCATCCATGGCTCGCTCAGTCTCTGGGTACTTGGCTGCAAATCCATATGAGCACTGGAGCTGTTGTTGTAGCTTCTCTTTTCCGTTGCTGCTTAGCGCCAAGGCATGCTTCCCTGGGGTCTCCTGGGATGAGAGTTAGAGTGGAGGGGCAGGTTTAATCCTCATCCTCCCTTCTCTCCAGAGTATGGCCATTTACAGTCCCCTCCCCACATGAGGCAGCAGCTCTCAGACTGCCCCTTTGTTCTGGAACTTCCTTATCCAGCCAAACCAAAGTCCTGGTATTGGCAGTGCTTTTATGTTTGATCTAGCATTTTTAGTTGTTTTTGACAGGAAGATTTCTCTGAATAAATTAGCCCACTGTTATCAAAACGCCAGATTCTTTATCCTGTTTCTCCTCTCAGCTGTCCCCCGTGTTTGAGGAGCTAAGCCCTGCCCTGGAAGCTGTGCTGGCCCAGGGTCACTCAGGGGTGGTCATTGCCCTAGTGGGGGCCTGCCGTAGAGTTGGGACCCACCAATCCCAGGTCCTGCAGCTGTTGTTGGAGGTGAGTGGGGGTTACCTGCAACCCATTTATGCCCTCGGTTCAAATTCTACCTGCTGGAACTTATCTAATCTCTAGTTGTTGTATCTCTGAACCCAAGAGGTCTCATGTGCAGGGAATTCAGAGATACAGGGGAAGATGAGTCTAAACCATCTCATGGCCCTGGAATAAAAATTGTCTCCCAGAACAAAGAGAGAAGTTTTTTTAAGGAATAAATGTTTATGCAGCCTTTGTTACATTTATAGAGGTTGGGGATACAGCAAGGCAGATGAGATCCTATCCACATGCAGTTTGCATTCTTGTGGAGTTAGGTGTTCTCGTTTCTCCTGAATGCTTTCTTCTGACTGGGAAGTTGGGGTTAGGGATGAAGTAGTTTCAGTTTCATCGTGTTCTGTCTTCCCTGCTAGGCATTCCACTGTGCAGAGCCCTCTTCCCGGCAAGTGGCCTGTGTGCCTCTCTTTGCTGCTTTGATGGCGTATGAGGTGTACTATGGCCTGGCGGAGGAGGAGGGGGCGGTGCCTGCAGAGCACCAGGTGAGGTAGGGGAGAGGCCAAACCTGTGAATAATTGGGGACCAGGCTTCCCAGGGTTTAGGAAGCCCCTCATCACTGAGATGGGGATGGTGAGATCTCTAGCTTCATCCAAGTTAGGGAGCAGTTTGGTGGCTGCCTCCTAATTCCCTGTCTCTGTCCTTCTAGGTGGAAATGGCCACAGCCAGGGACCTGGGGGAAGTGACAGTCCTTGGGTCTCTACTGCTCCAGCATTTGCTGCATTTCTCCAGTCCTGGTCTTATACTTCGAAGTCTGGGTGCCTTGACAGGACCACAGCTTCTGGCTCTGGCGCAGAGCCCTGCTGGTTCCCATGTGGTTGATGCTGTCCTGACCAGCCCCTCCGTGACGCGCAAGCAGCGCCGCCATGCGCTCAAGACCCTAAAGGTTAGAGTTCTGGCCGCTGCTCGGATTCCTCTTCCATTTAGATTCCTCTGCCTCCTACATTTAGAGAATGTGAGCTTCCCTCAGGACTGTCCTTCAGAGTCAAAGAGACCATACGTAGTCCCTAGACTGCTTCAGTCAACCTCTAAACTTCACCCCCCACCCCCGCCCCAACACACTTGTGAACTGCCCTAGAGGGACTTACCTTGCTTGTCTCAATGCAGGGACAGTATGTGGCTCTGGCGTGTAGTCGCCATGGCAGCCGTGTGCTAGATGCCATCTGGAGTGGAGCAGCCTTGGGGGCCCGGAAGGAAATTGCTGCTGAGCTGGGTGAGTACCAGCACCAATCTGTGACCTTTCCATAAGTTCCCTTTTCTCACTCCAAAGAGCTGAGTGGCTGGGGAGTGGACCTAAATTCAGCAGAGACTTCAGTTCCAAAGTGTAGTCTTAGCCACGGGTTCTTGGCAGGCTGCTCTCCGCTACCCCTCTGCTGAGTGTACAGCCCCATGTGCCCACCCCTCCTCCTGACTTCTGTTCTCTGGGCAGTTTGGTGTTAACTCTAGCCTGAAGTAGGCCCAGGGTCCCAGGAAAATGGAGAGACCTTCACCCCAAGTAGAGTCTCTTCAAGCTTGGGTGTGTGACTACATGGTGACACTGAACATGAATGTTTCCCTTTGCAGGGGAGCGGAACCAGGAGCTGATAAGAGATACTTTTGGCCACCATGTGGCTCGAAATGTGGCCCTGACTACCTTCCTGAAGCGGCGAGAGGCTTGGGAACAGCAGCAGGGTGCGGTGGCCAAGCGGAGACGGGCCTTGAACTCAGTACTTGAAGACTGAGACCCTGGATCAGACTGGGTGTTGAGGGAGGGGGAAAGGAAGTATCTATATCATGACCTATTACTAGTTTAAATTGGAGTCAAAAGTCTTACTGATAAAACATTTTTGTATTTTTATTGGAAACACTTTTCTTTTATTTGCGGGGAGGGATACAAAGAAATAGAGATGTTGAGATAAAGTTAGAGAGGGCTGTTTTCAGGGCATGGAGAACTTAGGGACAGGAGGAGTTGTAAGGATCTCTACATGTAGCAGCAATCAGGGTGGGATCCAGATGCCTGGGGACAGGCTGTGGCCTTAAGAGTAAGTGGGAGGCTGGAAAGATGGCTAGGAAGAGAGCGTTCTTCAGGAATGGGCATAGGCCAGCGGTGTAGGGCATTATGCGGATGGGGCCTTTCATGATGGGGTCAGAGGACAGTGGGGAAATCAGGTGAGTTATCGGGTCTGCACTGTCTGCAGGCCCCCAAACCTGATGCTGTTTCTTGGAATGAGTCTAGGGCAGAAGCTCAGAGCTCCTTCTCAGTAGGGATGGAGGCGACCTTGCCGCTGCCACTGCTCAGCCCCTTCCACTGCATGGCGAAGGGTGGAGGAGAGTCCCAGCAGCACGTGGCCCAGGCCTTGCAGCAGTGCAGAGGCCCATCGGAGAAGCTCCCTGAAGGGCAGAGACAAGAAGTCGGATGGGTGGGGGCACCTGGGAGGAGGCCAGAGGTGGGCTGAGTTTTCCACAAGGGAGAGCGAACAGGGTAGGGGCGTGCAGAAGGAATTACGGAAACTGCAGCTGTAGGGGTGGGGAAGTGTGACGTGTTTGTCTCTGACCTGAGTATTTTCTTTGGGCCGAGTCCTTGGATGTCACAACTCATGGAGTAGAGCCCATAGAATGTGGCTTTGATGTTGAGGCTGCCAAAGAGGTCTCGAGGGTTTTGCTTGTACACGTCGAAGGTGATGCGCGCGATGTCCTTGCTGTGCCTGGGCTTCTCCCGGCCCAGGCCGTACAACTGCATCCCACTCTGTAGGGCGCCCCCATCAGTGCAGTGGACTCTCACGTGCTGACATCCACCACTAATCCCCATCAGCACTGGGACAGACCCACCCTTCCCCGGACTGTCCACGATACAGAATCCTCGACAATTCCTCACCTCTCCCATTGCCTCTGCCCCCAAGATCAGGGTTAGGCAAGAGAAGAGGCTTGGGAAAGATACAAAGGATCCATGGCCTATAGCAGTCCCAGTGTGGGTCTCACCCTGCTGGGGCTCCAGTTCTGTCCCAACTCCAGCACCATCAGGCATGTGTCATCCTCCAGCAGCTGGAAGAAGTCCTCGCTCTCCACGGCTGTGCCATCCTCCTCTAGCACCAGTGTCAGCACTCCACTCAGCAGCAGAGCCTCCAAGGCCTGCCCAGTGGCAAGAAGCAGGAGGGAAGGGGCAAAGCTTACCTCACGGCTTGTCCCTATGCAGCTGCCCAGCACCCAACCGTTGGCCCTCGACGCTGGTTGATCTCCCAACTCTACTTCCTGGTGCTTTGTCATCTCTTCAAATGGCTCCAGCTCACAACATTCTTTAGTTGTTGGGGCTAGGGGCTGTCCTTTTCCTGCTTTGCTCCGACCATATCACTGTCATCTCTCCCAGCCTCCTTCCAAGCCATGCCTGCTGGCTGGGAATTGAAAAGCCAGCCAGGTTCTCTTGAATGGATGTAGACACTATGTTGATGGGGGCCTGTCGATAGGGTCTTATCTCCAATGTCCTACCTCACTCTCTCCCGCCCTCTCAGCATTCTCCAGAGCTGTTTTCAGTAATAATTAATGACTTGTAACCTTTTTTGAGTCTTTACTCGAGTCAAGTATCTTTGTAGCACTTTACATACATTATCCATGTTTATCCCTTCCAACAGCCCTAGGAGGTAGCTGTCTTATTGTTCTCTTTTTCCCGGTGAAGAAACTGAAGTATTAATAGGCTGAATAACTTTCCAAGTTTTGACACTAGGAAGCAGCAGAATCAGGACTTGAATTTGATCTGTCATACAAATTGCTATTCCATACTGAGTTCTGAATTCTATGCTTTCAACCCTATCTACTCCTTCCCCACCCCTGGAGAAAAGCCTGCTCTTTGAAAAAAAAGTGAATTGACCCAAATGCAGCGGAAGTCATGGGGCTCACCCCGCTGCTCTCAGTCCTGAGGAAGTGGCAGCCCTGTAAACTCTGCCCTTTCTGGTCACCATTCTGAGGTCTCACTCTTCACTAGCTCCTTGGCTGCCCCTCAGTTGGAACCCAGGGACTTGGCTCACTCGCCTTGTCTAGCAGTTCCTGGCGGGTGGCGGCTGTCAGGCCTTTCCGGGTGCTCCTCTTGTGATCACAGACGCGGAAAGGTCGCTGGGGTGGTGAAGCTGAGGTCCAGACCTTACGGCCAAAATCTGAGCTCATATTGGATACCGACCTGGTAGGTGGGAAGAAAGATCAAGGAGTGAGGGTCTTGGTGAATGCAATGGGGATGATGGGGGTGGCGTGGCTGGAGAATTAGGGAGGTTGGGAGGGAGGGATCTAGGTTTGCAGATCAGAGTAGCCTAGGGATAGAGGGAGAGACCATGGAGTAGGGATGGGGTGGTGGTTTAGGAGCTGGACAAGCCCAGTGTGGAAAGTGGGGACGGGGAGGGTGTGCCTTGCCCACATCCCCAGAGTTGGAGTGTGGACAGAAGGGTTAGAAATCACCTGAGCAGGCTGCTGGGGTTCAGGGCAGAGAGGTAGTCCATGGTGGAGGGAAGGAGCAGGAGAGTTGCCTCTCCCGGGAGTTCTGGGCTGGGTGGTTCTCTGTTGTGTTGGAGCTGAAGTGGTGGTGTTTTCTGTTACAGAGCTGAGATCTCAGCCCCAGTGAGGTGGGGGATGAGTCAAGCCTGGACTCTGGCCCCCCTGCCTGGCCAGTAAGAAGGGCAAAGTCCAAGGGGAGGGAGGAAGGGAGGGGCCTAGACAGGGTCACCAAAGAAGGATCAAGGCCCAGAGGTGCCTGGCAAAAGCCATGGAAGTTTGTGTGTGTGCGCGTCTCTGGTGGTGGCGTGTGATGTGAGGGTAAATGATCTATGTAAGAGGATGGAATGTGGTCGCTGGTGTTTTTCTTTATATGGAGGGAATTTCTAGGGCCGGTTTCTGGCTCCCAATCTGGAAGATGCAGCATTATGTGTGATTTGCTCTTTATGTGCTGCCACCTATTGAAAAAGCCATGAACTGCAGCTTTATGGAAAGGCAGGCGTTGCTGAGGATGGGCAGGGCTTGAAGAAAATAGGAGGTGGGGTGGTGTGCCTGGGTGGGGTGCGAGGGGAGGATGGGTCCTGATCCATGCATATGGGGTCACCAAGATCCTGTCTGGGACCCTGGCCTTCTGCTTTTCTGCTCTTCCCTCTGTGGTCTACGGGAGGGGCTGGCTCAACATTTCTCTGCTTTCATTCTCTAGAACTGCCTGCTTCAGCCACACTGGATTAGTCACTCTCTCACATTTCTCCTTTGGCCACTTAATAGGCATGAAGGAGATGTGAAAGGGGAAGTGGGGGGTGCATCCCTTGATGGCATCAGGACTTTTGCTTTTGGGGCCCCATGTCCTATCTCTGACTTCAGCCACAGTTGTGATGTACAGTTGTGTGGAAGCTCAGACTCTCATTGACAGTGAAGCCCTCACATGAGCACAAGTCTTTGTGCTTTCCTGCCTAGGAGTCTGATCTGAAGCTGTGGCAGCCCACTCAGCCCCCTGACAAGTACAAGCTGCAGGTGTGTATAAGGGCATTCATGCCTCTAGGACAACTCCAACAATGGGGAATGTGAGCTGGGTGTAAGCGCCCCGGTCTTCTGTCTTTCTGGAAGGTATTCTCTGCACTCAGAGGTTCCTGAGGCCCATGGAAGAAGTTCAGCAACACACTTTTATTGGCTTTCTTCTTCCCTCTCTTCCCCTGCTTCCTGAGCTGACCTCCCCAATACAGGATTACCTGTACCCACACTCTCAACTCAGGTTCTGCTTTGGAGGAAATCCAACAATAATGGAGACAATAATGGTGTCCTGGCTCCCAAGGAGCCCCCTTCTGACTGTTGACAGGGCAGGAGCCTTTTTCCCCCTCCCTCAATTTTATCCATCTACCAAATTTCTTTATTTTCAAGCTTTGCCAGACCTCTACACCCAGAGAAGGCTGCTTTTCAGCCTGTCTCTACACTGCACCCTCTCTTTTGTCCTTGCCTTCCTGCCGCAGCCCAGGAGTGAGGCCCCTTCATGATTGTGTGTTGGGACTACTCAACCAGGTTATAAACCCCCGACACCTTTTTACACTCCGCCCCCATCCCCATCAGAACCTAGCACCATGCTGCACACTAAAAGCTGTCATGAGTATAAAATGACTGGGGCAGGGCCCAAGGCAAGAGGTCAGATGGATAGGTAGGAAGTTGAGGAAAAAGGGGGCTCAGCAGGGTCAAGAGTCTGAAAACAGGCTCTGATAGAGCAGTTGGGGGGAGTGAGCAGTTGGGTCACCTTCTCTGCTAAGTGCAGGCCAAGCAGCCAGAGAGCATGAGGGCTATAGGGTGGGAGGAGTAGGACCAGAGTGGGAGCAGGAATGAGTGCAGAAACAGGACCCAGGGGCAGCATCCAGCAGTGTCCCTTCTCACCCACATGACCAGGGAAACTTACCTGCACCCCTTCAGCTAATTCTGTTTCCTGGGGAGGCAGGCTTTCACACGCCTGAACATGTTAATGATGGGAAGGAGCTGGGTGAGGGAGGCGCCCCAGGAAAGGCCCGAGAGGAGCCCCACCTTGTTCCTCCCCATTCTCGCCTCACTTGCTGCCAACCTCATAGGCACAGGACAGGAACAAGCACCTTGCCCACGGCCGCTTTGCCTTTCAGCTTCCCCGGGCTCCTCGGGGGCCCCCAACCCTGCTAGCTCCCAGCTGGGTAAGTAGATCTGCCCATGAGACTTTATTCCCCTCCACTCACTTTTGCCCTGAGGTATAAAGAACGGGGCTGGACAAAGAGGGAGAGGCCCGGCTAGAAGGGTGGAGGTGGAAGTAGTGACAGCCTGGGAGTCAAGACTAGGGAAGTCGGCTGACTGAGAGCAGGGGATTTGGGTTCCAAGAAGAAGTAGTGTTTGAGTTGGTGCTGGGGTCCTCCAGGAAGAGACAGAAGCTCCTGGACAGGAGAGAGGCAGGCTGCAGAGAAGTGGGGGAGGCACAGTGCCTTCTCACCTGGCATCAGAAGTCAAGAGGGCTTTTTTGCTCCACCACCTGAATGCGCTCTATGGCCCTTTTCAGCCATCCCCCGTCCCCGCCCCCCGGAGGCGCAGAAGGATGTCGCTCTGCTACCGTCCCCCAGGGAATGAGACGCTGCTGAGCTCGAAGACTTCGAGGGCCACAGGCGCTGCCTTCCTGCTGCTGGCGGCGCTTCTGGGGCTGCCGGGCAATGGCTTCGTCGTGTGGAGCTTGGCGGGCTGGCGGCCGGCCGGGGGGCGACCGCTGGCGGCCACGCTCGTCCTGCATCTGGCGCTGGCCGACGGCTTGGTGCTGCTGCTCACGCCGCTCTTCGTGGCCTTCCTGACCGGGAAGGCCTGGCCGCTGGGCCAGGCGGGCTGCAAGGCGGTGTACTACGTGTGCACACTCAGCATGTACGCCAGCGTGCTGCTCACCAGCCTGCTCAGCCTGCAGCGCTGCCTCGCCGTCACCCGCCCCTTCCTGGCACCCCGGCTGCGCAGCCCCGCCCTGGCCCGCCGCCTGCTGCTGGCCGTCTGGATGGCCGCTCTGGTGCTCGCCAGCCCGGTCGCTGTCTACCGCCACCTCTGGGCGGACCGTGTGTGCCAGCTGTGCCACCCATCGCGCGCCCACGCCGCTGCCCACCTGAGCCTGGAGACCCTGACCGCCTTCGTGTTTCCCTTTGGGCTGGTGCTCGGCTGCTACGGCGTGACGCTGGCGCGGCTGCGGGGCGCCCGCTGGGGCGCCGGGCGGCACAGGACGCAGGTGGGCCGGCTGGTGGGCGCCATCGTGCTGGCCTTCGGCTTGCTCTGGGCCCCCTACCACGCCGTCAACGTCCTGCAGGTGCTCGCCGCTCTGGCTCCGCCCGAAGGGGCCTTGGCGAGGCTCGGCGGGGCGGGCCAGGCGGCGCGAGCTGGAACTACGGCTTTGGCCTTCTTCAGCTCCAGCGTCAACCCAGTGCTCTACGTCTTCACCGCCCGCGATTTGCTGCCCCGCGCGGGTCCCCGCTTCCTCATGCGGCTCTTTGAGGGCTCTGGAGAGGCCCGAGGGGGCGGCCTCTCTAGAGAAGGGACCATGGAGCTGCGAGCTACCACTCGGCTCAAAGTGGCGGGTCAGGGCCGCGGCAATGGTGACCCCGGGGGCGGGGCGAAGGACAGTCAGGGATGAGACCCTTGACATCAAACCCTGCAACCGGGCATGCTCTTCCCTATCCCCTTCCATCGCCCCCCAGAACTCAGGGAACCCCTCTGGAGGGTTTGGGGATCCTTCTCTGACCAGTTTGGCTCTGGCTGGGCAGAATTATTATATATCTGGGGCAGGCCCAAGTTCCTCCAGACTGAGGGATTGTGATGGTCTGGTCCGTGTTAAAGAATATCATGTACTTGCAAGTTGGTATGTGCCCAGGTGCCAAAGCTGTTTATTTGTTGCCAATAGCTATTGTGAAATACACTGGGCAGCCAATACATGATGGCTGAAGGGTGCTCCCCCTAGTGGCTCACCACACCTGAGTTGTACTGAGGCCATCTGTTTCCCTGCTGGGCCAGGCCAAGGCTGGGCAATGCCAGCTTTCAGTGGCATTTTGACCTGTCCTCTGCAGCCCAGGTGGCCTGGTTCCCCCAAGCTAACCCACAGAAACACTCTGGAAATAACGAGGGAAAGAGGAAGGAAAGGTATGGGTGCTTGGATGAGGTGTGGTGATAGGGTCCATTCTCTAGGGACTGTAAAAGCCGAGTTGGGGGAACTGGCTCTGGAAGGAGAAAGCCAACTGTGGGGTTTGAAAGGAAAGTTTTCCTGTCTGCCTAGTGGTTGGTACTGGGTGGGGAGTGGGGAGGGACCCTGGGAGTCTGAGACATAGCCTCTGAATCCAACTCTCCTCCCAAATGTCGCCTGACTCAAAAAGGAGCCCAGGAGCAGGCACTCACTTACCCAGGGGGCATCTGGAGTTGGAGATGAGGAGGATGGGGGATGGTGTGGATATCTGGAGGACAGGCAGGATTTTTCAGGGAGAGGACATCTCTCCTTCCTCCCCCTCTTCTCTCAGCCAATTCTTGACTCCTCCCAAGACTGCTAACTGTTCTTCACTTCCTCCAATACTGCTCAGCCCCCATCTTTTGGAATCTCTCTGTTTCTAAGTCTTGAGACTGTTCTGGATCCTGACATTCTTGTGTTTGGGGATGTAGGATGGGGTCCTTTTTCAGGGCATGTCCATGGGCACACACATGTGGTCACTAGGGTGACCAATTCATCCCCATTTGTGTCAGACTTTCCCTGTTTTAGCAATGCAAGTTTCCTGTCCCAGCCCCCTCAGTCCCAGGCAAACTTAGACGGTTGGCCATCACCCCAGGTTCTGGGGTGGAGCTCTGGACTTCGGGGGCAGAAAGTATGCTTAGAATGTCTAGTCTGAGGTGGAGGAGGAAAGGCCACTGAGAGGGATGGTGGTGGGGAGCAGCCTGGGAGAGGAGGCAGAGACAACCCAGTTCCTATTAGAAGGGGCCTCTGGTTGACCCTGGGGCTCTAAGCCCGTAGCTTTGATTCCCAAACACTGACTCAGGAGCCACTTCCTATCCTCACGCACCGGGGCAGAGGCTCCATGACTTCTATTACGTAGTCCCCATCTCACACACCCTCTGCGGTCAGAAAGCCCTTCCTCATCTCTGCCTTCAGTTCTTACTGCGGTTTCAGCCCTTTTTGTTTGTTTGGTTTTTGTTATATCCTTTGCCTGAGAGCTGCTGGGTCAACTCTGCTCTGCCTTTTTTCAAAGCAGGGAAAGTGGAGTTACTGCAAAGGGTAAGGGACCTCAATGACCACGATTACACTCTGTGTCTTTGCTGCGAAGTGGCATTGTTGGAAGGGAAGCAAGAAGGCAAATGGTCACAGTGAAGGAAAGACTTTTCAGTTCTTAGCTTCTATAGGAAAGTTCAAGAAGAGGAGACTGCCCTCCTTCCAGGGAGAGGGGAGAGTGAGACTTCTGGAGGCTGTTTCCCTTTCCACATTCCTGGTTTCCCTCTTGGAAGGGCAGGCATAAGGTATCACTGCCCCCTCTCCCTCACACCTGCTCCCTCTGCTCAGCCTCTGCTTTCTCTGTGTGTCTAAGGTGGGACTGAACTGTGGGAAGGTAGGAAAGAGGTGGTGATGACCTCTGGACCCAATGCCCAGATTTTACATCCAAATTAACATGGCAGGGTAGCCACATGTGCAAGTGCAAGGCAAGTGGTTGGGGAAGGAGACGAAATTGTCTTTTCTTTTTTTTCAGTGGAGGTACTAGGGATTGAAACCAGGACCTTGTGCATGCTGAGCACGCACTCTACCACTAAGCTATACTCTGTCCCCCGAGATTGTCATTCTGTGTGATAACAGAGAGACCCTTTGGGCTTTGGCATCTGCCAAGTAGAAGGGAGATGGACCTAGAATGGAACCAGTCTTTTTTTTTTTTTTTTTTTTTGAGTAAAGGTAGATTTATTTAGAGAGATACATACTACATAGAGTGTAGGCTGTTTCAAAAGCCAAGAGAAAGGCCATGAGGTGAGGGGGTTGGGTGCTCAGGTTAAAGTAAAAGTAGACACATACTCCATAAACAGAGTGAGGGCCATCTCTGAAAACAAAGAACCGAGAGAGGCTGCGGGGCACAGCAGTGTTGCCAGTTTTTAATGGGCTCGATAGCTTCACATGCCAACAAGTGGGAGGACCATTCCTACTACCCTGGGAAAGGGGCTGGGATTCCCAGGAACTGGGCCACCACTCATTCTTTGACCTTTTATGGGCAGCCTGGAAGCTGTCATGGCGCCCGTGGGAGTGTCGTTTACCATTGCTAATATTACAATGAGCATATAATGAAGCTCAAGGTCTACTGGAAGTCAAATCTCCCACCATCTTGATCCTCAAGACCTACTGGGAGTTGAGTCTTCCACCATTTTGGTGTTAACTGCTGTGTCATTCCTTGAATGGCTGTGCCCTGACCCCTTCCCTCCTGTCTCATTTTCCCCTCAGAGATTTTACTCCTATAATCTTACGGGTGTGCAGAGGGGTGACAGTCTGTCTTCCAAAACTACTTCCGGGCTGAGTAGGGGCATTGACCTTGCCTGGAAGGGAGTAAAAATCTCTTAATGCCTAATCTAGGGGCCCCAGGGGCAGGACAGCCTTTTGTTTTTGCCTCAGATGGTGGTATGGCCTGGAATCCTCGCATAACCATCATGTGGGGCTGTTGTAACCCACTGTTTCCATAGCAATGAATCTTCTTAAAGATGAAGCACCTTTGTAACAGCAGGTCAACTGTCTATGATGACAAAAGAATTAAAAGGCATGGAACCAGTCCTTTTAAGTGAGGGAAAGGATGGGGGGGTTCTGGAAGAGGGCCCTCCCCATGAAACCCCAGTCATGGCCTGAATCCAAGCCAAAAACAGACTGCTGTCCTCTATAAATCATGATGCCACCTAACCCAAACCCAGAACCTAGCTACAGTATCAATCCGCACTTCTATTAATCAAAAGTCTGCATTGTTCACAGAAGACAGAGAGATAGCCGACATTCTGGCCTCTTAATCTGAGCCCATTTCCCCCCTCCCAGCTTCCTTCCCCGCTTCTTCTGTATGACACAATTTATTCTTCTGTTCAATTCTCCAGTCTAGACCTGCATCTGAGGCCACAACCCAGCCTACTCACTCCCCTCACCCATCTCTCCTCTCTTACTGCCCCTTCCTGGGCTCTCCTCTTCTCATCCCACCCCTGAGGAGCCCTCCTCCCCACTGGGCTCTCCTGGGACACAAAGACTATCCCCTCCTCCTAATGAAGGGAGGTGGGTAGGAGTTTCAGCCCCACCCTCAGGAAGACGTGTCTTCTCCCTCCGGTACTCTGTGGTACTTCCTCTCTGGCTGACTTAGCTGACAGTACCCAGATCCCAGGCCAGGCCCCTGGCTCCGACAGATCTGAGGATAGGCTACACCGCTGTACCTTCACCCTGGGATTGGCACCTACTTTGAACCAGTGTCCCGAAAAGCCTGAATGTAAGTATCCTGGGAGTAGAGGAGGTGGGGGTGGGGTGGGCAGGGTGCAGCCATAAGAGAAGGTCCAAAGGAATTTCCAAAGAAAGGCTGACTAGTGGTTAAAGGACTTGGGAGGATTTATTCTTGTCTCCTAGCCATGAAATCCTCCCCCATCCCTCTTATTCTTGGTGGACCCTGGACATCTCTGGGGCGAGTGGGTAGGTGATTGGAGGAAGTCAGTGGGACTGAGGGGGCTAAGGGCCTGGCAGGAGAGAAAAGGAGCTAACCTTTTGAGGGATGCAGCATTGGTAAGGAAAGCCCCTCATTTGGTTCCTAAGGGAAGGAGGCTGAAAGGATCTAGAAATACTGCTTCCTCTGTTGCTGTTTATTTTGTAACTGAGTCTGTGGGCAGGAAGGGGCCCTGTGGCCCAGTTAGGAAATTAATCTTTCTACTCAGATCCCCTTGAGACAGGTCAGTTGGCAGTGAGGAGGGCAGTAAACTGCAGAAGTGCATCTGATGCTGCTGATCTTGGAGAAAGACTAAACAGGCTAGGGGGTGTCCAGGCTGTCAGGAAACCCTTGATCCCTTACCCTCATGTACATGTCCACCCTCACTCTCCAGGTCTTTGCAATGGCCACAAACATTACATCTTCTGCAGCACCCTCCTCGCCAGGTGTCATGTTCATCTCTCTACTGGCTATCATCTTACTGTCGGTGGCCCTGGCTGTGGGGCTTCCTGGCAACAGCTTTGTGGTGTGGAGCATCCTGGTAAAGATGCGAAAACGCTCTGTCACTGCCCTGCTGGTGCTGAACCTGGCTCTGGCCGATTTGGCCGTATTGCTTACTGGCCCCTTTTTCCTCCATTTCCTGACCCAAGGCACCTGGACTTTTGGACAGGCTGGCTGCCGCCTGCTCCACTATGTCTGCGGAGTCAGCATGTATGCCAGCGTCCTGCTTATAACGGCCATGAGTCTGGACCGCTCACTGGCGGTGGCCCTTCCCTTTGTGTCCCAGAAGTTGCGCACCAAGGCGGTTGCCTGGAGGGTGCTGGTAGGCATCTGGGTGGTATCTGTTCTGCTGGCCACGCCCGTCATCGCGTACCGCCAGGTGAACCTGGGACCCAACAATAGGAGCCTTATATGCTTTCCGAAGTACCCCAGCGAAAGACACAGGGCCTTCCATCTGTTCTTCGAGGTCTTCACGGGCTTCCTGTTGCCCTTCCTGGCCATAGTGGCCAGCTACTCCGACATCGGGCGGCGGCTGCAGGCCCGGCGCTTCCGCCGCAGCCGCCGCACCGGCCGCCTGGTGGTGCTCATCATCCTGGCCTTCGCCGCCTTCTGGCTGCCCTACCACGTGGTGAACCTGGCCCAGGCGGTCCGCGCGGTGACGGGCAAGGTCGTGGAGGACGGGCCCGTGGGGCGGCGGCTGCACCTGGCCCGCCAAGTGCTCATCACGCTGGCTTTCCTGAGCAGCAGCGTGAACCCCGTGCTGTACGCGTGCGCCGGCGGCGGCCTGCTGCGCTCGGCCGGCGTGGGCTTCGTCGCCAAGCTGTTGGAGGGCACCGGCTCCGAGATGTCCAGCACCCGCCGCGGGGCCACACTGGTCCAGACGGTGAAGGGCGCCCCCACCCGTCCCGAGCCAGGCTCCGTGGAGAGCCTCACTGTCTCCACCAACCCTCTGGAGGGAAGCGAACCCAACTAGACCTGCAGGGTGGGGTAGGGGGTGGGGTGGGAGTGGGGTGGCGGTGGAAGGATGCTTGCTTTCCTCCTGGGGGAATGCCCCCACGCTGGCCTGACTCAATTCTGCACTCCCCCTTCCCCCAGGAGGAGAATGCCTGTCAGGGATGGAGCGGAAGAAAGGGAGGGGAGGGGCAAGTCAGGGCAGAGTGCGAGCCTGGCCCCTTTAGGCAGCTTTACAATTAAAATTCGGTTCTGAAATGGGGTCAGCCCTGTGTGTGGGACTTGTGTATTATCTGATCCTGTTGTTGATCCTGGCTGCCCTTAAGGGGATCCTTCTCAATAGTTGAGGCATATCTTTTAGTTTCCCATGATTTTCAGTTTGGAAGGGACACAAAGACAGACCTAGAAATCAGACCTCCTTCCCTCCCCTGCTGAGGCAGGTGGTCTGCACATCATACTTAGAACAACACAGGTCTGCAGACAGCTGAAGGAGCTGGCCAAGGAAGACCACCCATGTGGGCTCCTCAGTCCAGATTCCCTGACTCAGCGGACCTTCTGAGAAAACAGCACTGCTGTGAGGTGTCTACCCTGAAGGCTGTGATAGGTATCCTTGTTAGCAGGACTCCAACTTTCTGCCAGTAATCTTTGTCTTTTCAGTGAGAGTGTCCTAGGGGATAGGGATTGCCTTCCTTCCCTCCATCTCCCAAGAGGCCTCACTTGAGAACCAAGTAATCAGATCTTATCCCCTAGAATTCTGCACATCAGCATTCTGCCAGCCCCTAAAAACAGACTATGGTGTAAGCTGGAGCTGAGGGCTCTCTGTGATGTGGTTACCCTTAGGAAACGCAGATTTGCAAGAGTGAGAAGGATGTCAGTCTTTCCTAGGGATGACTGCTGTCTTAGAAGGCCTTGGGCTGGCTGTGTTCTGGCAGCATTTTAGGAAGTAGCAGCAGTGTACTTTTGAATCTCTCCCATTAAAAAAAAAAAAAAGAAAAAAAGAACCACTACGAGAAAAGCCAAAAATCCATGTGCAACATCTGCAACAAATCTGGGGTGTCAAGATATTCCCCATGGACCCCGAAATATGAACAGGTGGCAATGAACCATGGATGCATCAAGACCCGTGTAATATCAGCATCTGTGCAGAAGGATGCAGAAGAAGACAAGGGGGCATCTGAGGGACCTGAGAACAGGAGACCCCCCAAGCTGTCTACAGGCCCTTGCTGGAAACATGGTGGATCAATCTGAGAACAGCAGCTGAAATGGGAAAGGACCTAACAGATTATTTCCCAGGCCTCCTGCCCATGTTACGTAGTAAGTACATAATAGGTACTTATTTAGTGTTTGTTGAATAAGTAAAGATCAAATGGGTGGATAAGAATATAGCTCAGTGGTAGAATGTGTGCTTAGCATGCATGTGGTCCTGGGTTCCATCCCCAGTACCTACATTAAAAACAAACAAATAAATAAAGCTAATTACCTACACCACCCTTCTGCAAAAATAAATAAATAAATAAATAAATAAATAAATAAATAAATAAATAAATAAAAATAAAAGAGAGAGAGAGAGAGCAATCAAATGACATTTTCCTGGAGATTCTTTCCAATATTTGTGGGTGGGGAACAGGAAAGGACAAATCTTTGTTTTGAGTCATGTGACTAAAATTGTTTATACTTCCAAGGGCACAAAACACTGGAATCAGGTTGACAGCCAGGTAGGGAGGCCAAGGCAGTCCTCTTCCTGAGCTTGTGAAAAAGAATCGCTCTTTTCTAACACACTCATGCTCATACTTGTACACACATGAACACTCAGCTGGCCTGGGAAGAAGCCATCCTGCTGAGAGGTGAGGAGAAGATGATCCCCAGCTACACTAGCAGCTTCTGACATCAATTCTAACCCAGCCATACAGGAGTGTCTTTATTAAGGATCTTACAGGTGGAGAGGAGGGGGTGGGGTTCTCAGCCTAGAGTGACGAGGGAGGTCCAGCTCGAGTCAAATCTGTGTTCAGGAAGTAGGTGCAGAGCTGCCCTTTGCCTTTGACCTTGATGATGCCCCGGCTGTAGCAGGTATAGCCTAAGGACTGCAGGGCCCCAGCTGTCTCTTCAGTCACCTGCAATTGGAGAGGTGTGAGGGCGTGTGGCCGTGGCCCCATCTTATCGCCCGACCCCTGTGCCCCCCATGTGACTTCCTTACTTGGATCTTTCCCAGTACACCTGTACTCTCCATGCGGCTGGCCACGTTCACTGTGTTGCCCCAGATGTCATATTGTGGCTTCTGGGCCCCAATCACTCCGGCTACCACAGGTCCATGGTTTAACCCTGACAAGAGGTGTGGTAAAGAGGGGCCCTGAGGGGGAGGAATTTGAGAAAGGAGAGGGGAAGAGGAAGATCAAGAAACTAAGGTGAAGAGCTTAAGGGGTTTAGAGGGAAGGAGGAGGAGCCAGAGGAGTGCGGCTTAGGGAAGGAAGTGGGTGGGCATCGCAGCTCCGGGCCCAGCATCTTCATGCTCTGTCCCAAGGGGTGAGTCGGGAGGGGGCCCCCCGGGGTGAGCGTGGGAGCCACTAACAGAGGACTTGGAGGAGGGAAGGTTTGGGAAGGTGAGGAGGAGGTCCCAGACTGCCCCAGCAAGGGAGACCTCACCCACACGCAAGCGGAAGTTGTTGAATGAGTGCTTGTTGATGACGTCCAGCTTAGATCCAAGGGCCACGGCAAACTCCACCATGGTGCCAAGGTGGCTGCAGCTCCGCTCAGAATCCTGGCAATGGGCCGGCCCACCAGGGTGGGTCAGTGAGGGCACAGGAGTAAGGCCCACTTACGGGCCCACCAAGGAGAGCCAGGCGAGAGTTGGGAGGTAAGGAAGGGATGCTGTACCTGCTGTGAGTCCTGTCCAGAGGTGGCATTTAAGCCTGTAGCTGCCATGTAGGTGCTGCCGATGGTTTTGATTTTCTCTACTCCACTGAACTTGGGCTTGGAGAGCAGCTGTATAGAAAGTAGGTTGTGTCCCCAGTCTCTATTCCCCTTTTCCCCCCTTTTCCCAGAAGCCCAGCCCCAGGCTTTTGGAGGCTGAAGGACCAATTGTGGGGTCAGGGGTGGTGGCAGGAGGAGAGTGGGCAGCGTTGCTGGGGAGGGCAGAGCTGGGTGTCAGGGGAGAAGCAGGAGGGCTGGGGAGAGGAGGACAGGCCTCATGGCCAGGAGAGCAAAGTGAAAGGACGGACTGGTGGGACTTGCTAGAATCCAGGACATAGGGCCTGGGGGACCCTTGGAGTTATCACCTCATCAAAATCAGCAATTATCTCATTGAGCAGCCGCAGACACTCTAGCCCCTCATGGTTGATGTTGGATTCAGAGTAAAACTCCTTAAAGTCTGGGACTGAGGCGAAGAGGACGCAAACACACTCGTAGGACTGGTGGTAGAGGTCCTGGGAGGGCGGAAGGCGGGGGTGAGGGGCTATGTTCTTCCCCCTTTGGGGTCTACACGGGCTTTCCTCCCTGTGTCTACACTCCTCCCCCTCAGTTTAAGAAGGATTGGGAAGGAGGGAGAAGGGTAGAGCTAGGTTACCCCAGGGATGTGACTCAGGAGTTAAAGACTGGGTCCATTGAGATTCCAGGAGAGACAGAGATTCTGGGTCAGGATCACCAAACAGCAACGTGAAGGGCGTCTTTTTTGGAACTTGGATCATGTCAATGGGAATTACCTTTACATCCTATCTCATTGCTGAAATGTGTTGTTACTTAAATCAGCTTACAAAGATAGTTACAATTTGGAAGATAAAGCAATAGTAGGGAAAAGGGACAGAGGGAAATAAGGAAAAGATGATAAAGACAGAGTCAAGTCTAGGTTGGTTCACACAATCCCTTGTTAGTCCTGGATTCTGGCTCTGAGCTTTCTGGTAGCCAATGTGAAGACAGAAACGGGATCAATTACCAGGTAAGTTACCAGTTACCAGTTACCAAATAAGATGGTGCAGATATGTGAGTGACCTTCTGTTGGTTTGACTATAGCAAGATACTTGAGGATCTAAATTAGCATCATCCGATAGAAGTTTGTGTGGTGAAGGAAATGTTCTATCATATGTGCTATCCAATATGGTGGCCACTAGCCACAAGCAGCTGTTGAACACTTGGAATATGGCCAGTGTGACCAAGGAACAGAATTTTCTATTTTAATTGGTTTAAATTTATTTATTTATGCTTTTTGGGGGGGGGTAATTACGTTTATTATTTATTTTTAGAGAAGGTGCTGGGGATTGAACCCAGGACCTCACGCACACCAAGCATGCACTCTACCACTTGAACTTTACCCTCCCCGCTTAAATTTAAATTTAAATGGCCACACAAGGCTAATGGCTACCTTACTGGATAATGCAGGGCTAGAGAGATGGATGGACTGTCCTTCACATAGTCCCCATTGACACTCTGAAGGCTCTACAGTGGCCATGAATTGGAGTGCTCTTTCCAAGTGAGAAATTGCAAAGCAGGGATTCTGTGTTCACTAAAGACAGACCCTAAGATCTTGTGAAAATGGGGGTATCCGCCAGGCTTGGGTGGCCCCCCCGACCCACTGTGTGGGAGTCCAGAGAGAATGGGCTAAGGGCCAAGGCTTTTATCCAGAATTAGTCCCTATGGCATCTGGGGCTCAGAGCTGAAAGTGGGGAGTCACCTCATTGCGCCGATTCTGGCCAATGAACTGGGGGGCCACGTGCGCAGGGAGTACATTCTCCAAGAGCAGCCGAGTCAGGTTCTCCATCGTCTCTGTCTCCTCCCGCTCCTGCCTCAGCTTCTTCTTCCACAGGAAGTCCAGGCGGCAGTAATACTCATTCTGGGGAGGGTCACCAGGGGGCCATGGGGAGACACGGTGCAGGGGAAGCCTCAGCTCCTGAGTGTTCACCCCCAACTCCATGGTGCTTAGAACCACATCACCACCACCCCCAGTTCAGAGATAAGGCTAAAGGCACAACGATCCCAGGGGAGATATGTTGCAACCAGATTCAAACTAGAGTGGACAAACTGGCAGCAGATCTTTTCTTACGCATGTTTTCCTAGATTGGGAGTGGGAGGGAGAAGGGGAGGGGAGAACTTGAGGGCACTCCCTTTGGGGAGTGAAGGGGAAAGAAAGGTTCACTTAGAAGCTTTCAGTGGACACACCATTTGGACTCAACCCTGGAGATGTGAGATTAAGGGAAAGGAGACCAAGTCACATATGTGGGGATTCTTGCCTCACCCTTCACAGGGAGGCCCTGGAGGGCTGAGCTGGGTGACTTACCTGCCGAGCCAGGACGAGGAGGGTGAAGAAGAAGATAAAGAAACAGATCGCTCCCATCAGTTTGGGCTCCTTCAGCACCCCTGGCCTGAGGAGGCCACAGATCAGGGCGGCCCCTTGTGCTACCACTTCCCCATGGCCTCCCCCTGCCCCCGCCCACCTTGGGCACCAGTGCCCATGTAGCCCTCGGCCTCCTTCTTCCTTCACCCTGTGGGTGGTTCAGGTGGTGAGGTGAGGACAGTTCAGCTCTGTCCTGTCCCAGCCCCATCCCGGAGGGCCTGGGCCCCTCCGTGCAGCTGCTGTGCGCACCTGGAGTCCAAGGGGCCCGGATAGAGGCGGGCGACGAGGCAGTCGGACAGCCACGCGTGGGAGTGCAGGAAGACGGAGCAGGAGGCCACCAGCCACAGCAGGAGCAACAGCAGCTTCAGTTCGAAGCTCATGTGCAGGAAGAGGGAGCAGGAGAGGAGCCCCAGCACGCAGCAGTGCATGGAGTACTGGGGGACCAGGCAGGGTAGTCAGGAGGTGGGGCATGTTCCAGCGGCAGGGGCAGGGGACACCCCAGGGCTCCTGTCCTGCCCCTCCCAGGGCCCCGTCCTATTAGGGGGGCCGGGGGTGTCACCACACATATACCAAGTGTGAGTTATGTCCATCCCAGGCCACAGGATGGAGTGTTCAACTAAGGAGGTGGGGGAGGGGGCCAAGAAAGGCTCTGAAGAAGGAGATTCAGGGCAGTGAAGGACACTCACTGGGACACTGATGAGAGGCAGGGACCCAGGGAGCTCCCAGGAGAAGTTGAAAGCCACGGAGGACACATTGGGAGCCCGGAAAGGGCAGTTCGATGCTGCCGGTAGGAAGACCTGCCGAACAAGATGGGGTGCTGCAGCGGGCAGGCAGCTCCTTGGGCACAATGGTGGCTGGTGCTGAGTTTCAGCTGACCCAGGGATGAGTTGGGGCCAGACTCCCCCAGAGGGGCAGATTCTGCTATTTCTGGTTGGTGAGGGGGCCTCAGCACTGGGGTCTTTGTTGGGGGACAGGGATTAGAGGAGTAGGTGTCATGAGCATTAGTCTGTCACGGATCCACTGTGTGATCTTTTGCCAGCCACTTAACCTCTCTGGGCCTCAGCTTCCTCTTCTGTAACTTGGCTGGAGGATGATTCCTAAGATGCCTTTCAGGGGTAGAATTCTAGGAATGGTTCTAAGGTCTGAAAAATCAGCCAAACTCAGCTTACAAAATCAGAGTAAGTAAACTAAGGGATGAAGATCTGTGCACATAGGGAAAAAATAGGAACGATTTCCACCAAAGTGTTTTTAACAAGGAGCATCTACCGGGTGGTAGACTGTCAGTGGCTGTGATTTTTTTTTTTATACTTGTCCAACATTGCCAGCATCCCCTGGTCTTAGTCTAGTTATCCTCCCAAACCCAGGGGTCCCCTTTCAGCCTCTGGCAGGTCCAGCACGCCCTAACAGGGATCCACAGGGCCCCCTCTCCCTCACCAGGCTGGTAATGGCCATAGCAAAGACGAGCAGGATTGTGGCAGTGCCCAGGGCGACTCGCAGTCCGGGCTGTGTGGCCACCAGGACAGAGAGCGTGGGCAGCCAGTGCAGCATCTTGGGGCCTTTCAAGACACACTTCTGTGGAAGGAGCATGAGAGTTGTAGCCGTGGGACTGGGGCACCCACTGCAGGCCAGGTTGTGGTTAGGGCCCCAGCTCGCCACTCTGCCCCCAAAGCCCACCTCACCGTCAGGTGCTCTGAGAAGCAGACGAAGAGGAGGAGGAAGAAGAGGAGGAAGGTGATGCTATAGGTGATGGCCAGAGCTGGGGGCCTAAAGGGAGACAAGAGTGAGGCCTTGAGGAGCTAGAATAGGCTTCCTGTGTGCTGGGAGGGTGCCGTGCAATCTGGTCGAGAAACATGGAGAGAAGTGATCCTGGGGATTTGAACCTGCTGCTGATGGGGTCTGGGCTGATGAAAGACATTACGTGCTGATGATCTGGGGAAGCGGAGAGGCCTAGGGCAGAGTTGGGATGAGGGAGGGACAATAGTGGGAGTGGGCAGGGGGCTCACAGGAGTGGCCGAGGCTACATCGGACTGGTCTCTGAGCCTGCGGGCCGAAGCTCTTTCACCTGGCTGAGTTCTGAGCAAGACTACCCACCCCTCCACCGCCTCCTAGCAGTGGACTGGAAGCGAGGACCTACTTTCTAAGCTCATTTGCTGTGAGATTTGGGCTTCTCAATTGGAACAAAATCTCCTTTGTGGGAATGCTGTTAGAATCGAGAGACAGGCATGTGAAAATATTTGGTTTATGTAGAAATCCTACAGGATGTAAGACAGTAAGACATGAGGGTTATGATTACCGGTTCCCCAAAACACGTATTTCCATTTCCTCTGTGGCTCAGTGCCCTAAGCCAAGGGGAAGTGGTCAGAGAAAGAAAGTGTCAGTCAGGGTTCTGGAAGAGCCATGGGGGTCTGTTTTGAAGAATCAGGGCTTCCCTTGCCTAAGACTCTCTCACCTGTTTGTTACCAGCATCTGGATGATGAAGTTGGAGAGAAAAACCAGGAAGGTGCAAGCTGCATAGTACTTGAAGGCGGGGAGTGCAGAGAGCCGATACTGGAAGGGAGAGGGTTGGATGGAGACGGGGCACTGGTGCTGCCTGTCACCTTGAGGGTGTCAATTCCAGGCAAGGAGTGGGTCTCCCAGCCTCACTGTCCCACCCTCCAGTTCCTTCCTAGGTGGCTCCTACCAGTTCTCCAAGGAGCTGCCCTCCTTCCTCCCATCACCACCCTGTAATTCAATTGATAGGGTGACTTTCCTTTTGGAGAGAGGCACCAGCCCTTTATTCACACCAGGATCACAAACTGAGCAGACCTGGGGAGGGGAGGTGGGACCCCCAGGGCCTGCCGCCAGCTCCAGCCTACCTCTTTCTCCATCTCCTTCTCTCTGAAGTACAGTGTCAGAGGGTTGAAGTCCTTTGACTGTTTCCACTGTCTGGTGGGAGGTGGGAGCAGGAAGCCCCAAAGAGGAAAGGGCAGGGAGGAGGGCATGATCAGGTGAGTCTTTCAGTGAGCTGGAGCTGGGAAGACCCTCCCTTCCCTACAGGTTCTCAGGGGAGCACCTCCCTCCTCTACCACCTGAGTCCAGGCCCTCCAGCCCTCCCAGCCCTCTCAGCCCTCTTCTGTTTGCCATACTTCTGAGAGTTGAGCTGTTCGATGACCTGGAAGAACTTGGCATCCCCAGTGTCCAGTTCATCATCCAGTCCCCGGGGGGTACGGCTCCTGCGCAGTGAGAGCCCAGCCTGTCACTGAGAAGACCCTCAAAAGCATATGGGCAAAGCAGGAGCATCCCCCCAGGAAGGACGGAGGTAGATCACCCGGACAGCCCCACTGTCAGAGTTGCTCAGGCCTCCTTACCGGTCCAGGCTCCACTGGGGGCTGAAGGAAGACAGGGCCCTCTCCTGCAGGGAGAACACAGGGACAGGGGAAGATGGGGAGATGGTGAGCGTCCTCCACTGTAGTGTATCCTCTCTGCCGTGAGGCATTCCTATACATGGCCTTGATTTGAGCATTTGACCTGGCTAATATCTCTCTCCATCTCTTTCTCTCTCACTTTATCAGCATGTCTATCTCCATCTCCATTTCCATCTCTATCTCTTCCAAATCCCACCTGCCTATAAGGGAAGGTAAATCCACATTTATTCCTTGAAATTTCCTCCTGACTCTTCAGACTCCCAGAGTCTCCATGCTCTCTGATTTCCTCATGGCTTTTATCACTTAGGAGGCAACCTTGCATCCTCTATATGCTTGAGTGGCTGTTGATTCCTTGGACTTCCCTAAGGACTTCTTCTTCCCTAAGGACTGCACAGAATCCAAAGGCATGGACTTGCCCATCACTCCATGTCAAAAAAAAAAAAAAAATCCCTCTTGGTTGAAACTGGAATAGCAATGCAAAGCACTCTGAATCCCCTCTGCCCTTTCATGGTGGTCAAGCTGAGCTGGGAGGTAGTGGGTTCAGGGCACAAAAATGGAGAAGGAAAAGAGGAAGAGAAACAAGCTTGGTTATAGCCACTCTCTTCTGCACCGAAAAGCATACTTATTGTGTGCAGAGACGTGAGAATGAGCACACGAGCGGGGGAGGACCAGCACCAGGGAAGGGAGCATGGCCACTGCCCAGGGCAAGATGGATGGTGACCCTTTTTCCCTGCTTCCCTGATTCATGGGAAGGAAGCAGGGTCACAGGGGGCCACATCATCCCCCAAACCAAAACCTTGTGTATGTGAGAGGAGAGGGAGAGGGAGAGTTAGAGAGCAATTAAGAGGTAAGCTCTAGGCATCCATGCCTGGTACTAATTTTTATCGGACTACCTACCTGCCCCCACCCCATGCCTGTAAGTTATCTGAAGGCAGGGAAAACATCTTATTCATTTCCGTCTTCTCAAGAGCTAACCTAGGGCCTGCTGCATACTAGGTGCTCAAAGACCGTAGGAAGAAGGGATGGATGGATGGGAACCACCACACAAACACTGCCCCGCCACCCTGAAGTTGCGCTCTGTCTAATAGTAAGCCAAGTGTGATTCTCAAGGCTTCTAACATTTGACTAAGGCCCTAGAACTTCAGGGGCTGAGAAACAAGTTTCTGGGCTGGTGAGGTCCTGCCTCAGGAGATACCTTAGAACAAGGTGTTCCCACTCTGCCCTGACACCTAATAGCCTGCACACCGGTCGGGGGTTAGGGAGGTCTGGCCTGGGTTCTGGGGGGCATCCAAAACACTGTCTCACAGTCCCTGGGCTCCCAGCAAATCCCCCTCTAACCTACCCTACCTGGAAGCCTCAGCCTGCAATACTAGCTGGGCCTTGGGTTCTTCCTTCCTCTCCCTCCTGCCAGTTTAGCCCTTTGACCTCTCCCCTTGCCCATTTTGAGGCTTGAAATTAAGCACTCAGCCACTGAACTGCTGTGGCCAAGGTTCCCTCACCTCCAGTGTTCACTGACCTCTGGCCCACTTTCCTGTTGGATAGGAGAGGAGAGGGGAAGGAACATAGAAAGGGTACTCTGGAGTTATCCTAGAAGTCCAGGTAGGTCTACCCAGTAGAGAAGATTCTGGAAAGATCTGCAGATCAGTGGCTGGGAATGCTGAACAGGTCTGGGGAAGATTAGAGAAAATGGAAGAGAACAGGCTGAGGAAACTAACCCCGGGGCAAGCCTTTAGGGACATGGCCTGAGTCCCTGCATGAGGGGGTTCTGGCTGCTTGTCATCAAGTGGGGGGAGATCCAGGCTCCTCCAGCAGCTGATGGGTCACCGATTGCCTGAAGGTGCCCTGCACATATCAGCCAGTAACTGGCCCTGCCCTAGCTTACCCCAGACAAGGGATAAGCCCACTCCACTTCCTTCCTCCTCCACCCCTGCCTGCTCATGGTGACTTCCTTCTTCAAGGCCCTGGGAGGTTTTCACTGTCACCTCTTTTTATCTGTATACAAGTCCTGGAGAGGAGGGGCAATGAGTGATCTGCCCCACCTTTCCCATCTTAGTGGGGACTGAAGAAGAGAGCATGCAGTCACAAGACTAAGCTAAACAGAGACATTTCCTGATGGGAATGGATGTGCAGTACTGGCTTCTGAGGCAGGAGGCAGTATGGCACCAAGGGAAGGGGCTTCCTGAGTGGGCTGGGGAGCAAAGGACATGGTATCTTTGAGGTCTTGAATCTTCTCTGAGTTGAGCTCAGAGGGCAGTTATCTTTGTTCTTTCTCTGGAAACAACGGCAGAAAAGGTCCTGAACCAGTAACTGGGGTGACCAGAAAGTTCAGGACCTTGGGATGTCATCAAGTGACTCACAGGTGGTGGAGATGGGAGGGGCTAGGAGTGGGCAATGGGGGTGGGTTTATGTAAGTGCTGGGCTCATGATGGAGTGCACATACCGGGAGAGGGGTGGAGGTGGACACAGGGCTCTCTACGTGGCTCAGATGGGCAAATGGCTTGGCTGCACCCCAGGACTCCAGGTAGCGGGTCATCAGCAGCGATGGACGCATCTTGGGGCCCTCGAGAGAGGACAGCAACCCTCCAGCAGTGCCCTTCTCATCCTCCTCCTCGGCCTGGGGCAAATGAAGGCTGAGAGTCAAGATCACAGACCCTTCCCCATTCTCCCACAGCCCTTAAAGGTTGGTGTCCCTCCCCTACGGTACACACTAGGACCCAGGAACTGAGTCTCTGGCATAGAAGAGATCAGGCCCATTGGCTGTGGGTGGTTAGGGTGGGCCAGCCCATGGGGTCTAGGCTGGGCTCTTACCCGGGGATCAATGACCAGGTAGGTAGGCTCCCCTAGCTCCCGAAGGTATGGGTCCCGGTGTTCCATGGCTGCATCCTCCACAGCATAAGCCCCTGCCAGCAGGGCCAGTGTAGCCCCTGTGATATGTACTCGTCTGGAAGGAGAGGGCAGCGGGAGTCAGCAGGGAAGAACTTCAAATCTCTCATTTCTTTCGAGGATCATTCGTGGAGGTCTGACTTCAGGCAAGGCCCTGTGCTACAGGAGGTGTCTCCCAGCTCCCCTCCCTGCACCCCAGGATCTCCCTGAGTGCCACGTGGGAATGTGCTCATTTTAAAGAACGATGAATACCAGGCATGTGAAGGCCCGACTGGCCTCTGGCCATAGCCCCCTGGAGCCCCAGCTCTCACCCTGGCACTCCACTCGCCTCCATGTGGTTGGCCAGTGTAACGTCATGGGACCAGACATCATATTGCCATTTCTGCAGTCCGATGACACCACAGAGCACGCTGCCCGAGTGTACACCCACACGCATGTTGATATCCACGCCGGTGGCTGCCCGAAGTTTCCTGAACAGGGTGTGTGGGGAACAATCTGGGTTCTGCCTTCAGCCTTACCCATGCCACACCCCTCCCTCTCTCCAGGAGGACTTCCACTACCCTGCTAGCTCCTCTCCCACATCCATCCATCGCTACTCCCACTCGTCCTTGTCCATCTCAGCTGACCTGATGGCCCGGCACATATCCAGCCCCATGCGCACACAATTGATTGCGTGGTCTGGCAGGGAGAGCGGCAGCCCAGAGACACAGTAGTAACAGTCTCCCAGGATCTTGATCCTCATGCATTCATGGTCCTGGAGGGAGGGTACGCAGTGGGAAGAGGGGAACCTGGTTAGAGGCCAGAGGGAACAGGAGGGAGTTGGGGAAAGTGGGAACAAGTGTGTTATTTGTGAAGAGCTTCTGAGATTGGGAATGTCTAGGTCAGATCTAGGGACTCCCTTAGCCTGATACAGGACTGGCTGAGGTCTCCCATGCCAGTGCCTTTCTCAGAAGGGTTTCCCTAGTGTTGGGATGTCTGCAGCTCTCTCCAGATTTGGCATGTGTAGGGTGTATCCAAATCTGAGCATACGAAAGCCGCTTCAGGATTGAGGTTTCTGGGGAAGACCCAAGATTTGGTTGCTCGGGGGCATCCCTGGGGTCTGAGCAGGTAGCTGGGCTGAGGATGCTGAGGGCAGAGATTTCCCTTGGAAGGGCCTTCCAAGGTTAGAGCATTGGAAAATCTACCTAGATTTGGTTGTAGGATCCATAGTGTCCAGAGACACCTATGTTGGAGCTCAGAGCATATTTGGGGATGTTATGGTTGGGACATCTGTGAGGACGTTGAGAAGTCCCTCCAGGTTTGAGGTGTACAATGAGCAGCTCCAAAAGTGGGGATACTTGAGGGAGATTCCTACCTCCAGTGAAGGGTCTGGGAGCCCATGTGGGCTTGGCACTGGGACTGGGATCTTATACGGCAGGAATTTCCCTCACAAGAGGCTCTCCAGGGTAGGGAGTTGGAAGGTGGGAGATGAAGCCCCCTCTGACCTTGGCGATCTGGTCGAACTTGCCAAAGAGCTCGTTGAGCATGAGCACCAATTCCTTAGGGGAGCACTCACTGGCCAGCCGTGTGAAGCCCACGATGTCAGCATACAGCACACTGGGCAGGGCAGACCGCATCAGTAGGGCCAGGATCTCAGCCCATGCCCCTCCCCTCCAGCCATCCTTCCTCATACCTGACTCCCTGGTGCCTCTTGACATAGAGGCTGTGGAAGTTGTTGGTGCTCTCTGGCCGTGACCCCTGTCCAGCCTGCAGCCGTGCCATGATCTCTGCCTTCATCTCTCGTGCCAGGTAGGCAGGAAGGATGGACAAGAGAAGGTGTTCCTGGGGGAGGACACTATGAGCACCAACATCCCTGCCCTCTAAAGTCAGAAGTTCCCATCCCCCAAACCCATAAAAGCCTACAGACTTCTCAGCCCCACGAAATGTTCCCCAGGGCACTAGCCCAGGTCCTCCCCACCACATACAGCCGGGCTCCAGCCCTATCCTGCACTGATCACATTTAGGGACTGAACTGCCAAGCAGCAATATGGGAATTAGAACCCTTCGTTTAGGATCGTGACGTTCTAAAGTGCTTTCACAAGCTTCAGTTAGTTTGCACCTTCCAAGGTGGGCAATAGCCATATTTTACAAAGGAGGGAACAGAAGATCAAGCGACCCGCCCAAAGTCATTCAGCTTCCAGAGCCCGGTTGTGTGACCTAAACAACTCCTCTCTCCGAGCCCCGGCCCCTCTCGGCCTCCCGGACCCGGCGGACCTGGTGCTTCTTCTCGGTGTCCAGCCGCCAACGTGAGTGCAGAGAACTAAGCGCCTCCCGGAACGTGGCGCGCAGTGCGCGCTCCATCAGCGCCTTGTGGTACGCTCCCGCCACGTTCCCGCACAGGAACAGCACCGCGTTTGCTGCCAGCTGTGGGGGAGGGTCAGCCTCAGAGGGCGCGGACCCGGGTCGGGGTAGGGGTGGCTATTGTGTGCAGATGGATTGGCTTCCAAGAGGGCTGGGGAGGATTCTACGGTTAAGAGACCGAAGTATTTCGAGGCAATTGGTTCCACAGTGTGGAATCCGTAGGGGGCGCTTCTCCTCCCCCATCCCCCTGCTCTAGACTCTTGGGTGCTTCACCAACACGGCGTCTTAGGTCTAGAAAACGTTTGCACATACGTTTCCTCTGCCTGGAATGCACTCCACCATCCCCACCCCACCCCCACCTCCCGCGACAGCACAAATCTACTCAAGCTCCAATTTTTACATTCTCTCTGAAGGTTCCGTCTTCCACATTTGTCCCCACCACCCTGGTCCCCAGGCGAACTCCCTTCCCCTGAGCCCAAGAGCCCTCTTCCGGCATCTGCAGGCATCGCGCTGCACTATGTACCAGCTGCACGAGCGCACGTACAGTCGAGGTCCGTGTTTGTAACCTGCACCCAGCGTCGCGCCCTGCCTCGGAGTCATAGCTCAGCAAACGGTTGATGAATGTCCAGCGGAGCAAGGTGCGCCCAGAGGAGCCGGCCCTGGACGCAGCCTCAGCTCCATGCGTGCTCACCTGCGGCAGCAGCGCGGGCCGTGAGTCCGGCTGAGGCCCAAGATACAGCCCGAGGGCCAGCAGATGTGAGAGTGAGGAGGCGAGGCCCGCGGCGGCGGCTTCCCGCATGTCCAAGGGCAACATGGCATACACCGTGAAGATGACAAAAAGGAAAAAGGACACCTAGGGGAGAGGGGCGCCGGAGGCTGAGAGCTTACGCTGCTGCGCTGCTCTTGGCCTGGGGGCTGAGTTCGAGGCCTGGGAGTCCCCTCCCCACTGCTTCTCTTGCCTCACCTGGTCCCAGGCGCTCACCACGCCCCCGGTGAACAGGAGGCCGTGACCTAGCGCGAGCAGCGCTGCCCACACAAGGCCGGACAGGGGACGCGTCCAGCGCTGCAGTCGCTGCTCACGGGAAGCCAGGCCCAGCAGTAGCGAGAAGCCACCCAGCGCGCACAGCACAGTGGTCAGGAAGCCAGGGTCGGAGGCCAGCTCCTGGAGGGGAGGGGGCATGTGAAGCAAGCCTGGGGTTTGGAGTTTGGGGAGCTTGTCCAAGAAGAGGAGGAACAGGCAGTCCCTCAGACCAAACCTGAAAAGAGTCTCAAACCCAAGTAAGAAAATCAGGCAGGCCACCTCCACTTGCCATTCATATGAGGTTGAACCACATGAAATGCTGATAATCTGTTTTTAATCTACAGAGCTAACAGTCTCATAGGATTCAACTTAACATCTCACTTGCATGCTGCAGGGCCTTGGGCCACCTACACAGAAGACCTGGCTCCGACCTCATTCTGGCCATTTATGAATCCATGACCTTTCTGAGCCTAAGTTTCCTCACTTGTCAAATAGAAATAATAGCACTACCCAACCCCACCCCACTCCACACCTAGGATCCTAAAGCGAGTGAAAAATCCTAGCTCACAGATGGCACTTAGGAATGAGTGTATCCAAATCTAGGTAATTTGCTTGGGAGATTCCCTGCTTGAGGCACGAGACTTGGTGTTTTAAGCCCCACTCGCCACCAAGCATTGGTGCTTGGGCAGCAGGGGGCGCCCAGAATCTCCCTTGCCAGGAGCTGAGATCTCCCTACTGCCTCAGCACAGAGGATTTCCCCCTACTCCCCTGTCTCCACCTCTTCCTGGACTTCTTCCAGGAGGACGGGCAAAGATTGTTCACATCCAATGGTTTTCCCAACTTGCCTCCAGAGAGTGAAAAGAAAACTTGGGGCAGGATATTTCCAGAAGTGGAATTGAAGATTCTCTTTCTTCCCTCCCCAAAAACCTGGAAATGGGCTTAATTAAGGACTAACATGAGAGCAGAATGGTGGGTGCCTTCTGGGAATCTGTCAGTACAACTACCCCATAGCTGCTAAGAGAGAAAGAAAACCAGGAAGCAGATTCCCACAGGGCCCAGGGTAATTTCCCCCTGGAAAATCAGAAAATCCGGTGTTGGAATTTTTCTAGAATCATTAGCTCACAGAAGCTCCTTAAGGTCTATCAGGACCCAGAGAGAAATGAGAAGCATCCAGGGCTCAGCTACCTCCTTGTGTGGACCCAGAGACTGTGGCCCAGAGAGGCAGAGTGATTTATGTGGGGTCACTGCAGTTCCCAGCAAGGTCCAGAGCTTCTTTCCCGGGTCCCAGCAAAGAAAGCACATTGAAAAGAAGACCCCCACAAGTCCCAACCCTGAAAATGCCCCCTAGGCAGTGGCCCTGCCACTACCTTCAAGGAGGCACCCTGCACCAGAGGCCCCCCTCCTCCCCTCCTCCCCTGCTCACCCTGCCGCTGGCACTGGCGACAGCCAGTAGAGCCAGGAGCCCGCAGATCACGATCACCAGCAGCAGTAGCAGCAGTGGGTACTGCTGGCTCAGGATGTAGTAGGTCTCAGCGAAGAAGAGGTCTTCGCTGGGGGACGGCCGGGGACTGAAGAGGCGGGCCATCGTCTCCCCTGCCCAGCGCTGCACTGCCTGGGGGTGGGCCCCCGGGTTGAAGAGGGCCAGTGTGGGTTACTGTCTGAGGCCCCAGCCAGCGCCAGCTGTGCCCCTCTCACTTGGTCCACGCCACTTCCATCTGAATCTCCCAACCTCACGGCAATGCCGTCTCCTTCCACTCCCTGTTTTTCCCCAGTCCGCAGTGAGTGGACTGTCCAATCCTTTGCTCCTCCCCAACTCCATCCCCCCAAACCACACTGCAGAAGTGTCCTAGCAAAAGCCACAGTGCCAGGAGCACAGGATTTGGGGTTGAAGCAAAGGAGCCCCGGGTTCCCCCTCTTCCACAACTCACTGCCTGCGATGCTGCTACAGCCGAACAGGCTAAGCCCTGGGGCAGGTTTCCGAGTCACGCTGGCTGCTAGGCTAGTTGTTCTGAGCCCTGGGCAACAGGCGCTTCCCTCCTGGCGCCGCAGCCCCCTCCCACTTCCCCGATGGGACAGCCCAGCCCTTCCTGTGCCCTAGCCAGACTCAGCAGTCCTCCTCCCCCACTCTGATTGTCTCTTCTAACACCACAGCCTCCTCACTTCAGCCCCTTCAAGGAAAGGGAATGTGGATCACAGGAGAGATGCAAGCAGTGAGGTGGGCCAGGCCGAGTGACAAGCTTCAAGATGAGTGTGGAACCTTGGATGTAGGGAGACTGAGGGAGGGCTGGGGCGAAGGCTGGAAAGGATGTAGGGAAGAATGTGGTGCAGTATGGGGGTTAGGTCAGCAAGAGAGGGATGCTCATTCCCTGCTCCTCCAACTTGGATGGCAGCTCTATGGCCACATCTGAATCGTCCAAGCTCCAGTGGTGTCCAGCTCTGTGGGAGGGGCACATCTGTGTGTAGCTTTGTGGAGCCATCACTTTCCACTCCCAGACTTCAGCTGAGAATCAAAGGGTTCTGATGCCTACACGGAAGCAACGGAAGCAACGTGTGCATGGGTGTATGTGGCAGAGGGAGGTGGTATGAGACTGACCTATGAGAGACTAGGTGCATTGTGCAGGACAAAGATGTACTGGGGTCTGTGAATTCCCATGGAGAGCCTCCTCATCAGGGCCCCACTGCCAAGTCTCCACAGCCCAGTAGAAAAGGGGGGGAGTGGGACCACAGCCTCAATCCTCAGGGTTTGGTTTATGGTGGGGTCTCAGCCTGCCTGCAGGAAATGCTCTGCCTAGAGATTAGAGCGGCCCCAGGAGCCAAGCCCTCAGGATTCCTTCCTGCCGCCAGCTGGAACCTGACCTCGTGTGCCACATTGCCCACCCCCAGGCCTCAGCATTTCGCTTCTGGCCTCCCATTCCCTTATCAGCTCCCTGGTCTCTCATCCATGCCCCTTCCCACCCCTGCTGAAGCCTTAGCCTCTTGCACGGTGCTTTGGTCAAAATTCCACCATCTTTATTGACCTTTAGAGACACAAAGACAGTTCAGGTACAAGCCTGATGTCCCTCAGAGAAAGTCTCGGCTAGCTGCCTCAAGTCCAGGAGGCAGTTTAGAAGCTGATTCAATTCCCGCTGTTATGATTCCAGCTCTGTGGCTAACTCCAGGCTTCAGGTTCTTGTGGCCCTTCTTTTGAACCTGCTGTTTGGGGGCCATGCTGGGGGCCCCTATCTGTGCCCCGAAGTGCCAGGCCCTGCATGAACGAGGTAGGTCTTCCTTGTATAGTCATGTAGTTGTTGTATCCAATCTGTACTCCTTGGCTGTCAAGTATGGTAAAAGACCATGGCCCTTTAAGAGAAATAGTGATGGTGGTGGGAGGGTTAAGTGGTCAGAGACAGATGCAAAGTAGGAAGAGCAGCAGCGTGGAGGGGCAGCGGCACCTCGTGTTCACCTGGGGGAAATGCAAGTATGGGGTCTCGGCCTGCCAGTGACAGCGTCAAGGTGTGCCTCTGGCCTTCCCCTCCAGGTTGCACCTTCAGAATTGAGTTTGCAGAAGTTCAAGAGGAGTGGCAACCAACATCTGAGACTCTGACATTTGGGTCTTTTCTATGTGGAGGCCCTCTGGACCGACATAGCAACTATGGAATTTAGGGGTTCACAGAGGTGGTGTTGGGGAAAGTCAGAAGGCTCAGGGGCAAATCTTGGCTTTGCTGTGTGATCTCAGGGGGACCCAATCCTAGTGGACATCCATTTCTTCATTTATAAAATAAGAAGATTGGGGTAGATGGCCTCTAGCCATTTCTCATCCCCCCTCCCCAAGTACCCTGGATATGCGGTCTTGAGGAAGAAGCTGGTAGAAGAATTGAGCAGGAGAAAAGGAGTAGAGAGTGGGTACCTGGTATCAGATCTGGCCCTGGAGCTCTGGGAAGCCAGTTGGTGCCAGGACTCTCAGCCCCCTACAAACAACACACTGCTCTCAGGCTTCCTGTCCTGGGGCCTGTTTCCCTACTGCAGATCCCCTTAGCCCCCAGTTTTCCCTGGCAAGGGGACAGAATTCACAGGAGCCCTAGTGCATCCCCCAGTCCTGCCCATGTCTCACCTGATTCCCTTGGGGTCCAGGACCTGGGGTCCAACCTGAACTGGGGCTGGGCTTCTGGTTTCTGAAAGATGAGGTCTCTGGAGTTTGAGGAGTTCGGGCTGTTGAATCTGAAGACATCTCTGCAGTCCAGGCATGCTGAACCGGCTCTCTCTGGGTACTGCTTCTCTCAGGAAGGTTTGTATATTTTTCAGGAACAGAGCTGGGGTGACCCTCCAGATTCAGGCTGTTCATCATTTCAGAGACCAGGGAATCACGGCTTCCTGTGGTTCCCCCAGGGCCATCCATTTCTGTACTTTCCAGGCCTGGTTTGCAGGCAGACAACCTGTTGCTGCCCCTGTGCTCAGACAGGAACTTCTTCACCTGCAAAGACAGGGAGCTGGCTGGCCATGGAGGTGGGAGAGTTAGAGTAAACCTGAGGGAGGAGTCTCTTGGCCCATTGCCTGGGAATGAAAGGTTGGGGTGGGGAGAGTGAAGACGAGGGTCAAGGCTCAGAGAAGAGTGGGGAGTCACTGGGTGGTCAAGGGAGCCATGTTGTGCCACCCCTACCCAGGTCCTGGGTTGGGGAAGGGGTGTTGGGCGCTCACTGTGGAGACTGCGGCAATCATCTTTGTACCAGATACATCTCCCTTCTTTACCAGGTCGAGGGCTTTCTGGGTGTTCTGTCTGCATTCTGGAGAGAAGGCAGAGTGGGTGGCAGGTGAGCAAAAGCTCTTTTCCGGGGAAAAGTCCCTGCCCACAGATCCAAGCCTACCCCAGCTGCCAGCTAAGTGGCCAGTGCACCTTGGAAGGAGGGCCTGTTCCTGGGTGTATGGCTCCAGCAGTGCTGCATTAAATCCTTCAGTCCTTCCAAGCCAGGAGTCTCAGGGCTGGACTGGGGCAGCTCAGTCAGTGGGGGCCGGATCTGCCTCTCACACACTGCTTCCCGCACCAGTGATGTCTGATCCACTACTGAGGTGGGGGTAGGGGATGTGAAGAGAAGGCATTCAGAGTAGGAGGGCCACCTGCTCCATCATGGAAAGGGGCAGGGAGTGTAGTCCAGGGAGAGGTGAGGAGGGAGTTGGGCAGTCTGAGCAGGTAAACAGGAAGAGGAGGGCTTGGGGGCTGGGAGAAGGGAGTTGGTGGCTTGGGGGAGGGGGGCACCTGAAGTTAAGGATCCCAGAGTCTGCCTAGAGTCTTACTCTCAGCTTCTCTTCCGGCCAGCACTGCCCACATTAGGATCCCAAAGCTGCAGGAGACACAAAGCTGAGACTTGACTCAGCTGCTGGCAAGAGTCTTTTCCCATATACCATCCTTTAGAAGGGCCCAGAGAGGTGTAGAAACTGGGGGTGTGTGTTTGGAGTGGATACCTTACCTGTAGACATCACTGGCCATGGAGGCCTTCTGGTTTATATCAGCCAACAGTTCTGGGGCCAAGTAGGCTGGGGTGCACCCTGACTCCCCAGATCCTGCCTTTGACTGTGAGCCTCCCTGAAATGTGGACAGGCCAAAATCTGCCAGCTGCAAAGGGAGAGAAGGAAGAGATAGAGGATGGATGGGGCCAGGAAGCTTCCAAAATCCTTGCCTCCCATGCAGAAGGTGCAGTCCCGGCCTTGTAAAGGTGGTGTGGAGGGTTAGGGGAATGATAGGATCGGTGGGGCTCCTGGTTGGAGGTCTAGGTCCCCTCTCCATGGGACTGGGTCAAGGCCTGAGTTTCCCGGGCTAGGCCAGCCATAGGTCTTTAGAGGGCCTGGTAGGGTGGACCTGTGGAACTGACCATGTTGGTCAAAGCCTCTGTCACCTGGTATGGTAGGGGTTAAAGCTCCTGGGTCAGCCCTGACACTTGGGCAGCCCTGTGTCCAGAGGGAGTTACTGAGGGTATTCAGAAGGCAGGGCTGCAGCGGGTCCTGTGTCCAGTGGGTGGAGCTGGAGCAGCTCTGGTGCAGGACCCTGTGCAGAGGTTGGGCTGGGTTATGGATGGGCTGACCTTGGCGTGCAGCTCGGAGTCCAACAGGACGTTGGAGGGCTTGAGGTCCCGGTGTAGAAGCACGGGATTCTGGCTGTGTAGGTAGCACATTCCGAGGACCAACTCCTGCAGCACACGGCAGAGGAACGGCCAGGGCCGAGGGCACCGGGTCCGGAGCAACTCCTCCAGGGAACCATTCTCCATGAATTGAGTTACCAGAGCCGGCCCAGACATGTAGTCCCACTCCAGCTTCTCTGTGACGCCCAGGAGGAGCAGCACATGCTCGTTATGCAGACTTGCCATGGCCTTCACTTCCCTGGATATCGCCTTCCTGCCCTCAGAAGAGAGTTGAGGTCGCACTTTGCTCCTGGAAAGATCTTTCCCTTCCCCACTCAGGCCCCGCCTCCTTGGAACCCGCCCACCGGCCAGGCAGCTCGGGTCACTCACGAGTTCACGATCTTGACCGCCACCTCTAAACCCCAAGTCTTGTGTTGTGCCCGGAAGACGGCACCGAATCCGCCTCTGCCAACGAATTTCGGGTTCTCCAGTTCCTCGATGGGCACCAGGGGGGCTGAGGTACCGCTGGGCCTGAAAGAGGGGGCCTCGTCAGCAGCTGGCCACGGCCCCAAGCCCGCGCTGCTCCCGGCACCGCCCCCCTCCCCGCGACCCCTGTGACTCGGCACGTTCAGTTCAATCCCCAGCCTTCCCCGTGAGACCCACTGCGCCCCAACCCTTTGCGCCCTTGGCACCGGCGGAAAGGCTCTCCCAGAGCGAGTCGGCGGGGTGCCGTGTGTGTGTGTGTGTGTGTGTGTGTGTGTGTGTGTGTGTGTGTGTGTGTGTGTGTGTGTGTGTCTGCCGATCCGTACCTCACGCTCCACTCACCATAACTTAACGCAGGACATCAGGCTGGAAGGTGCGAGAGGCTTCTAAAAGTTGCGAGCCCACGGGGATGGCAGAGGGGGTGAATCTCCAGGCCACTTACAGATTCCGCTTCCCGAATCCTCTACACTGGCAGAATGACTTCCTTCTTTGACGGACGCCTCTACAGTCCCGCCCCGGGGGCGGAGGTAAGGGAGCGCTTGCGAGGGTGCAAACGGAAGCCAGTTTTCTTAACTTGCCCTGGCCAGGTGAGTTGTCACTGGGTATTTAGGGTGCCGCAGTAGGAACCCACAATCGACCGCCCCCTACAGTTGGTGTCTCTGCCTTCTCCCACAGGACTCCCACTCCCACCCACTGCCAAGCCTGGGGTGTTGGGGGAGCGGATGGTGCCAAGGAGGATATTGTGGTCCTAGACCTCAGCTCTCCCACAGCTGCCCTAAGATCAGAGTTAACACTTCTCTAAAGCTCACCATGGGTCAGGTACATATATTAGCTTATTTAATTCTCAGATCAACTCTGACGGGATAGGAGCTGCTTTTATCCCTTCTTGTGGGTGAGGAAATGAAAACACTGACAGGTTAAGTATCTGGCCCATGCCAGTATGGGACTGACATCAGAGCCTGTCCCTCAACCATCAAGCTTTGCTATTTTCACACAGGCTTCAGCTGGTCGTGAAGGTGACAGAGGAAGGTGTGAAGCGTCCAACAGTGTAGTGAGGGTCCCTGTCTGTATTCCTGTCATTGGTAGTGATTTGTCCACTGGCAAGACCAAGACCCTCTCCCAGGGCCCTGTGGTCAGCTAGATGAATTGGCCCAGCCAGAGTGTTATGGTGTACCCTGCGGTGGAACTGCCTTAGAGCCTCTCTACCCTCTCCCTACAATGGCAACTCTTCTGTGCAAATTGTCTGGTTAATAAATGTTCCCAATAAGCATATGCTCTGGACAAGGGCCTTGGAGAACTAAGGAGCTTGGGTGGGGGTGGGCTTGAGGATTTAGGGTAGACAAAAGGTGTCCATATTTTACCTGCCCAAGGCATGACCATGGCTGGAGGTTATGGAGCTAGATACAGCCAGTCCTGGGCACTCAGCCCTACGTGGGGAGACCCAACCCTGCGGGTTATGGGCCAGCTCTCACTGGAAGGTGCTCATCTTTGTATGAACTTTCCATTCTGCCCAGTAGTCCATGAGCTCTGCTAGTTGGAGCAAAAGTGACCAGCAGTTAACTGTGGTTTCTAGAGCAACTGGAACTCCAGGATCCACATCATGAATTTTAGTGAAGTCAGTCCATGCTATTTTCGAGCTATTTAGGGAATTCTTAGATTATTGTCTCTTTAAAAGCCAGTACATAGTAGGTACCCAATAAATACTTGTTGAATTAAATTAATAAATGAACAACCTAAACTTTTGGGGCTTCCTTAAGATGCAGGTCACCCAGCTGGTGCTCCATACTCATTGGGAGGAGAAAGGAGGTTGGGCTTCTCTATCATTTGGGATCTCTTACCTGTACCTGTACAGTTGACAGAATCCATCTGAAGTAGACTTTATTATAGTGATTTGGTGGTATCTCACAGAATATAAAGGCAACTGCAGCAGGTCCTCACAAAAGTCTAGTTCAGGAACTAAGAGTCATCAGAGAGGATGGCCATTCCTTTTATGATTCTGAGAGAAGACCCTGGGCTCAACACCCAGGCTCCTTTTGAAGGTTGTGGGTGCAGGGGAGCAGTTAGAAAGAAGTTGGAAGTGTGTTTATAAACTTTTCATGGTTGGATTTCTTCTGTTTTGTTTGTTTGTTTTGTTTTCCTTTGGGGGAGAGGTAATTAGGCTTATTTATCTATATTAATGGAGGTACTGGGGGTTGAACCCAGGATCTCATGCATGCTAGGCATGCACTCTACTACTACGCTAGACCCTCCCCACTCAGTTGGATTTCTTTAGATTGATACAAGACCCTGAGACCTGGGGGAAGTCACTGTAAAGCACAGGGTTGGATATAGTGTCAGAGCTTATAATACATTTTGACTCAAAATAAACCAGGCCCTTTTAAGAGAGGGAGGAGCAGGGAGAGGAGCCCGGAGTCAGTGACTGAGAGGACCATCTGCTTCTGGCAGGAGGGGACAGGCAAGGCAGAGTTGATTCCTGAATTTTGGAGCTGAGACCTGGCACCTCTGACCCCCGTTGCCCCAAGCTTTTGGAGTCTATTTGGAAGTCTCTCATCCCTTCAGTTCGCTATTTCTGATTGTCTTTGGTTACCTTCAGCCCATCCCTAGTACCTTCTCCAATTCCATATTCCCAGTTGTTGGGGTGGGAGTGGGGAGGCAGAGGGTGTGGTCCCTCGCATATTCTAGCCCTAATTCTCATCTGTTGTTTGATTAAGAGATCCCAGTTATAGACCAAACAGTATTAATTGAAGTTATAGTGAAAAAGGATTATGGAGAATTTTTATTTTCCTTAGTATTTGAATAACTTATATTAACACATATTCCTTTTATAAACAGTTAAAAGAGGGAAGAAGATCATGATGTATGCAAAGATTTAGCTGTAAGGATATTCACTGAAGTGTTGTTTAAAATAGTGAAAAAATAGAACCCTAAATATCCAATAATAGGAAAAAGATTGAATATATTATGCAATGAAAGACTATGTACTCATTAAAATGGTGCTCTAGACCTGTATTTAATACAACAGGTGTTTATCATACATCAACAGGGAAAAAAAGCAGGTTATAAAACATATGTACTGTATAATCACATTTTTGTTTGTTTTAAAAATTCTCTTCCAGTAGTATGACAGAGTTCTCAAAAATCTCCCAATGCAGAATACCTAAATATAAAGCCCAAAAACATATTTTAAAAATAACTTAGGGTGCTCCTGAGAAAATACAGGTAATTTCCCGAGTGCATCCCTGAAACCATCAAAATACAACAATACAAAACAAAAAGTAAATAGTAAGTAAACAGATCAACTAACTAAAAACTTAAGAGCTTTGGGAACTGGGTAGGGGCTAAGGGAGGTTGGGGGAGGACCAGAGAGTAAGCCCTAGAGCCTAGGAAGATGGAAGAGCTAAATGTGAGACAACCCTATTGCCCCCAAAGCTGGGACCCTCAAAGGGGCTATATTTTTTAGTGGAAAGGAAAAATTCCACCTGCTTGCAGAGAGAAGCTACAAGCTTATCCAGGCTGTAGCACTAGATATTAACATTAATAAAAATGCTAGTTTGCCATGTGAGATCTGCTCCCACATGGATCTGTGCTTGGAATTTTAACTTTCCCTTTGCTTAAGTAAACCATAAGCTTAAGATTAAGTGGCCCCATATTATTAATGCCCCCTGAAGACCAACAGAAGCAAATTGGATTCTCCTTAGAGTAAAGCATCCTCAATTGAGCTTCTGGATTAAATTCAGCCAAATGTAAACTCACAAAAAGTTCCTAAATATATAAGGGTTCAAGTAACACAAAGGAGAATCAGGAGGGACAATAATTAACAGGTGTAAATCTTTAAGAGCTTCAGAATTTGGAACAATCTGATGAAGAATCTAAAGAAGCTATTGTGAAATGTTTAAAGAAATAAAAGATAGACTAGAAAGAATAAGCAAGAAATAACAGATTATAAAAAAATACCCCAATAGATTTAGGGGGAAAAAATAATATCAAGAAATCAAAAACAATATGTAACCAGTAAAATTAAAATGGCAATGCAGAAGATACAGCTGAAGAAAGTGTACTAAAAAATGAACCTGAAAAAAATTCACCGGAATGCACCAAATGAGACAAGCAGATACAAAAATTAAGAGACAAAGAATGAGGAGATCTAACAACCATCAAATTGGTCTCCCCATGAGAAGAGGAAAAAATGAGGACAAGGCAATGGGAGAAAATGGCTGAAAAATTTCAAAAATTGATGAAAGATAGGAATTCATAAATATAGGAAGCACAATCTATACCAAGAACGATAAATATAAAGAAATCCACATTTAGATACATTTCAGTGAAACTGCAAAACAATGAAGATAAACAATCTAAAAGCTAGAGAGGAAACATAGATCATTTACAAGGAACACAGCTAAACCAATGGCATACTTCCTGACAGCCACAGTGGAAACCAGAAGACACAGGAATGATTCCAAAGTCCTAAAAGAAAGGGGGAAAAAAACTGTAAACATTCAATTGTGTAAGCAGCAAAATTATTTTTTGAGACTGTTTTAAAAAAAGACATTTTCAAATAGATGAAAACTGAGTTTAATTAACACCAACAGACTCTTCCCTAAAGAAATTTTTAATGGAGGTGCGTCAAGAAGATGAAGAAAACTTACCCTAGACCGAATTGTGAAATGCAAGGAGGAATAATGGTTTTCCCATAACTTCAACCACAAAACCATTTAGCATCATATTAGACTCATAGAAACCAGAGAGGGTGGCTGGCTGATTTAAAAAAGGATCTGCTACCAGCAATTCCACTTCTGAGTATTTACCCAAAGGAATTGAAAGCAGGGATTGAAATAGATATTTGTACACCAACGTTTATAGTGGCATTATTTACAGTGGTCAAAAGGGGGAAACAATGCAAATGTCCATAAATGGATGAATGGACATACAAAACACAGTATATACATGCAACAGAATATTATTCAGCCTTAGAAAGGAATAAAATTCTGGCACATGCTACAACATGGATGAACATTGAAGCTATTACGCTATGTGAAATAAGCCAGTCACAGACAAATATTGTACAATTCCACTTATCTGAGGTACCTGGAATAATCAATTCTTAGAGACAGAAAGAAGAATGGTGGTTGCCAGGGGCTAGGGGGAGAAGACAATGGGGATTTACTGTTAAATGGGTATAGTGTTTTAGTTTGGGAAGATGAAAAGTTCTGGAGATGGATGGTGGTGATGGTTATGCAACAATGTAAATGTATTTAATTCCACTGAAATGTATTCTCAAAAGTGATCAGAATGGTAGATTTTATGTTATGTATATTTTACCACAAAAAGCCTGCTAAAATATGATTCCATGCATTAGGGAGATGGCTATATTAATAGCCATTTAGTAACTTGATTTGAACATTAAATTTTATTTAAAAAAGGAAATTTGTTTATATATCTATATCTATATATATATGCTTAGAAAAATATCTAGATGGGCAAATAGAAAAATGTTTAAAGTAATGGCTGGTGGGTTTATAGGTGACTTTATTTTCTTGTATTTTATATTCGTATTTTTATCTGTATTTTCTTACTTTCCTAAAGTGAATTCATGAAAGTTCTATAGTAATTCCACCTTTCAGCCTCCTCCTTTCCCCCAGGACATGGACCAGAAATGCAGCAGCTTCCCTCCCCGACCTTTCACCAGCCTAACCAGAAATCTACTCAGCTGCTTCCTCTCGATTTCTTGCAGTTATAAATCTGGTGACATCACATTTAAGACCTGACTGAAGTTAGCCCTTGGCATTCCAATGAGGAATAGAGTTTTCACAGACATAAACCTGGGAGTGTGATTCCAGTCAGAGAGGATGTAATGAGCAAAGGTGCAAACTTCACAGTGTGACCTTCGGAAAAGGCAAGGAGTCCAGACTGGCTGAGTCACCTTCCCCAACCCCTGCTCCCAACCCATGCGTCATTATTATCATCAACAATGATAACAGGCTAGTCTGTTTTACACTTGATGGTTCAAAAAGCGCTTTCACAGAAAGTCATCACAATTCTGTGAGGGGAGACCTATTATCAAATTTTGCAGGTGAAGAAATAAAAAGTCGTCTTCTTTTTAAAATTGGTCTGGATGTGAAGCACAAACATAAAAGAGGAACTTTTTTACTGTGGCAGTGCAGGTCCTTCCCACTGGTGTAAGGCAGCTGGCGCTCATCAGGGGAACCCTTTTCTCTACTTCCAGCTGCTGAAAAACAAACCTTCCCCAGAGGAGGAAAAGGGTGCAACTATGGGCAAATTAACTGTCACCTTTGAAGACTGGGCTGCACTCAACTTAGAAAAGCCACAAAACAAACCCCCGGATTTGAGCAGAGTAGAGTTACGGAGAAAAGGTTTCACTTGGAAAGGGATCTATGATACTGAGCTCTTAAAACACTTGGAATTTCCCATGTCAAGAGCAGAGAAGGTGTCTTTTGCTATGTTAATGAAGTGACTTTTAGAAAGCCCTTAGATAATTTAGGGATGGGGGCTGGTTGCCAAGGGAACCAACCTTGCAATAAGAGCATTGAAACATTCAGTATCCACCACCCTACCCCACTACTCTGGGGAGGGGAGAGCGGGCTGGAGGTTGAATCTACCACCATTGGCAATGAGTTAATCAGTCACGCCTGTGTAACGAAGCCTCCATAAAACCTCAACAGGATGGGTTCAGAGAGCTTCTGGGTTAGTGAACACAAGGGTATTTGGAGAGAGCAGTGTTTAGAGAGGGCACGGAAGCTCTGCACCCCTTCCCACACACCTCGCCCTATGCATCTCTTCCATCTGGCTGTTTCTGAATTCTATCCTTTTATAATAAACCGGTCATCAAGTAGGTGAAATGTTTCCCTGACTTCTGTGAGTCACTCTAGCAAATTAATCGAACCCAGGGCACGGTTTGTTGGAATTTCCAATCTCTAGCCTGCTGGCTAGAAATCCAGGTAAGTTACAATCCTGGAGCTGTGTCTGAAGTTGGCAGGGCTGGGAGCAGTCTTGTGGGATGGAGTCCTTAACCACCTGTGGGATCTGGTGCTATCTCTAGGTGGATAGGATCAGAATTAAGTTGAATTGTAGGACACCCTTCTGGTGTCTGAGAATTTGCTTGGTGGTGTGGAATCACTGCCTCCTCACCCACCACACGCATTGGAATTGGGTCCAGAACCTTTAGGAGCCTACCTGCTGTGGCTCCTACTTCTCTCTGCTCTTGGATTCTTTTGGGGGAGCCCCTTCCAGTGCCCAGGGCATACTCTTCTCCTTCCTTTATTCCAAGCAGGTCAAAAGTCCCTTTTAACTTATTTTTCCTTAGCAAAGTGGAGAGACTGATGCTTTCACAAAAACCCACGCTGCCTAGGACCACCTGCCCCAGCAAAATGAATCTCTATTCATCATCTTTTTCTTCATGGAGCCAATTTCCAAGTAGTGTCCCAGTGGCAGAACTTAAGTTTCCTGTCTGCACGTTAAAGGCAAAGGAGGCTGGGAAGAGTAAATTCTTTTTATTTTACCTTATAAGACGAACCATCATAAGACTAAAAAGACTTTGAGCAGCCATCAATGACAAGTGTTCACACATATACAACAACCATAATACAACTTCTATCACTGTGGAGTCCTCTCTCTTTGCTATGTCTAGTTAATGTTGATGATCTAATTTCTGTGCTCTTCCAGCCCCTCTCATCCCAGTGGGGCAGGTCACTGCCTCAAACTGCTTCCCCAGCTGGATGTTCTACTTTCTCTCTCTCTCTCTTTTTTAATGGAGATACTGGGGATGGAACCCAGGACCTCATGCATGCTAGGCATGCACTCTACCACTGAGCTATACCCTCCCCTCCCCCTCTTTTTTTCATAAGGAAATGAGTATAGCCTAATGGTCAAAGGTCCAGGTCTGAGGTCAAGCTACCTGGGATTGAATTCTAGCTCTACAAGTTACTAGCTGTTTGGCATTTAGCAAGTTACTCAACCTCTCTGTGCTTCAGTTAATTATAGTACCTACTGGATTGAGTTGCTGTGAGGATGAAATGAAATAAAAGAACACAGCACATTTCCAGGCACATAGTACGTGCTTAATACGTGCTTAAGGGACATGAATACAATCAACATTATTACGTTTCCAATCTGAGGAACAGTTCTAATTCACAATTTATTTGGAGAGCAGAGAAAAATGATTTCACTGCTGCTCAGTCAAACAGCTAGCGCTTCCTTCTGGTAAATTCCTGGCCCCACCCTTTCCTCCTGGGGCTCCCGTAGTGACTCACCCCTCAGGTATTCTCTCTGCTCTCTCCCAGAGGAGCATCCTGAGGGAGCAACTGAGGAAGTCAGTTGTGCCCCTGTGGTCTAGAGGAGAGAGGGCTTCAATCCTGGGTCTCTAGCTTCTCAGCTGTAAGGCTGTCTGAGGTTGAGAAGGTCACGCGGTTGACCCAAGGATGGGCTTTGGGTCTGAGGCAGCTGCTTTTGGTGCCCCAGGCCGCACATCCTCAGGCCCTCTTTGATTTGAGCAGAAGCTGCAGTGGATGGCCCCACGACTCCACTCGTGCCCCATGTAAGAGGCCTGTGTCTGTTTTTCTCCCTCTGTTGACAGAATTGCAGCAAGAGGAGAGGAGAATTAATACTCTGAGGGCAACCATCACCGTGGAGGACATACGCCAGCGCCCCAGCCGCTTGTCTTTCAAAGGGGCAATTCTGAGGTGTGTTCTATACAGTTCAGGGGACTTCTGGCTGGACTGAGCTCCACATCGATAGCTAAATTAATAGGTACCTTTTGGGGATGTTTTCTCCTTCCCTGACTCACATTTTCTACTCCCTCCGTCCTTATCTCTGGGACCACCCTCCAGGAAGTCTCAAGTTCTGGTCTCAGGCACTGTTTTCAGGGGAACACAATCCAAGCCCTCTGCCCCGTTTCCTCCCCATTGTTTACCCTCTGAATGTCTTTGTGAGGAGGATCCCTCCCTGCCTGGCAGGAAAGAGGAAAGGAGGGGGAAAGGAAGGGGACAGAAATGAACCTGACTACCTCAGTGAAGGGGCCCCATGCACCTGGGCACCGCTGTCAGCTCTCTCATCTGTTAGTTCACTCAAGTTTTAGCAACAAAACTGTGAGGGAGATTATTAGTCCCATTTTATGGATGAAGAAACTGGGAGGCTGTGAGAGGTTAAGTAATCAGTACAAGGTCATACAACAACTTGGGCTGCAGGATTTTAAAACCAGATTTATGATCCTTCAGCAGCCTCCTTTTATGGGTGAGGGAGGTCCTTTGAAAGAAACTGGAAGCAGGACTTTGAATCAGTCAAGACTCTCAGTTTTTTCAAGTCAAATATCTTTAACAGCATCGTCAAAGTAGAGTAGACATTCAATAAACTGCACGTGTTTAAGGTGTACAGTGTAATGAGTTTTGGCACGTATGTACCAGGGAAGCCATCACCACAATTAAGGTAGTGAACAGATTTATCACACCTGAAAGTTTCCTCGTGCCCCTTTTCAGTCCTTCCCTCTGCCCTTCTCTGCTCTTCCTCTTTTCCTGGAAACCACTAATCTGCTTCCTGTCACTTTCGATTGGTTTGCATTATCTGTTTTATATAAATGGAATCACATAGTATGTATTCTTTTTTGTCTGACCTTTTTCACTTAATGTGATTATTTTGAGATTCACCTATATTGTTGTGTGAATCCTTGGAATGGAGGAGGGCTTCAAGATGGTGGAGTAGAAGGACTTGCAGCTCACCCCCTCCCACAAATACATCAAAAACTACATCTACATATGGACAGTTCCCACAGAACACCTACTGTACATTGGCAGACTATCTCTTCCAATTGAAAATACAAGGAAAATCCTCACAAAACAAGAAAAAAGTTCCTTCTGCATAGCACAGGGAAATACATTCAATATCTTGTAGTAACCTACCATGAAAAAAATATGAAAAGGAATATATGTATGTATATGTAGGACTGAAACATTATGCTGTACACCAGAAATTGACACAACATTATAAACTGACTATACTTCAATGAAAAATATTTCATTCCTTTTCTTTTTTTGTCTCACACAATTTCTTTTATTTCTTTCGTTCCATTTTATTGCTGAGTAGTATTCCATTGTACCACAATTTCTTCATCCGTTCACCTGTTCATGGACAAAAATTTTTGGCTATAACAAATGTACGTGTCATGTACAAGTCTTTGTATGGACATATGTTTTCAATTCTCCTGGGTAAATGTCTAGGGGTGGCATGCTTAATCATATGATAGGTATACAGTGTATATATTTACCTTTTGAAGAAACTGCTGAACATTTTTCCAGAGTGGTTGTACCATTTTGCATTCCCACCACCAATGTATATTCTTCTATATCACACCTGGTATGTTTAAGTCTTTTTAATATTAGCTATTCTGATAGGTATCTCATTGTGGTTTTAATTCCCATTTCCCTAATAACAAATGCTATGGAGCTTCTTTTCATGAGTTTACTTTCCACCCATATATCTTCTCAGATGAAGTGTCTGTTCAAATTTTTTGTTCTTAGTTTGTTGGATTGTTTGTTTTCTTATTATTGAGTTTTGAAATTTCCATATATGTCCTGGATATAAGGTCCTTTTCAGAAGTATCATTAATTTTTTTTCCTCTCACTCTATCCCTTCCACAGGCACTGAAGATCCTGGTGTCGCCAGGGGCCACTGCTCCACCTGGTATACCAGTATTGTAAGAACAAGCCATACCCAAAGTCTTGCTTCTGCTGAGGTGTCTCTGATGCCAAGGATCTGCATCTTTGACTTGGGGCAGAAGAAGGCAAAGTGAATGAATTCCCATTCTGTGGTCACGTGGTGTCAGCTGAGTATGAGTAGCTCTCTTCCAAAGCCCTGGAGGCCGCCAGTATTTGTGCCAACAAGTACACCATGAAAAGCAGTGACCCAGAGGGCTTTCACATCCAAGTGTGGTTCCACCCTTTGCCCCTCGTCTGCATCAACAAGATGCCATCCTGTGCTGAGGCTGACAGGCTCCAGACAGTGTGCAAGGTGACTTTGAAAAGCTCCAGGGCACAGTGGTTGGAGCCTACATTGGCTAAGTCATCGTGTCCATCCACACCAAGCTGCAGAACAAGGAACGTATGACTGAAGCCTTATAAACAGCCAAGTTCATGTTCCCTGGCAGCCAGAAGAAGATCCACATCTCCAAGAAGTGGGGATTTACTAAGTTTAATGCAGATGAAGTTGAAGACATGGTGACAGACATGCGGCTTATTCCAGATGGCTGTGGGGTCATACACATCCCTAATCATGGCCCCTGGGCAAATGGCTGGTGCTGCAGTTGTGAGAGCCTCGGCTCTCTCCGGTCCTTGCTAATACTCACCATTAAATCTGACGTTCCTGTCAAAAAAAATTTTTTCCCCTTTCTCTGGCCATAACTTGTTTTTTTCACTTTCTTAATAGTGTCTTTCAAAGAGCAAACATTTTTCTTTTGATAAAATCCAACTCATCAATTCTCTCTTTAGTATATAGTGCTTTTGGTGTCATCTATAAGAAACCTTGTCTAATTCAAGATCACAGTGATTTTTCTCTTAGTTTCTTCTAAACCTTTTAGAGTTTAGGTTTTGCATTTATATCTATTTGTTTTGTTTTATTTTGTTTTAAAGTAGATCCATTCATTTTTAAGGATTAGATGCCTCTGTGTGTGTGTGTGTGTGTGTGTGTGTGTGTGTGTGTGTTTCTTGGATTTTCTTTGAACTTTTCCCTCTGGTTTTAAGGAAATTCATTTGGAAAGTGTTAGATTGACTCTCCCTTGATAAGGGAGCTACAGACAGGGAATCTGGGTAGCTTAGGCTATGTTTTGGGTGGAAGAGGGCGCCCTTCACACCTGCAGCTTTGGTGTGGAGGTGGAGAAGTACCCAAATAAGCATCAGGGATGCTTAAACAACCAATGTCCTCACCTGAAGACGTGCCTTCCCAAATTCTTCTCTGCCAAAAGTTTAAAGGGTTTTGCTTTGTTTTAAACTTGAAAGCAGTGGAAAGATTTGTCTGTGTTGCTGCATGATCTGTGATTTAGGAGGACCAAACCAGCAGCTGCAATTGTGGTGGCAAGATCTGGAGACAGAGAAGACAGGAGACCACAATTAGAGCAACTCAAGAGATGAGGCCCTGAATGGAGTTAATGCCAGCAAGGATGGGGATGAGGGAACCCATTCTGGAGATATTTCTGATATTGATAGTAGGATCCGAGGGATGAGAGAGAGGGAAGTTTTGAAGTTTCTATTCTGGGACATTGACAGAATGGTAATGCTGTGAACTGAGACATGGAACATAGAAGGGACACTAACCATGTGGGCATGGATTATGTTTGGATGTGGGCACGTTTGTGTGAGAGCCTAGAGCTGCAGCCTCAAGGGATCCCCAGCTGGCTGGAGAAAACATGAGACTGGAGCAGGGATAGAGGCAAGTGTTAGGCTGGAATGAACGGCAGCAAGCAGGAGAGTCTGGGGCGGGAGAAGGGAAGAGAGCAGAAGACAGAACATTCTGCATTGTCACGGTCAGGCCAGCAGAAGGAACACCAGTGAGAGAAACAGAAGTCAGAGAGGCAGGAACAGAATCAGGGTAGCCAAGGGAGGAGGGAGCCATCAGAATCAGCTGCTACTGAGAAGGCAGCTAAGTTCCCCCAAAGAAGAGCTTGGCCGTGCATTTAGGTGCAGGGAGTTTTTTGAGGGAAGGGATCCCAGTAAGCAGGAGTGAGAAAATAGAGAGTGAGACAGAAAAGGAGGAAAAGCCAATAGAAGGGTGTTTTATTGAGAGTGCAGTTATAGGCAATGGAAGCTTCATTCCAGTAGAACCTCCACATTTAGAGACTGCCTCCCAGAATTGTCCCCATGAAAGATGGGAGGCTGGAATATTCATCTGCCAAAGTCTGTCCCCGTTGATTGAGGATTGCACCTAGGGACACTAACTGTCCTGCATTTCCTAGCTGTGTTTGCATCAGAGCCGGCAAGGAGAGAGTGGTGAGCAAGCTCCCATTGTGTGGGAGAAGGCCTTGCAATGGTGAACTTTATATATAATGTGTGTGGGCCTCGCCCAATCAGCTGGAGGAATTATCCAGTAGACGGCCTCCAGACTTAATCTGTCCCGTCAGCTCTCCTGGGTCTCCAGACTGCAACTGGGACCTCAGCTCTACTGGGTCGTTGCCTGCTGGCCTTTGAACTAGCCCTGCATCATCGACTTTTCCTGGGTCTTGAGCCTGTAGGCCTACACTGCAGATTCTGAACTTGGCAGCCTTCGTAATTGGGTGAGCCAACTTCTTACGATAAACTACTCTTTATATCTATATATCTATATCTATATCTATATCTATATCTATATCTATATCTATATCTATATCTATATCTATATCTATATCTATATCTATCCTATTGGTGCTGTTTCTCTGGAGAACTGTGACTAAAGCAGACCTAAAGCAGAATGTGAAAGTCAAGGTACAGACTTGAGATAGGATGCTGGGAGTGCAAGGTGAGTCTGAGCTCACACAGAACCGTCCATCACAGCTGTGGGTGAACTCAAGAGATGTGACGTGTAGACCAGAGGTATCCTGTAGAGATGGTAAGCAGGGTGAGGACTCACAGAGCCTGTAAGGTTTGGCAGTAAAGAGGACTTTGGTGACCAAAAGGAATTTTATGATTCCTTTAGAGTCAGTTAATGTGTGTGTGGAATCTGAGGAAGTAGAAGCAGAGAGCAGAGATTACCGTTAAGAAGTTTGGTAGTGAAGGGAATGGATGCTACATTAAACAAGAAGAAGGATCAAGGGTTTTAATTTTAAATTTTTTAATTTTAAAATTTAAAATTTTAAAAATTTAATTAATGAAAAAATTAAAACAATTTTCTTTTTGGAGTGGGGAAGGATTAGGTTTATTTATTTTAATTTTTTTAATGGTGGTACCGGGGATTGAACCCAGGGCCTTGTGCATGCCAAACTTGCACTCTACCACTGAGCTAAAACTCACTCTACCACTGAGCTATATCCTCCCCCCTTTAATTTTTTTTTTTTTTTATGTTTAAAGAAGGGTGACTTCAGTCTGTGGAGGAGAGGGAGTGGCAGGAGAGGGGGAAGGATCACAGGCTTGAAAGAGGGAGTCAGGACCCAGAGGAGTGGGTAAGGATGGATTTCAGGGGCAGGATGAGCCTTGCATAGAGGTGAGAATTTTTTTTGTGAAAAGAAAAGAACAAATAAGAAATAGATGAAGATACAAAGTTATGTTGAAGAGACAGGAAGGAGAGTAGTTTCTGTTTGCTCACAAGAAGGAGAGAGGTAGTGAGTACCGTGAGAAGAACACAGGTTTGGAGACAGATTAATAGATCTGGGCTGGGATTTAGGCTTCACTATTTCAGAGTCATCTTTGGGAAAACTCAATCTTTGTGTCAATTTCCTTATGTATAAAATGGGGGGACTAGTATCTACTTAAGGTCAACGGTGGATGGACATATATAATGCCTATATTACAGTGCCTGACACATACTAGACACTCAAAAGATATTAAATAAAGCGATTTTCTGAATGGGAAAAATGAAATGGGACTTGGGCATGGATCAGCTCCTCTGAGAGTGAGAAACAGAGACAATTAATATCGTTTATTAGGGAATTTTATGTGATCATGAAATTTAACGTATGTGATCATGAATTTAATTGGATTATGAATTCATCCAAAAAGAACATAATTTTAGATTGAACCAAATTATTGCAATAATGGTCTACAACATGTATTGCAAATACTTAGCCCATGAAAACCTTGGTATTTGCCATTTTCAATGACTCTATGGTTTTGCCCTTTGCCTGATGATTCAGGAGAAGGAAAGTTGTTGCTGAAACCTGAGAAAAAAGTGTCCCTGGGTACAGAGTGAGGACTCCAAATAGTTGCTGTAGACAACATCATGGTCAGCATCCCTAAAACAGGATAACCGTGGATTTCATAAAGCCACTTCTTCTTAACTATGAAAAGAACTTGATTCGTTCTGTGTTATATATAATGAGAATAATTACGTGGCAAGTCAAGAATATCTTATATTAGAGGAAATATGAGTAATTGAATTTTATAGATAATCATCAAATCTCATTTTTCTAGTTTGCAGAAGTTCCTAATTGACCCCAATAGTCTTTCTCCCCATCTGCCTTAGTAATAGAACAAACATTTTTAGCTAGACATATGTTGTCCACTTGGAATACATCTCCCGGCCTCTCTTATAACTATATGTGGCCATATGACTAAATTCTGGCCAACCGGAAGTAAACATAAATGGTGTGGGGAGGGAGAGGGTGTGCATTCTTCTGCTCTCCTTTTCTTGTTGGTTTAAATATGGATGTGATGGCTGGACCTTGAGCAGCCATCTTCCATGAAGTGAAATACTAAGGATGGCGGAGCAGCAAGATAAAAGGAGTTGGGAGTCAAATATCTGTCATACTAGACCTTGAATTCCTACCTGCAGGGCTTTTCTATGAGAGAGAGAAATAAACTTCTATGACATTTAAGCCATTGATATTTCAGGTTTTGTGTCATACACAGCCCAATCTAATTCTAACAGATGCACCTAGTTATTTAAACACCATCTCTTACCAAGTCGCCATTTGGTCAACAACTATCTTCTATCAATCTTTGTGTCCTAGAGTTTAGCACAGTGTATGGCACATAATAGATGTCCAATAAACATGAAGGATTGAATATACAAATGGACAATGGCTAGATCACGTATAAAAATAGAATTCTGACCTACAATATGCAACAATTAGCCAGTCCTTTATCCACAGTAGCCTATAAGTCAGACTTGTAGGAAATCAGACCACTCTCTCTAGCAACCAGCCTAGGAAGCCAAACAATAAGTCCTGTAACAGTCTTCCCCAAACAGCCAAAGCTTGATTAATAAGTGACAGCTTCCCTACGTTTTATCCCTGCTTCCAACTGAGGACCAATCAGAGAAAGCCAAATAATGTACCTTTAACCAATCACATAGGATGCCCTACCAATAGCTTCCAATCAGGATTTACCTGAAGCCTTCCCTCTTTTCCCACAATAAAGCTTCCCATTCACTCCTTTACCTGACTGAGTCTCTGCCAAAATGCAAGTGATGGTGGCTGACTCCCTCTCTAGAGCAAACTAAATAAATGGCTTTTGCCTGTTCTTATTTGATTGGTCTTCATTTATTTCCACTAGGGTTTGTTAAACATATGAAATGTGGAAAAATAAGAGACTTTGGTAGATAAATAAGACAGAGAAGTTTCCTCTCAGAGAATTTACACTCTAGTGGGTTACACAGACACTAAACAAGTATTTACACAATTATTACATTTGGGATATGTCTTATGAATGCTATTAGAATGCTATGAGATTATAGCTGAGATCTAAAGATGAATAGAAGTTAGGCAAAGAAGGTTGTGTGTTAAGAGAGATCCAGGCAGGAGGAACAGCATCTGTGAAGTCCTGAAAGTAGCAAGGACTGGGTACACACCAGCAACTGAAAATGTCCAGCACCATGAAGAGACTGTGCTTCAGGTCCTCATGACTAGTTTCCCAGAGCCATTGGTCCTTATCCTTCCTGAAGCCTGTTTCTCCTTTTCTTTTAGTTCTGTGATCTCTGTTTTCAGTATATTCCTCCTTTGCTTAAATTATATGGAGTCAGTTTCTATTACTTCCAATCAATCTTGTCTTATTGATAGAATTGCTTTGTTCAGCTCCTGAATTATTGGTTACTGTTAAACTCTCTTATTAGTATGTAACTTTTCATGTTAACACCCTGTCTCCCAATTAGATAATAGCTACCTGGAAGGAACCAATAAGTCTTGGGATGGTTTGTTACACAGCATTTGCTCAGGCTTGAGGCCTAGGATCTAGGTGATGAGATCCAGGCCCTTGTGCCTGCGCTTGGTGCCATGATGGGATGAGACTTGGGGTCTTATAGGGAGGGGATGAATGTGGGAAGGATGTGGCTTGTTATGAACAGACTGGGAGAGATTTTATGAACAGATGCATATGTGTATGTGTTTATTAAATTCTACCTGCTCTTCTTACAGTGTAACTGATACTCCGTCTACCCAGAGGTGGGGGTCTATGTTCTCACCCCTTGATTCTCGCCAGGGGCTTGTGACTGCCTTGACCAATAGCATAAAATGACTTCCAAGACTAGGTTGTAAGAAGGATGGAGCTTCTGCTTGGAGATCTCTCAATGTTGCCATGTTGTAAGGAAGCCCAGGCCACACAGAGCAGTCACGTGTATGTGGTACAGCCAATGCCCTAGCTAAAGTCTCAGCCAATGGTCAACATTAACTGCTAGACATGTGACAATTCTCGTATTGACAATTCTCACCAGACTTTGTGAAGCAGATAAGAGCCTTTCTCACTGCACCCTGTCTAAACTTCTTACTCACGGAAACCATGAAAGATAATAGATGATCATTATGGTTTGAAGCCACAAAGTTTGGAAGTGATTCGTTATGCAGTAATATAAACTACATTATGTAAAAACTTGAAGTGTTTGTGTTTAAATTTTTTCAATGAAGGAGATACCTGAAAACTGTTAGTTTCAACCCTGGAGAAACAAAGACATACTGCAATTTTTACTCCAGCTATTGCTTTGGCAACCAACTGCTTGGCCGTGTCACCTGACAGTCCCTGCCCACAGCTTTTGCCTCTTGCCCAGGGGCTTCTTTGCTGCAGCCTTGTGGGACACCTACCATTTTCTGACACTCATGTAAAGCTGGAAGAGTGAGGCAATCAACACTCAAAGGGCAACTTTTGACCACTGGGCAAGAGGGTGAGTGAATAAATATCCCTTGTCTCTTGAATCGCCTTCTGTATGGCTCCACAGAGTGCCCAGTGGGACACTGTTTCAGTTGCTCAGAGTGGCAACCAGCTCCATATCTACCTTTGGATGGCTTTCCCTGTTTCCCAGTTTCATTCTTCCCAGTCCCCAACTCTTGTCCCTGTGATCGCTCTAAACTACCTGCATCTCGTTCTTTTCCCAGGCCCTGATTTTTGTGGGGAGCCCACTCTAAGACAGATTCCTATGTAAAACGTGGGATAGTTGAAATTGCGCTGCACAAGGACCCAGGAAGCTGGGGTCCAGACCTAGCTCTGTCATTAACCTCAAATGAAGAGATGGGAGCTTCTATCACCATTTTCAGATGCACACGTACTGACAGGAAAAGATATCCAAGCCATTTGCTAACTGAGAAAAAAAAAGCACGTCAAGAAAAACTCTTGTTAACATGGTCTGATGTACATAAAAAGAGCAGACGTGTATACATATATATTAATAAATGTACACAAAATGGGGGGATATACAGTTTACTATATATTTTTGTATGGCTTGAATAGTTCACAAGAACGTATTTTGTGTAATAATAATAAAAAAAAAACAAGTCCACGTCCAAGGCCTTTGAACTATGCTTGTGTTAAGTGCAGAGCAGAAATCAAAGCGCTCCACTCACACAGTGAGAAAGCGGAGCTGTGCTCAGGTGTGCGCGCTAGGGGGCAGCAGAGTGAGGACAAATGCCCCGCTGGAGACAAACCCGACCTGAGGGAGGGAGGGCGTCTGGGTCTTTGTCGTCGCCAGGGGGCAGAAGTGTAGGGCAACCTAAACCTAACTACCCTCTCTTCCCCAGGCAGGACATTGCAGAAGTCATAAATTCCATCCCTCCTCTGCAGCCCAGAGAGTTCCGAGGGTTTTCACAGAGTCGAGGGGTTGCCCCCCTGCTCTCCCCGCGAGGGAAGATTGGCACTGTAAGCAGTCTGCAGGCTCTTGCGTACCACAGTTACGTTCAACAACTCTTTCCTCTGCCCGCACCCACCCCCCGGCCTCCACCCGCAGAGGGGAAATTGAGTCACTGGAGGGCGAGGCCAGAGTCACCAGGGGAATGAGCGCCAACGCCAGCCCTCAGGGCCTTCCAGATGCTGGGAGGAGGGGGAGGGACCTCCAGGAAAATACACAAAGTGTGGTGAGAAGGGGAGGCGGCTGGCTGGGCAGGAGCTGAGCCAGACACATGGAGAAACGCTGCCCAGGATCAAAGGAAATATGACATTTGAAAAGAATGTGCACGTCTGCCTGTGCTGCTGGGGGCGGGGAGTGGGGGGAGCGCTGGGGATCGGTGCCGGGGACGGGTCGAGGTCTCTACCTCTTCCCACTTCCCCCTACCCCTCTTTTAGGTGGAGGCTGGCCGTCCATCTCAGGGTGTTCCTTGCTCTCCCTTCTTGTGGGTCTCTCCTTCCTTTATTTCCGAGCTGAAGCTGGAAGGGAAATGTAACCTGAGGAGACCAACCAAAGCGGGGAAAAAAAGAAAGAAAAATCAAACCAGGCCGCCTCCCCGCTCGGCCTCGGAAAATTCTTCTCTCCCCGCTTGCCTGGCTTCGTCTCCCCGCCCCTCCGGCGTCGCGGCCCAGGGCTCGCAGCCGGGGCAGCTCCGCACGTCACTGGGGTCCCCCGGGGCTGGGGGGGGGGGGTCCCCAGGGCGGGCCAGAGAGAGGACAGGAGGGAAGGGAGGGAAGGGAGGGGAGCCGCCTCGGCCGCGGCGGAGCTCGGGCCCAGCGGGCAGCCCTCCCCTCTTCCTCGGCCCCCGCCGAGCCTGTTTCTCATTAGAGTAACGGGCGTGGTCCCCGCCCGGCTCCTGAGTGTTTGTAAACGTCTGACCCGACGGCCGACGCTTAACCCTTTAGGTGTAGGGCTGGGGCGTCCCTTGGGGAGCGGCTCTGAGCGGCAGGGATTTAAAGATCGCTGCGGCCTGTTAGAGAGGTTTAAAGTACACGGTTTGCGCAGGGGGAAAGGGTAACACCTCCCACCTCCCCAATCCGGCGCCCGAGTAACTCATCTCGGATCTAACTCCCTCTTGTACAGCAGGGCCACACCATGCCTGCCTTTCCTCGAAACTCCAGTCCAAGTCTTCCTTCCTCCTCCCGCCCAGGTGACAGGTGTCCAACCCTGGGGCCCATCAGGTTGTTGGACTCCGGGGCTCTGGTAAACCTGGCCAGGATTATCGGGAGAGCTGGAGCGGGATGCCATCGGAGCTGAGATTCATTCCAGACTACGGTTCTAGGGAGGAGGGAGCAGACTTCCCGCGGAGGCAAATTAATGGCCCCTCAGGGTGGCTGGGACTAGGGCAGCAGTAAAGCCCGGCCTGGATCATCGCCCATTAGGGGCCTTGGACCTTTGAACAGTGCCCAAGACTGCTAAATGTTCTTCACTTTGGGGTAATGGGAAGAGATGACCGGTGGAGAGGCTGATTCGGCAGAACAAAGGTTTTCAGAAGGCCTCCGCTGGGCGACCTCAGGCTAGGGGCTCCAAAGGAATGGCCTTCTCCTCTTCAGAGCAACCTGGAGCCATTCTGAACCCCATAGCCTGCCTGGCCTTGGGCTTGGAGGGAAAGGGGAGGAGAGGTGATCCTTCCTTGCTAGCGGTTGGCTAAACAGTTCTTCAGAACTTAAGAAAATATCTTCCATGGGCCCTCTACACTGAGGCCCAGAATGTGGCCCCTTTAAGGCGTTGGGACCCGGAGCCCCTGAACTTAAACTAGGCTGGGGATTGTGGTGGTAGTGCTCCCTAAGGGAAATGATTGTCACAACTGCGGGCCAATAGGCATCATTATGGTCCAGCCACGCTTGAGGGACCGTTTTCCAATTCAGTTTTGCTTTTTTTTTTTTTTTTTTTTTTGAGAGGGAGGGACTGGAGAGAGGACACAGGGAAGGAGGGTGGGGGAGGACGAGGGGCGCGTGGTTTTCCCATCTCATCCCTGGAGGAGGGGCTGGAGCATCCCGGGCAGCCAATCAGGGACAGGCTGGGGGGGGAGCACTTTGAAGAAGTTTGGGGAAAAAAGTTTGGAAAAGTTTCTATAATAACGAGGGGGCGTCCGGAGGGAGGCGGCAGCGGCAGAGGAGGGGGCGTCTCAGAGCAGGGAGGGAGGGAGCCACGGGTCAAGATACTGAAGCCTCCTGAGATCACCCCTCCCACCCAGACCAGGACCTGGGGGGTCTGGCCGGACCGATGGGGGCAGCGAGCTGCGAGGATGAGGAGCTGGAATTTAAGCTGGTGTTCGGGGAGGAAAAGGAGGCCCCCCCGCTGGGCGCGGGGGGGTCCGGGGAAGGTTAGTGCGGGGCTGGGAAGGGGTCTTGGGATCCGTGAGGGAAGGGCGCAGGGATCCTGAGTCTGGGGACTTTAGGGCAGCGAGCCTGGGGTGAGAGATGAGGGGATCAGAGGTTGAGGGGAGTCGCGGGGCTCGGGGGTCTGCGGAGGTGAGGCTGGGGGCCGGGCACCACTTTCTCCTTTTTAGGTCGTGACTAGGGTGGGGGTGGGGGTGCCGTTGGCAGCGCGCCGCCTCTCGGCTGGGCCGACTGTCACTGGGATGGGGGGCGGGCGGGAACTGCGGTCCCGTGAGCCCCGGGCGCCGCCAGGGGAAGGGGAGGTTGGGCTCTGGAGTTTGCCCCTTGGGGGTCGAGCCCTGGGCCCGCAGACTGGACGCCGGGGGCTGGGGGCGCTCTCAGGGCCCGCCAGGGCGCCCCTCCCCCTTCCCCCGTCTGGCCGCAATGAGAGGCAGATGGCGGGGATTGAGCCGGGGGCGGCGGCCGCCGCTCGCACGGAATCCGCGCAGCCGGCACCCGCCCCCCGCCCTCGCCCCGCCGGCTTGCAGCACCCCCTCGGCTGCACCCCCGCCCCCAGATTGGGGGGAGCGAGGGAGGAGCCACCTCCCCTCGTCATCACAGCCCTGGAGCCCCCCTTCCCCTGACCACCGTTGCGATGGCAACTGGGGCTCCTGCCAGCGCCGTTTGGGGGTTTGGGAACCGCTGCTAATTGGGTTCATGTGTGAGTCGCCCCCAGCCCAGCCCACTGCTTCCCTAAACACGCCTCCAGGCCCAGTTCCAGCCCCTCTCGACCCGCCTCCCTCACCTAAAGACCCGCCCTGTCTGGTACCCCAGGTCCCAGGACCAGGAGCTCAGAGAGTGAGGTTCTCTGAGTGGGAAAGGCCTGGCACGTCTGGTCCTATCTCCTCCACCTTCCCAAGTCTAACTCTGCTTTTGTCTTTGTGGTTCTGAAGGCCATCTCAGAGAACCCTCTTTGCGAGGAGGGGGTGGCATACAGGAACTGGGAGGCTGCCCACTCAAAGAACCCGTATGTCTCACCTGCTTCTCTCTCCCCATCTTCTGTGTCATCCCTGTCTCTGTCTCCCTCCTTTCCCATTTTGACAGAACTGGACTCAGAGGACGCCCCACCATGCTGCCGTCTGGCCCTGGGGGAGCCCCCTCCCTATGGCGCTGCCCCCATCGGCATTCCCCGGCCACCACCCCCTCGGCCTGGCATGCACTCCCCACCACCTCGCCCAGCCCCCTCACCTGGCACTTGGGAGAGCCAGCCAGCCCGGTCAGTGAGGCTGGCAGGGCCTGGAGGGGGAGCTGGGGGTGCTGGGGGAGGCCGTGTTCTTGAGTGCCCCAGCATCCGCATCACCTCTATCTCTCCCACTCCCGACCCGCCAGCCACACTGGAGGACAACCCTGATGCCTGGGGGGACGGCTCCCCCAGGGATTACCCCCCACCAGAAGGCTTTGGAGGCTATCGAGAGGCAGGGGGCCAGGGCGGGGGCCCCTTCTTCAGCCCGAGCCCTGGCAGCAGCAGCCTGTCCTCCTGGAGCTTCTTCTCAGACGCCTCCGATGAGGCAGCCTTGTATGCAGCCTGCGACGAGGTGGAGTCTGAGCTAAATGAGGCAGCCTCCCGCTTTGGCCTGGGCTCTCCGCTGCCCTCACCCCGGGCCTCCCCTAGGCCGTGGACCCCTGATGACCCCTGGAGCCTGTATGGTCCAAGCCCTGGAGGCCGGGGGCCAGAGGATAGCTGGCTACTCCTCAGTGCACCTGGGCCCACCCCAGCCTCCCCAAGACCTGCCTCTCCATGTGGCAAGCGGCGCTATTCCAGCTCCGGAACCCCATCTTCGGCCTCCCCAGCTCTGTCCCGCAGAGGCAGCCTAGGAGAGGAGGGGCCTGAGCCACCTCCACCACCCCCATTACCTCTGGCCCGGGACCCTGGCTCTCCTGGCCCCTTTGACTACGTGGGGGCCCCACCGGCTGAGAGTATCCCCCAGAAGACTCGGAGGACTTCCAGCGAGCAGGCAGTGGCCTTGCCTCGGTCTGAGGAGCCTGCCCCATGCAATGGGAAGCTGCCTTCGGGAGTAGAGGAGACCGGGCCCCCCGCTGGGGGTCCTCGGAAGGAGGTGGCCGGCATGGACTACCTGGCAGTACCCTCCCCACTGGCTTGGTCCAAGGCCCGGATTGGGGGACACAGCCCTATCTTCAGGTGAGAGTTGTGCCTGGCCTTGCCGCCATCTCCAGCCATCTCACCCAGAGAGCAGGAGGGTCAAGGGATGGGTTTCAAAAAAGGTCCTAGTTCTATGCCCTTGAAATTTCAAAAGAGAATCTGCTACCAGCTTGGTTGCTGCCATCTACTCAGTTTTAGGGAGAATTAAAAAAAAAAAAAGCACCCTCTTTGGACAGATGATTTGCAAAAGGACAGTCAGTCCCTGTGGACCAATTAGAATAAGTCCCTCCAAATCCAAGAAGGACCACATAGGTAAAGGAGGAATTCCCCTAGGGTGCCCTCTGCCCCTAGCTCTGTGCTGGAACATGGGCTGGATTTCAGCCCTACAATGGGCAGCAGGAAGTCCCCCTTCACTATTAATTTCTAGGGCCTGCTTTGTGGCTTAAAAGTATACCTGCTCAATTTGAATAAAATAGCATGTATTTGCAAGTCAAAGAGTTCATATTAAAACAAGCAGTTCTTGCTGTTCTTCTACCTCTTTCATTCTCAAAGAACCCTGTCTATTTCAGTAATCTTAAACTTTGGATGTCAAATCGAGCTGGCTCCATCCACAAAAGTTTCCTGGGGGGAAGAAACTGTAGTACCTGTTCCTCTGGGTTCCTGTAGGGCAGAGTTTCTCAACTTCACCCCTACTGATATTTTAAGATTCCTTTGGATCCTTCTTTGTTGTGTGTGGCTGTTCTGGGCATGGTAGAATGTTTAGCAGCATCCTGGCCTCTGTCCACTAGATGTTAGTAGCTAGCACCTCTTGCCCTGCTCGTGACAACTGAAAATGTCTCCAGAAATTGCCAAGTATCACCCCAGGGGCAATTACCAGCTGGGAGCCCCTGGCCTAGGGTAACTGGGTGCTCACTATAGGAGAGTTGTGTATCTGTAACCCCAGCTCTCTGGAACTCACCTGTCCAGCCCCAGCTAGCAAAATCGGCGCTGGCCTGGGAAGGGATTGCTCAGTCCCGGCTGTCAGTTGCTGGCTTGCTCAGCCCACTACATTCTACTCTCTGGGCCTCAGTTTCTTTATTTGGATCACAAAGAGGTTAATCTCTGAGACCTTTTCTGGTCTGAAGTAGTGCTTTGCTACGCAACCCTTCCCAGGCAGGCCTAGGGGTTAGAATGTGCTTGGGGTTCTTTTGTTTCCAGGGGAACCCTTGCCAACTCAGATCCTATGCTCAGAGCTGTGAAGAAGGGACTATGAGTCTGGTGCCATCTTCCTCATTCTCCTCATCCTCAAGGGGCTCTGAGGGGCCAGTCCCCTGTCTCCCCTGCATCTGGGGTTTTGGACTGTTTTATTTCTGCTTTGACTTCCTTCCTCCCACACCCACCCTGCTTCCTCCCTCACATCCCAGGGAGCTGGGACCCAGGGCTTCCCTGACCGGGGTCTGAGGCTGCAGGTAATCAGTGCTCTTCTGTCGGTGTCTACCCAGGACCTCTGCCCTCCCACCGCTGGACTGGCCTCTACCCAGCCAGTATGAGCAGCTGGAGCTGAGAATTGAGGTGCAGCCTAGAGCCCACCACCGGGCCCACTACGAGACAGAGGGCAGCCGGGGAGCTGTCAAAGCTGCCCCTGGTGGTCACCCTGTCGTCAAGGTAAGGGGCAGAGGCCAGGCCTGATTGATAGCCTCTCTCCTCTCCAATCCCAGATCCCTGCAGATGGGCCCCAGCTGTGCAGACCCATGGCACTGCCCTTTCCCACACTCCCTCTCAGCAATGACCCTGTAGGCGGCCTGGAGGAGGGACTGGTGTTGGGGGAGGAAGGGTGCACTTCAAGGACCCGGATATACTTTCTATTCTTCTGTCCCTCCACCCCCACTCCTCTTATCCCATGGGACACCAGCCTCCTGTCTACTCCGGAAAATGGTGGCCTGCCAGATGTGGGGGAAGGGTTAGGCTGAGGGCAAAGTTCACTGGAAGTTAGGTTGTCTCTGTTGAGTTGGGCCAGTCTCCCTTGGAAGATTTTCCCCTTTGCCCAGCCCAGTTTGGCCCTTATTCCAAGAATAACACTGAACTCCAGGCCATGTTTTCTCCATCACTGGTACCCAATTCCCCCTGGGAATCCCTTCCAGGATATCCTTTATCTTTCACTCCTCACCCCCTGGTGGACTGAAAACTTAGGGATGGATGAAGGATGAGACAGTGGGGATTTCAATTGGTTGGCCTCTGTCTCCCTCTGCCAGCTCCTAGGCTACAGTGAGAAGCCACTGACCCTACAGATGTTCATCGGCACTGCAGATGAGAGGAACCTGCGGCCTCACGCCTTCTATCAGGTGCACCGTATCACGGGCAAGATGGTGGCCACAGCCAGCTATGAAGCTGTAGTCAGTGGTACCAAGGTGTTGGAGATGACCCTGCTTCCTGAGAACAACATGGCAGCCAAGTAGGTTCCCACCCCTCTTCCCTTTAGTCCTCAGGCTTTAGGACTAGCCTTTCTCAAGGGGCCTAAGCTAGGCCCACTCTTCCTCTTCCCAAAAGAGTTAGACATTTTCTCTAGGAGCCGGTGTCAGGCCTTCTCACCGTCTAGAGAACCTCGCAGCTGGGGAGCACTCTGGAAAGGCCATCTCTGGGTTAAAGTAGGCCCCTCTAATCTCCCAGAGAAGGTCATTCAGGGCTTTGGATGGAGGGTGGGGGCTTACCTCTTGGGGGACATCACCGTTCTGGTGTCAGCTAGGAGGGCTTGCCTTCCATTCTTTGCCTTCAGCATTGACTGTGCTGGGATCCTGAAGCTTCGGAATTCAGACATTGAGCTGAGGAAGGGTGAGACGGACATTGGGCGCAAGAACACACGTGTGCGGCTGGTATTCCGGGTACACGTGCCCCAGGGCAGCGGGAAGGTCGTCTCGGTGCAGACAGCATCGGTTCCCATCGAGTGCTGTGAGCAAAGAGGCCCTGTGCCATCTCTCTGTCTCTGGTCTGTCTCCCCATCCCCTCTGCATGGTGTGCTGTGCCCCGCTGGTCCTGGGTAGCTTTGTAAAGGACCCAGCCCTTATTTCTATCATGAATGGGGTGTGGGAAGTGTTCTACTGACCCTGCTGCAGATTCTGTCTCTGGGCTGGACCAGAGGGACCTGGTCCTCCATCTGGCCCTGGGTGGCCCTTTGCACTTGCTTGCATAACTCCCTGGCCTGCCCTGTTCATCTCTCTCTCTCTCTGCCCAGGAGTGGTTCCTAACACAGTCTGTGTGAGCCCAGGGAGATGGTTGTTTTTCTTGTGTGTCTGTCACTGAGGAGGGCTCCCCCAGGGCCCTGGGACAGCTATTCCCGGGAGGATGGTGGTGCAGGAGGCTGTCTTCTTGCCTAGCCAGCCCAGCCAGGCCTTTCCTGCCCTGCTCTGCAGCCCAGCGCTCGGCCCAGGAGCTGCCCCAGGTGGAGGCCTATAGCCCCAGCGCCTGCTCCGTGAGAGGAGGGGAGGAACTAGTGCTGACTGGCTCCAACTTCCTGCCAGACTCCAAGGTGGTGTTCATCGAGAGGGGCCCTGGTGAGTATGCAGGGCTGGGGGAGGGCAGGCAGGAGGAGCTTAGAAGGGGCTTTGTCTCCTTATCTGTAAAACAAGACAGATAGACTGCCCTTCCTATCCATAGTGTATGCTTCCCATGTGTATAAGAGCCATCTGAAATGCTCAGGATGGAGAATACATGTAAGAAATCCACATTCTTTTTATTAAAGAGGAGACAGCTTTGAGCTGATTTACACCTGTGTGGATAGGGAAGATGAGGAGAAGGGAAGAGGTGATTTACATCCTCACAGCCCCACTCTGAGCCCCTCCTAGGTTACAGGACTGGGGGCACAGCTATGATTATTAGAACCTGTAAGGTGCCTCAGGATGGAGCTGCAAGGAAGATTGAGGGGTACCGGGCACACCCACCAACCTGAGGCATCTGCCCCCCCAACCCTGCACACCAGGAGCCTCAGCCCCTACGTTCAAATTTAGCACCCTGGGGCCACGTCAGAGCAGAGTCAGAGGTCATGGAACTTGGGGTCTCATTGCCTCCCTTCAAGTTGGGACACTTTCCTACCTTGGAATTTCCT